>NW_027531504.1:9657908-9661888 GCF_008692635.1 Crocuta crocuta
ATATAGTAAAAATCCAGGATGCCTGGGTGGCTCAGTTGGTTAAATATCAGACTCTTGATTTCAGCTCAGGTCATGATCTCATGGTTTGTGTGTTCAAGCCCCACAAAGGATGCTTGTGATCCTCCCTCTCTCTCTCTCTGCCCCTCCACTGCTCATTTTCTCTCCATCCCTCTCTCTCCAAATGAATAAATAAACTTAAAAAGATATGTATTTCAAAAAATATATATACACATCCATAAAAGTGTAAAGGTTATGAAGATGAAGGAATGTTCCATGGTTTGTAAGAAATGCTAAAATTGATAATGGTAGTAAGATTGATGTGAAGGGAGAAAGAATGCAAATGCATTTGTCTATTGTTCTGATTTAAAGACATAAACCACTTACCAAAAATAAAAAGGAATCTTCATTTAAAGTGTCCTACTGAGATAAGCAAAAAAGACAGATTAGTTATGACCCATGTGAAAAATAAAATTCCAATACATGTGACAGTAGTTTGCAAATTATAAGAGAAAGCAAGTGGTGATTTTAATACTAAAAAGTAATTACTCCATAGCACATCTATATGATAGAATTCCATGTAGTAAATAAAAATGGCATTCGAGAATAATACATACTGATATGGAAAGGTATCCATAGCTTACTGTTTTGTGGAAAAGGATACACACCTACACGGATAATCGTGCCACATATTTGTGAAAATCAAAACGTCTATGAGTTTGTGTGAGAACAAACTCACACCCCAAGGAAAAATATTAAAATTTTATCATCTCTGGGTTAAGATATTTATTTTCATCTTTTTCCATGTAAATATTCTCCAAATGTGCTAAGACAAACTACTTTTATGAAATTTATAATAAAAAAAGTGCAGTTTTAAACTCCAATGTTTAAAATGATAAAAATAGAACTTTCTCCTCTACTAACAGGGAGTTGTTATCGTATTTCATCGTATTTTATGCTCATGGATGATTTCACTTACGTAGATGCACAGTCACATATCACTAGATATAAAGTGCAGGGAAACATGGAGTACCATCCATCTAAGCCAAAGGGAAAGCAATGTCATAGTTTGGGTAGAGTACAGGTAACACATTAGTTTTAACTCTTCACATGAAAAAAGAATCGGCTATAGAATTTGGGAAATGTGTTTAACACTACCCATCAATTTGATGATCTCTGAAATTCTTTCCAAATCTGTGGTTCTATGACTAATAACTAATAACAGCTATACAATATTAAGCATTTGAACATATCAGTCACTTATACAGTAGCCCCCCACCCCTTATCCATGGTTTTGCTTCCCACAGTTTGTTACTCACAGTCCACTGGAGTCTGGAAGCAGATAATCCTCCTTCTGGCAATATATCAGAAGGTCAGTAGTAGTCTAAGTTACCTCACAATTCACTTTACCTCATTTTGTTACGTAGACATTTTATCATAGCATATCATTAGAAAAAGAAGGTGGGTGAGGACTGTGCAATAAGGTATTCTGAGAGAGAGGGAGAGAGTAAGAGATCACATCACATAACTTATATTACAGTATAGTGTTGTAATTATTCTGTTATTACGTATTGTTGTTATTCTCTTTCTGTGCCTAATTTGTTAATTAAACTTCATCATAAGGATGGATGTATGAATGGGAAAAACATAATATCTATAGGGTTACGTCTTATCTGAGGCATCAGGCATCCAGTCAGGGGCTTGGAATGTATATCTACTCTCCCCTTCCCTACATGGTATTATGCCAAGTCCTGTCCCAACAGCATTATACACATGGTGTTCTTTGATATTCACAAGTTTACCTATAAGCATCATCATACTCACTTTAAGCATGAAGGCACTAAAGCTACCAAAATTACTTTTTAAAAATAGTTTTGATACCTGATAGTTTGCTTAAGTTTCCAAATCTGTATCTATCTTTCCACCAAACCTGGGCTCTTTACTACTATCTTCCTCCAGGACCGACTTTTCAGAGATCACTAGCTAGCTTGGACAAAAAAGAATCTGCCATCAGAATGGTTTTGGGAAGGAAACAAGAAAGCTGTGGTGAGCCCGGGGTGGGGGTGGGGGTGCATTGTGAGAAATGGAAGGCTCGATTCAGAATGAGGCAGATGAAAGGGTCACCATATTCCCTGTCATTTTTGCTGACCTTAGTCACCGAGGGATTCTGTGGGCGGGCTGAAGGGGCAGCTCAATCATTTGAACATGGATATTGATAAAACCTCCAACGTCTATTGCCACAAATGACCTCAGTCCATTTGCCAGGGTGGAAAGCTCCCACCTCACCCAGAAGTCTGAAGTGTGGATGGGAGTGTGTTTGCATGTAAGTGTGCTACGTACAAGGAAAGACAGTACTGCTTAGGTTTTGTGTGTATGTGTGTGTGGGGGGGGGGTTGCCTTTTTAAAAACTATTGTATAGTTAATATTTCAGCTCTCAACTAATATTATCTGTAGAATATTCCAAGTTGATTAAATTAACTGCTTTGTTGTAGCTCTATCTTGTCCAGGGTCTTCTCAGTGGATGAATATTTCAAGATTTTGCTTTTCCATTTATTTGTGAGGTGCCTTTAGTGAATTATTTAGACTTTCTGAGTCTGCATTTCTACTTCTGAAAATGTGGTAACAGTAGTCACATGGTTTTTAAGGCATAAAACTTAAAGTAAAATATATGTGAAAATTCTGAGAATAAAGCATTGGATAAATTACACTCTGAGTAGTAATTTTATTTCTTTCTAACAGACTCAAGAAATGTGCTTTTAAGTTGGCAGCATCCAATTTATTGGTTTCCAAGAACAGATTTTATTAAAAAAAAAAGAAAGTATATGTTGATATATCAACTTCACAATGAGGTAAATAAAATCTAATGCAGCTAAACTCTACTACAGATACCCCAACACATTTATTGCTTATTAAAGAAAAATCCTAGGGGTAGAGAGCTGGAATTTTTCAAACAAAATCTCAGACTGTAGAATTTGACACACTCTAATGCTTAGAATTATTTAACTATCTTCTTATAGTGAACCACTTAATTATATATAATTGGTTTAGTTCTCTTTTTTTCTGATTTCTTGAAGTTTATTCCCTTTCTCTGTTACAAAACGAGGCCTTTCTATAATTTTCTTAAAATAATAATAATGAAACATTATGCTGAGTTGATTTATCATTTTGTTATTTTCAAGAATATTATCTTTTGTTTTTTTAACAATTCCATGACAAAAACAAGGCAGTATTCCAGTATTAGTTTTTCAGGCAAATGCATTAATGGCCAGGGAGATTGAATAACTCCATAGGTCTCATAGCTAAAAGTGACACATTTTAGTTATTTTAAAAAGGGAAAATCTTACATGTGGCAATTTATGGTAAAATATTTGATTCTAAAAGTTCCTATAAACGCAAGGAACTGAAAAATTTGCAGGTAAAATAAATCCTCTAAATACAGCTGATACAATCACAAGATGAAATAGGCAAGAACGGAATATATCACTCATTTGCTAAAAGCATGCATCAGGAACAGACAATTAAAGATGTATCAAACCAGGCCTTTGGGAGAGTACAACTTTGCATAACTTCTAGTTTTGGGGAAAAATACTGCTAGCATGCAACAAGAGAATGAAAGATTACTGCCTTGTGATATTTTTAGTGTACATTTTTTCACGCTCTTTTATGTTTTTTGGCATTAAGCTATAGAATACCATCCCCAAGTAAGGTTTTGGACGAATTCCTAAATTAAATCCACAAAATAAGAAACAGGCAGGACATTGCTGATTGGTTCCAGATCTGAATAACACAAAATGAATCCTCATAACATAAGAAATAAACGGGAAATGTTGATTTTACCTTTTATGTCAGTGCCTAAATGAAGCATTTTTCATATTTTAGAAATGAATGTAAGTTACCTCCCTGGCCTGAAATTAAGGTAGTCCAGGTAAATAAATATAAATTTCAAGAGTATGGGCAAAAAAAAAAAAAAAAAAAAAAAAACC
>NW_027531504.1:9662004-9749198 GCF_008692635.1 Crocuta crocuta
AAGATACAATTACTCTGAAGACTCATTTGCATTTTCCTGAAATTATTTGTTGTGTTTATGATTTATGAGACCTTGAGATGAACCTGATGGTTGGTTGAGAGAATAGCACCTAATTGTTCCCACAGCTCCAGAGAGAAAGAGCTAGCTTTGCAAGAGAACTGATCCTACAGGAGATGTCTCATTTGCAACAGGACTCAGTTCTTGGTTCAAAGCTATGGTATTTGGGCTAGTGAAGCTTGAATCTCTCTCCCATTCCATAGGGAATGAGCTGGGCAGTCCTTGCTCCCCACATCCACCTGCACTTCGTTAGAGAGCAGAAGGCTCACATGCCACCACCCCACAAGATCCCCACAATGACATAACTCCATGCAGAGACTGGCGTGACTGGGCTGGGTTTCCCCCCCTTCAGCTCTTGTATCACTAAGAATCTGGCAGCCAGTTCCGTCCTGACAGAGTGCACAGCATATATTGGTGGATTCTTGTCCATAGTGCATCTGCTTTAAGAATTAACGAAAGCAGTGTCAAGACGGTAAGGTAAGTGCTGTTTTAACTATAGCACTGGGGAGGTCGGCTGTTGGGGACAGTGTTTATTGTAACAGGAACAGAAAAGATCCCAGAGAAACTTTGCCAATTGCTATTCAACAGCAAATCCACAGTTTTGAGCATTTACTTTCACATTTTGCTTAACATGCTTTCCATGATTTATGGATTTGAGATAAATTTTATAAAGTATATTCTGTGCTGCTTGGCAAAGGAAGTTATACAAAGTTTCAAAATTGTAATGAGACAGTATTTAAAACTGAACATAATAAAAGAGTTTGGCGTTTAAAATGTTTGTTATTTTATGCTAATTACTGATGTATGTTAGTGCTGTTAGAACCTCATTTTGAGGTGAAGAAAGTCCATTTCAATTAGCATTCAAAATATTTTGCAATAAATATATTGTTCTAATTTGTTACAATTGACAAGGAACATGTTATAAAATGTGAGCTAAAAGACTTAGGTATGAATCACTTACTTCTATTTTGTTAATTTTAAAGATTTGTTCTTTGGATGTATGTCTTAAAAAAACATGTTTTAAGCAAATTCTGGGAAAGACGATTTACTTTTTGAGAAAAGCATTTCCTCCATAGCCACAGGTATTTGGAAAAAAAACTGGGGAAAAAGCAAAGTGTGCTTTTGCCTCATAGTGGAGTCATTATATGGTTACAAACTCTCTTTGAATTCAGAGCCCTTGTTTTTACTCTGCCAAAAAGTATGGAAGCACTTTTTTTCATTACTATCCATAGTGACCATGACTGTTTCAGTGTATACTCAATTTAAACAAGGTGGAGGCTTCTTAATGAAGCAAGACAAATCTTTACAACATTAACACATTGTAACTTAAAAGAATCCTATAATTACATTAACACGGTGTAATTGTTCTCATGGCCAAGCCCTGTCAGCTAAATTAAATAATGCTATCGTAAACTTAAGGAATAATTTCCAGAGACTCTGGCTACATGTTACATTATGTCAGCTATCAGAGTGATTCCAACAGCTTTTTTGAGGGTTTTATCTGCTAAAATAAAGTAATTCAAGTTGAAACAAAGAAACGATGTCTCCATTTCTGATACTAAACATTCTTACTTATCCCAATTGATCTAGATACATAAGCTTGTACCATTTCTCACAAGAAGATATATTATTCTATGACATCTAGTGGAATGTGGATCCTGCTACACATTATGATTTCCCTCCCAGAGTTACCCCTCAGCCATAACTCTCCACTCTACAAAAGTCCAACTTTTTACCTAAACTGCTAACCCTCTATTTCCCCAAGCAATTACAATACACCTTATTGAACGTCACCTTAGAAACATGTTCATGGGAGAGGATCACTGTTACAGCTTATTTTTAATTTATATTCTCAATTTTGTCCTTTCCTACACGGTTCCAAATGCCACTCTTCAATGCAGACTTTCCTCAGTTCTACCTCTTTTCCACTTCCATGCTGTGAGAGCATTAAAATCCAGAGAAGTGAGCCATGCCTTTCTAAATTTTGGCATGAATAAGGTAGAGAACTGGTAAAGTATTAAGAAAGGACAATTTTAATTCAAAACTGGAAAATAATAGATGTTTTCTACCAGTTGGATATCTTTACAGGCTTAATTACTTTTTGAATCTGTGACGTTTCCCTGATTAATTAAAATTAATTTCTAAAACGAATACACTAAATATTAATTTCAGAACACAGTTGTGTAATGTGCCTAAAAGTACGGAATGTCAAAGACAAGTCAAGATAATAATCACACACACATACACACCCACCACGAATTCTGTCCCTTCTCCTCAGAATCAACAATACTCAGACATTTTTAAAGGAATGTACCCCCTCTCACATACACATAGATAAGAATAGCTTTCCTTCAGGCAAAACCACAGATTGCCCATGTTCCCAGCGAGGGTCTTCTTAATGAGACATTTTAACGATGGTGAATGGTAGGGTACAGGGTACAGCTTACAATTGTCTTTTCATTTACAGTTTTCTGGTTTTGAAGGATGTTCGGAAGCAGTGTACTAACATGGGAGCTAGTGGGCACCACCCAGAAACCTATTGCAGGAAGGCATTTTAGTTAAGGAAAAGACTAGAGAGATTGTTGGGCCTGGCTCGCCCAGAAGGGGGCGCATGTGTATGTAATCTGACCTGAAACCTACTCCCCACCCAGAAGAACGGGTACATCCTCCTGATGGTTAAATACAGATTAAAAAGACATCATTAGGTGCTCTAAAAATACTATAAAATAATAAAACACACATTTGTTAATGCATTTAACGTTGCAAATCCAATATCCTTTTCCTGAAAGTATACTGATTTATAAATAATATGTTTCACTTTGTTTAGGAGTCAAAGCATTGCCCAAACATGAATCCAGGTGTGTTTATTCTCCTCCTGGCATTAACTGGTAGTGCCAGTGGTTATTACTATGATGATTATGATTTCCCTCTTTCGATTTATGGGCGATCATCACCAAACTGTGCACCAGAATGTAATTGCCCTGAAAGCTATCCAACAGCCATGTACTGCGATGAGCTGAAATTGAAAAGTGTGCCAATGGTGCCTCCTGGAATCAAGTATCTCTACCTTAGGAATAACCAGATCGACCATATTGATGAAAAGGCCTTTGAGAACGTAACTGATCTGCAGTGGCTCATTCTAGATCATAACCTTCTAGAAAATTCCAAGATAAAAGGAAAAATTTTCTCTAAACTGAAACAACTTAAGAAGCTGCATATAAATTACAACAACCTTACAGAGTCTGTGGGCCCACTCCCCAAATCTCTGGTGGACTTGCAGCTGACGCACAACAAGATAACGAAGCTTGGCTCCTTCGATGGACTGGTAAACCTGACCTTTGTCCACCTTCAACACAATCAACTGAAAGAGGATGCTGTTTCGGCTGCTTTTAAAGGTCTTAAGTCCCTCGAGTACCTTGACTTGAGCTTCAATCAGATGTCCAAACTGCCTTCTGGTCTCCCAGCATCTCTTCTAACTCTCTACTTGGACAACAATAAGATTAGCAACATCCCTGATGAATATTTCAAGCGTTTTAGTGGACTGCAGTATCTACGTTTATCTCATAATGAACTGGCCGACAGTGGAGTACCTGGGAATTCTTTTAACGTATCATCCCTGCTTGAGCTGGATCTCTCCTACAATAAGCTTAAAAACATACCAACTGTCAATGAGAACCTTGAAAACTATTACCTGGAGGTCAATGAACTCGAAAGTAAGTAGAAAGCTGTGCCTGTACTTGACTGGTGTTTCCTCAAGTTTTTACATGCCTGAGCTGTGCAGCATCAATATAGTCTATGGCTCCATTAACAAAAATGAATAAAAATGCCAATAAAATATTTATCCCTTTAATTCAAATATAGATGAATTCTAGCTCAGTTATTTATCCAATGTTTGGCCTTTCTTTGGAGTGTCCAGATCAGAAACCATTAAGCTCACAGAACTTACATACTAATTTCTTCAAATTTGATATTTTGCGCTAATACATCTTGGTGTGTTAGCTCTTGATATTTGCTTTCATTTGTCGCTGTCGTGATTTAGATTTCTGTCCTACATTTATTTCTTGGCAAGTTCTAGTTGGGGGAGGAACAAAGAAGCCCAGAAGAGGGATGGCCAGCAGAGGCTTTCAAATGTCCCTCCTGCTTATCTCCAGAGCAGTTCACATATACTCATGGTCTCCTCTGACATCTTTACTTGGGGCTCCATTTGTTACTCTGCTGTCATTGACCATCATTTACCCCTGTCATCTGTATTATGGTGTGTCTGGTCTTCACAGTGTTCTTAGGAAGATGGTGAGGAAGATTAAGGAGGGAAGGAATAGGGGCACCTCAGTGGCTCAGTTGATTAAGTGTCTGACTTTGGCTCAGGTCATAATTCATGGTTCATGAGTTCAAGCCTTGCATCAGACTCTGTACTCACAGCCCCAAGCCTGGAGCCTGCTTCGGATTCTGTGTGTCTGTCTCTCTGCCCCTCCCCTGCTTGCGCCCACTCTCTCTCTCTCAAAGATAAATAAACATTGAAACAATTTTTAAAGGAGTTAAGGAATATAATGAAGGTTCAGAATATTTTTTAACAGTATGAAAGATCTCCTTATTTTATACACAACACTTAACCTCATTTGATTTTCTCAGTTTTTCTCCTTTCCTTCTCCTGTCGTAATTGTATATTTTTTATTTATCTTCTGAGTAGGAGTTTGACCTGATCCACTTGGGCTGTTTATGTATTCTTTAGGTCTTCTGGGACATTTATCAATTAAATCCATACAGATTCGGGTGGGAAATTGAAATTCACCATACTTCACCTTATTCTTTAACAAAGGCTGGTAGAAGAGTAAATGTATGGTTCGTGAACAAAGTTGTTTAAATAAAAAGTCAGGTGGGAAAACTTTATTTACTTATAAAACAATCATACCTGCAAATTAATCTATTGAAATTGAACATCTTTATACCACGAAAGTTGGTTCTTTTGTCATATTGGATAAGGATTTGACATTTCCACCCAAAAAATTATAGTGTGATTTATTGATATGATATTTTGTAATTTTGCAACAATTTTGTGTAACTACTAGTAGGGTTGGGGTGTTTTCAAGGAGGAGACCATGACCATCAGCTCTGAAATGCCACAGATCCTTTCTATGCCTGAAAATCTTGCTTGTTATATTATACAGAGTAAAGCTATCATAGCTGAACCCTTACAGTCATTTCCAGTGGAAAACTCATTCTGTAGCAATATATGGTCCCATGGTATAAACATTGGTGGTCAGGAGGAAGGATACTCAGACATCCCAAAATGCTAATGGGATTTAAGAAATTTAAGGGCTGAAGAAACCCATTAAATTTGGTTGGTGGAGTCTATCCATGTGAGTGGAACTACCTCATACTCTGAGACAAGAAAGGGAAGACATACAGATGCAGGAACATCTGGGAGCACAAAGATGAGTATGAGTACAAGAAGGAAGAGGTGATATAGGAGATGAGGAAGGTGGTCTCTGGAGGAAATGCTAGTAGTCACTCAGTGTCAAGCTGAGCTGGAATCCACACAGAACAGTCATTTGAAAATGCGTGTTTAGTTACTTTTATTCCTTTCTCATCTTTCACATTTAGGTATATCCATTTCAAGTGTTCTTGTTTGATTTTGCATGTATGCAGTTCAGCTTTTTGCTACAGGATAATTATGTATAGTAATTGTCCACATTCTCTTAAGACACAAAAAGCTCCTTATGTGTTTCTAATATTAAGAAATAAGCAGTCAAGGAGTATTTATCATATTTCAAGCTTGCAACTTTAACCTTAATCTAGTCACAGATTTTCCTAAGTTGGAAAAGAGGGCAAAATTCAAATACATCAGGGGCTATTTAGCACATTTAGTGTGCTAGTACTGAGTGCAAAGTTGCTTCCATATCATAATCACTTCAATCTTTATGTAACACCGTGTGATAGATACATTATATAGCTAATAAGATAAGATAAATGTTCCAAAGTTACCCAGATGATAAATGGCAGAGATAGAAAACTAATATAGGCCTAAACCCATGTTTTTCCCGTTGCTCCATGCTTTCTCAGAGGTAGTTACCATAAGATTCCTGAAATTTGACTGATGAATTATTTAAAGATAACATCTTAGTGGAAAGAACAGTGTGGTAAGCCCCACTGAAGTCGTCATTAACTAGAATTTAAGAATGAAAGAAAATAACAACAAAGGGAACCAGATACTTTAATCAGAATAGACTTGAGCAATAGGCATAGGCATTTTCTATGAACACACATAGATCATGTAATCTAAGAGCAGCCTCAGTTTCCACTCAAAACTAAATCAGTTTTTCATTTGTGGCAGCTTTTCTTCCACAGAAGAAAAGAACATGAGCTCTGATCATGGACATTCTGTGATTTGCTTTTGGCTTTGGAGTTTTGACTTATTGTCATGAAGAGTGGTTGTTGGAAAACTCCTCAGAGGTCATGTAGTCCCTTATTTTAAGTTGCAAAACCCAAAGATGCTTATATTGGCGAGGTTGGTCACACAACAGCACCAACTTTAGATTTCCTCAGCTAGACTAAACATTTCAAAAGAGTGCTCAGATAATATGACACAGTAATTGAATGGCTTTTAAAATCCAGTGTTTCTAAATCCAGAACTGATAATTAATAAGTACTCTTCTTGCAAACATTCAACTGAATGTCCTGATCTACCATGTTTTCTTAACTTATTTTATTTTTTATTTATTTTTAATTTCTAAAAATATTCATTTTTGAGAGAGAGAGAGAGAGAGAAAGAGTGCACGAGCAGGGGAAGGGCAGAGAGAGAAGGAGACAGAGAATCTGAAGCAGGTTCCAGGCTCTGAGCTGTCAGCCCAGAGCCCGATGTGGGGCTCAAACCCATGAACCATGAGACTCTGATCTGAACAAAAGTCAGACTCTTAACTGAATGAGCCAGGTGTCCCAATTTTATTATTTATTTGAAGAGAGACAGAGACAGCATGAGCAGGGGTGGTGAAGAGAGAGAGGGACATAGAGAATCCCAAGCAGGCTCCATGCTGTCAGCACAGAGCTAGATGCAGGACTCGAATTCATGAACCTGTGAGATCATGACCTGAGCAGAAACCTTAAGAGTCAGAAGCTTAACCAACTGAGCCACCCAGGTGTCCCTCTACCATAAGCATTCTTTACTGAACATTGCTATGTCATTTGGTAGCCAGAAATACTTCTGTAGCAGTTCCAAATTCAAAGATCCATCAAATAAGTGAGAAGGAGTCCTAGGAGACACTATTATGGATTGGAGCTTTTTTTAAGGGATCACTTCTAGCCCATGTACTAAAAAACTAATGGACATTTTCTATTAATTTCCAGAGTTCGAAGTAAAGAGCTTCTGTAAGATCCTGGGACCATTATCCTACTCCAAGATCAAGCATTTACGTTTGGATGGCAACCGTCTCACACACACCAGTCTGCCACCTGAGATGTATGAATGTCTACGTGTAGCAAATGAAATCACCGTTAATTAATATCTACAAATTCCAATTCTATTGAGGTGGATCCTGGAGCAACATTTCATGGTTACGTTTGTGTGTCTGTGTGTGTCAGTTTTCATAGTATTCATTTTTTGTCACTGTTTATTGCTTTCACAAATTATAAATTCTAAGGAAAATGTTTTGTAAACATTTTACCACTTTTTTTTAAAGAAAAGATGAAAGGCAGGCCTATTTCATCACGAACACAGACACAGACACACACATAGATGATCAACTTATGCTTTATTTGTAAATTTAGTGTTTTCTACATCTCTACTGTCAAAAGTTGTGCAGAGTCTTCTACTGGAAGTAGCCCATGGAAGTCAGCCCAGCATTATAATTCCTAAATATGAACTCAATGTGCCAAAAAGCACGGGCTACCCATATATGGATATTTAGTGTCTTGAACCAAATTATCTCAGTATTCAAATTCAATTTTCAGGTTTGTTTAGCTGAAAAAATAGGTGGTAAAATTTTGAGACCAATGATTTTGCAAAATATTAGACCAAATTCAAGAAGCCCCACACACATAAAGTGATATTTTTAGTATTAAGGATTTATATGGTTACTTATTGAAACTTTTCTTTTCTAGAATTATTTTTTACTCTAAGTCATGTGTATGTTTCTTTTTAATCATTTGCATGTTATGTTTAACAAGCTAATAGCAAAATAAAACACAGCAAATGGCATCACTGTGTTTTCTTTTGAAATTCATACCTCTCATATATAAAATAATGGATAAAAACTTTACAGATATCTTTAGCCTGCAATATTTGACTTACGTTGAATAGAGCTTTTCACTATATAAATTGTCTGCTTCTAGCATCCATTTGCAAACAGCTTTGAAACACATCTTACAGGATGTACTTAAAGGGGTGCAGATCCCAATTTCTGTTGGTCTTGGGGGAGGGGATTCTCCCCACTGAGTAATTCTCTGGACACCAACTGAGTGTCCTACAATCCTACTCGATTTTGACCCTGTCTACCTAGAGTCAGATTTCACAGGTCTTACTAGACTTCCCACACCCCCATGCGTCTGATGCCAATCCCAAGCCCAGGTCATTACCTGTACATCTGATCAACTGGCTCCAAATCAGAAGCTCCTAAGACTCCCTCCTTGGGTACAACTACTTTGCTAGAGTGGGTCATAGAACTCAGGAACTCTGTTTACTCACTAGATTACCAGTTTCTTATACCCGGATATAACTCATTAATAGACTGATAGGAGAGATGCACAAGGCAAGGTGTATGGAAGGCACACGGCTTCCACGTCCTCTCCAGGAGCACCGCTGTAACCAAACCTCCACAAATTCACCAATCCAGAAGCTCTCTGAACCCCATTGTTTTGTGATTTTATGGAGGCTTAGCTACACACACAGGACTGATTGGATCATTAACCATTAGCAATTGAACTCAATTTCCAGCCCCTCTCAGCCCCCTGGAGGTAGGAAGGGGGCACTGAATATTCCAACCCTTTAATCACATGGTTGGTTCTCCTGGCAATCAATCCCCATTCTTGGGTTATCAAAGCGCTTTCCAAAAGTCGCTTCATCTGGTAACAAGGGACAACTTTATTATTCTTAAGAAAGGGAATACCAAATATTTTAGGAGCTTGAGCCAAGAACCATGGACAAAAACAAGATATATTTAAAGAATATATTTTGGTCATCTGAATGACCAAATGTGTCTTTTATGTAACTCACATTATCAGAATTCTTAAATCTCAAAGCTTCCTTGGATATTTAACATTATTTCCATTACTGTTGGTTTTGATGATTTATATGCAATGATATTCTATTAAATAAGAAACTGCTATAAGATCTCAGAAATCACTGCTTGGTTGTTAAGCAAAAGTGGTGGACAACTCCCAGGACTGTAAACATGAATGTATATAAATGTTTTGAAAATGAGACTTTAGAAAATCAATTTATCTTGAAGCCAATACATTTGCAATAACAGAATCCAGGCTTTCTGTATTATGGATATTCATGGTTCTTTACAATGGGAAGTAAAAGGAAAAATAATTTCTGAGAAATAACTTTTTTATCCAGTTAACAGTAAGGAATATATCTGGGGGCAAATATTATGCAGTCAAAAACATACTTGACCCATAGGAGTACATATATAGCCTCAGTTGTGTCTAAAACAAAAGAAGCATCTCTCTAAAGCATTCTATGTTTTAACAGAACATTTTTAGTGAACTATACCTTATGGCAAAACAGCCTATCTTCAAAAGAGCGTTATCAGTAAAGATTGAGTTTGACTGGCAGATGTGTGAGATATATATTAGATTAGGTACACTGTGGTTTTGATTGTCATGTCGTTTCTACGTAAAGATAAGCTGCTTAAGCCGTGACTGTACTCTCAGGCCATTTCTTGGTATGAACTTAAAAATTTTATTTTTCTCCCAATTAAACTATAATATAGAAGAAATAAAACTATATGTTTCCTGGCCATATCTATAAAAAAGTCACCATTGATCTTTGAAACATACTCTCAAGTAGGTAGTAGGGAATGCACCATAAATTCTCTTTTAGAAAGAGTGTTATAGACTTACGTGAATTTTGTCTCCATATCACTTAGGGAAAACATCTTGTCAGCTGGCAGTCTCTATCTTTGAAAGCTTTTGATTTATCTCTATCCAAAGTCATATGTTATTCTTAAGCCCAAAAAAAGCAAAACTATAACTTTTAAATGGCAACTGCCTTTGTAGTTGTGGTTGGTTGACAAGGACCAAATTAAGCAACATGACACTTTGATGTAGAAGCATTTGGGGAAGGCACTAGTTAGATACTATTTTAAAACAGCTCCCCTTTCTAGAGGCCAGACCCCATCCATTCAGGGCAGAGGTGGAGAAGAGATGCTTCCTGCTTGCTTCTTCACTCATTGTGACAGCCCTACAGAAGAAAGAATATTGGAGACTCTCTTTGTCTTCCCTTTCCTCATTCCCTCACTGCCACTCCAGCAAGGGTAGTGTTTTTCAACATGATATAGTGTAATCAGCATGATGAAATACTTTTCTAAATACAGATTACCAGACACAATGTTTCAGATGTACAGACCCAGTAAATTAAACAATGTAGGATCCCACATTTTTAAAGAACATACATGATGATTCTTATACTGATGATCAGTGATAAACGTCTTTAAAAATAATGGCAACAGTGTGACCAAGACATTGAACTCCCAAACAGTTAAAAAACAGAAGAGTCCTTTTTACTCCGGAAGCAAGACAGAAAGAAGCCTGTTGTTAGGAATATACATACACGAGAATAAATATTACTTTTCTTGATTCATTTAAGTTCTCTAACCATCAGTTTCTTCAAGTGTAAGCAAGGAATTAAAAACACTAACTCCATAAAGATATGATGAGACGCTTCTGCTGTCCAACTAATTTGAGAGTTGCTTTGCCATATCCTTCTTGTCTGCCTATGGTCCTTTCTCTCCAGAATGGCTGGTACTTGCTTAAGAGAGATAGCTCAGAATTTAGTTGATTAAATTTTCAAAAAACATACCAGGAGAAATGCTCACAAACAGGGTGAATTTAAAATAGGAAGTTCTCTCAACGGTCTCACTAAAAACAAAGATTCTGATTTTGTGTTTTCCTTGATAAACAACCCCATAAGTGGATTAAAGCAATAATGCATATGGGTTCTTTCTTTCCTCAGACTGATTCACTGGAGAGTTAACTATAGACCCCGATTTGGGAGGAAAATGGAAAAATGAGAACTATTCCCCTTTATTCTCAACATCTCCCTTTGAAGATCAGGACTAGGTCATGCCTTTATGATGAAGGAGAACTAGGATGCGCTCAGGCTTTGAGGTTTGTAAGGAATTATCACGCCCTAATAAGTACAGAAAACACAGATGGATGACAGACCACTGAACGAGCCAGAGGAATGTTGATTTCTTAGTTAAAAGTTCTCCAACTGGTAATAGCTGTTTTCAGAAACACTGGAGAGTTGAAAAGGTTGGCTTTACAAAAGGCTATGGATTTATTTCCTTGTGATCTTTTAAGTTTTGTGTTCCGGTTTTTTCTATAGCTGTAATTTTATCATAATGATGGCCTTAGATTTTTTTTTTGGTTGGATTTTGCAACCATCACACATACTTGCTTCACATTTTGCTCGCAAGTAACAGAAAATACTCATTTGGTTTAAAGTGAAATTTGAAGGCGCTTTACAAATGGAACTAAATATGTATATAAAATAACAATGCTATAGAAGCTAAAGAAGTCATGTGACTTCTGTTCTACAAAAGAGAATGCATTCTATGTTTTAAGAATATAGATTGTGTCTCAGATAAACCCCTTTTTAGTCTCACTGCCACTGCTTTATTTTAAGATTTGCTCAATTTTCAAGATTCTCACGTTTTACCTAATTTCATCAACCACAATGTGACCAGTGTAAATTTTCTAACACCTAAACCTGGTCTCTTATTGTTTACCTGCTTAAAAGTACATAATGATCCACCATCATTTTTCTATTCTCTTTTTATTTTTAAATTTATTTATCTGGGAGAGGGAGAGAGAGAGAGAGAGAGAGCAAGCACAAGCAGGGGAAGAACAGGGAGAGAGGAGAGAGAGAATCCCAAGCAGGCTCACACTGCCAGCAAGGAGCCGGGTGCCGGGCTCCAACTCACCAGCCATGAGATCTTGACCTGAGTTGAAGTCAGTCGCTTAACCAAATGGGCTGCCCAGGTCCCCCTATGTGTCATCATTTTCAAGATGTGATCTAGGCTCCTCAGTACAGCATACCAGGATACCAAAGTTTTATTGTGGTCTGGTCCTTGGTTATCTCTAGAGGCTTATCTCTTATCAGGCTTTGCCAAGCTTTGCCATGTACCATATGAAATCAGCTGATATTGCAATCATACTTACCAGTTTATAGTTGGTTTTATTCTGGTGTGTATAGAAACGTGTCCTTTCTTCTTAGAATCTCTTTATGCTTCTCCTATTTGAGCATACCTACACAACTTTCAAGACTCAAACTACTCTGTTTCTTTCCCATAAATTCCTCTGAACTTTCTCAGAGAGAATGTATATCTTTTATCATGAAAAGAAAATCCTTTATCATAGAAATGAAAATTAGTTTTTGTTGTTTTTTTTTAATTTTTTAATTTCCATTTTTAACTTATTTTTAGGGAGAGAGAGGGAGAGAGAGAGAGAATACCAAGCAGGCACTGTACTGTCAGCACAGAGCCCAACGTGTGGCTCGAACTCACGAACCATGAGTACATGACCTAAGCTGAAACCAAGAGTCAGACATTTAACCGACTGAGCCACCCAGGAGCTCCAACAAATGAAAATCCTTTATCAAAATTTTGTGCTAGAATTAATGACTTTCCCTGCTATGTCTCCATGTGTACTTTTTTGTTAGTTCATTCAACAGATAGTTTTTGAGATTCTACTCTGCTCCAGAAATGGGTTAGGTGTTAGGGATTCAGCAAAACAAGACCACACGTTCCTCCCCTAACAAAATTGGCCTTCAAAAAGAAGTCAAGCAATAGCAGAATAACATGTACTTCATGACTTAATGTCAGGTAGTGATAAGTGCTATGAAAAAAATAAATAAATAAACTACCTGAAGGGATAAGAGGATGAAGAAGGAGGGCGATTTTTTTTTTTATTGGCTAAAGAAAGACATTCTAGGGAAAAGACTTAATTGCAATAACAATATTTACTTAAATTTTATTATGTATTAGATACTTCAGGGAATGCTCTTTATATATTTCTCTCAAAAAAAAAAAAAAAAAAACAACCTACCGATACAATACATTCCTCCTTAACAGGGGAGAAAAAGCAGATTGTAAGGTCAGACATATTTTAAGTGTTTTATTCCTCAAGTGAGACCAGACCCCTAATGCCAGAGTGCGTGCTCTAACTCAGTAAGCTCCCATGGTATTAAGAGGTGCTTAGATGTGTTTACGTGTGTGTCTGTCAATTCCCTCTTCCCAGTCCTGATAAAACTCAGGGCCTGGTGGTATGTTCTGAAGTTGTGGTCTTTGAATAGTTACTGAAATCAAATGGCGATGAGGAAGAACAAATCATGAAGGCAGTCTTGAGTCAGGCCTTTGCTGGCGAGCTCCACTACAATTGCTTCCATTTTGGTCTCTTTGACTTTACATAAAATAGTTCAGTTTACTTTCATTCATGGGGATCATCCATTTCTCTCTATTAAATCTATTTTGAATAGAATGTTTTCTACTTTAAACCCCAAATATTGGATATCTAATCTGTCAATAACATTTCTATTTTTTTTTTATTTTTCATATTTTTTCATCTAGTCTGTCAACAACTTTCTGGCTAGATTTTCAAAATACATTACAAATCTGACCATTCGCAACTACCAGTCCAACCCACTGCCATCTCTCTTCTGAGTTAATGCTACAGCTACCCAGTGGATTTCAAAGAGGATTCAGGAGCTCAAACACACAGTCTATTTTCAAGCAACAGCCAGGATGGTCCTTGGAAAATATGTCAAGTTATTCCAACTTAAATAACTAAAATATCTTCTCATCACATGTAAAACTTGAAGCTCTTACCAGAACCTTCAAGGTCTTTTTCCCGCATCACTCTTCTTGACCACTTCTCTCCAGCTACACTGGTATCCTTGTTCCTTGCACACACTAAATATATTCTTATTTAGTTCAGGTTTCTTGGACTTGTCTCAACTGTGCCCCAACTTTATACAGTTTATTTTCTTACTTAATTCTGATCTGTTTAAAATCATCTGCTTAGAATGAACTTCACTAATCACTTCATATAAAAAAAGGACACTTTTTTGTTCTCTGTCCTTTCCCTTACTTTATTTATGTATTTATTTATTCATCCATTTATTTATTTGGAGAGAGAGAGTGCACACAAGTAAGGTAGGAGCAAAGAGGGAGAGAATATTTTAAGCAGGGCTTAAATACCCCCAGCCCCCAGCACAAAGTCATACAAAGGGCTTGAGCTCATGCCCCTGGGATCATGATCTGAGCCAAACTCAAGAATCAGATGCTTAACTGACTGAGCCACCCAGGCGCCCCTATTTTTTTTTAGGACATGTTAGAGTTTGGCATTTTATTATGCACAATGTATCTATGGATGTATTTATGTCCCCACAATTAAAAGTAAATACTACAAAGGCAAAAAATCTTGCTCTCTCCTCCCCAAACTCTAGCTCAGAATGGCTATGTATGGATTTCAATAAATTCATGTTGAAAAAATAAAACACTTCCTATGTGCATGA
Organism: Crocuta crocuta; assembly: GCF_008692635.1. Classification (NCBI taxonomy): domain Eukaryota; kingdom Metazoa; phylum Chordata; class Mammalia; order Carnivora; family Hyaenidae; genus Crocuta; species Crocuta crocuta. The sequence continues at coordinate 9,676,796 of NW_027531504.1, forward strand.
CACTCTCACCCAGATGTATTCATTGACCCGTCCTCACAACCTAGCATGCGTTATCATAATTGTAAAACTGAAACTGAGTGTGGGGATGAGCACTGGGTGTTATATGGAAACCAACTTGACAATAAACTATTTGTAAAAAAAAAAAAAAGAACAAAAAAAACAAAAAAAACCCCTGAAACTGAGGATATAAAACTACCAGTTAATATTGCATTGCTATTAAAATGCAGAGATAAGGCTCACACATAAGTTTTGTTGTTTTTATTGTTAAAGTTTCCCAAAGATCAGTGTTCTTGCTTATAATACTTTGTGATATAAAATGGAAAAATATCGGTTGAATGATGACAGAGTCAACTGTTGTAATGACTTTATCCAAAAGGCCGAGCAGTAAATTGAACCATAAAAAGTCCCTTAAAACATTCCAAAACCCTTGTTCTTGATCTTGCCAGTTTATTTCTATTTGGAAGGTTTTTTTGTTTTTAAATATATGACAATGAATAATTTTTGTTTTAATATTCAGTATCTTAAGTAGTGTAGATATTTTAAGAATCTTTGATTTTTTTTAATTTTTTTTAAGTTTTTTATTTATTTATTTCTAGGAGAGAGAGACAGCGTGAGCAGGGAAGGGTCAGAGAGAGAGGGAGTGACAGACTGAAACAGGCTCCAGGCTCTGAGCTGGCAGTCAGCACAGAGCCCGATGCGGGGCTCGAATCCACCAACTGCGAGATCATGACCTAAGCGAAAGTCGGATGCTTAACCGACTAAGCCACCCAGGTGCCCCTCTTTGATTTTCTTAAAGGTGACAACAAGGTAGGCACCAAAATAGAAAATGGACCAATGTAACTACATCAAATTTAAAAAATGTCTGCATGTCAAAAGAAACAATCAACATAGTGAAAAGGCAACCTATGGATTAGGAGAAGATAATTGGCAATTACATATCTAATAAGGGGTTAATATTCAGCATACATAAAGAACTTCTGCAACTCGCCAAAAACAAAAACAATAAAATCAAATAACCCAATTAAAAAATGGGCAAAGGAATACACATTTCTCCAAAGAGGACATACATATAACCAATAAGCACATATAAAGATGTTCCACATCAGTAATCATTAGGGAAATACAAATCAAAACCACAATGAGACACTACCTCACTTCCATCAGAATGGTCACTATTAAAATAACAGAAAATAGGGACGCCTTGGTGGCTCAGTTGGTTAAGCATCTGACTTCGGGTCAGGTCATGAACTCATGGTTCGTGGGTTAGAGCCCCACGTCAGGCTCTGTGTTGACAGCCAGCTCAGAGCCTGAAGACTGCTTCAGATTCTGTATCTCCCTCTCTCTCTGACCCTCCCCAGTTCACGCTGTTTCTCTCTCTTTCTCAGAAATAAATAAAACATTAAAAATAAAAAATAAAATAAAATAACAGAAAATAGTAAGCGTTGTCAAAGGTGCAGAGCAGTTGGCACCCTTGTGCACTATTGGTAGGAATGTAAAATGGTGCAGCTGTTATTCAAAATAGTATGGAAGTTCCTTGTACAATTAAAAATAAAATTACTATATTTCCTGTAATCCTACTTCTGGGTGTATATCCAGAAGAATTCAAAGCAGAATCTTGAAGCGATGCTTACACACCTATCTTCACTGTAGGTGTGTAGTTCACCTACACTTATTCACAATAACACATAAGTGGAAGCAACCCAAATGTTCATCAACAGATGAATGGTTAAAGAACATGTGATGAATACACACAATATATATTACACAGCCTTACTGAGGAAAGAAATCTTGTCACATGCTATAGCATGGGAGAACCTAGAGGATGTTATGTGAAGTGACTAAGCCAGTCAGAAAAGGGCATATGAAATATGATTCCATTCATAAGAAATGTCAAGGGTGCCTGGGTGCCTCAGTGTGTTATGTGTCTGACATTTGATCTCTGTTGAGGTCACAATCTCCCTGTTGGTGGGATGGATCCCCACATCCGGCTTTGTGCTGACAGTGCGGAGCCTGCTTGGGATCCTTTCTCTTCCTCTTTCTCTGTCCCTCCCCTGCTTGCACACTCACTCTCTCTCAAAATAAATAAATAAACTTAAAAAAATATATAAGTGGGAAGTTTTGAAGAATGCTATAAAATAAAGACAAGATAGAAAACAAAAAATGAGATTCAGGTTAAGGAAGCTAGAATAAGCATTTTTAATTAGTTCTAATAGGGGACCAATAAAGAGAGAATTGAGAATGCATTAGAAGAAATATTGAAAAAAATGACAGCTGAAAATTTTTTCTTAACTGATAATTCAATAATCCAGGAGGAAAAAATGGCTTACAAAGGAACATCAGTTAGAATGATTTCCAAACACACACACACATACACACATACACTAAAGGAAGTCAGGAAGATAATGGTATAATGTCTTTAAGCATTTTGAGTAAACAATTGAAAATAAACAGTTGACTCTTGAATAACATGAGTTTGAACTGTGTGGGTCCATTTATACATGGGTTTTTTTGTTTTGTTTTGTTTTTCTTTTTTTTGATAAAACAGTATAGTACTGTAAATGTATTTTCTCTTATGATTTTCTTAATAGTGTTTTCTTTTCTCTGGCTTCCTTTATTGTAAGAATGAAGTATATAGCACATATAACATGCAAAGTATATGCTAATTGATTGATGCTAGTGATGCTTCAGCTATTAGTATTTAAGTTTTGGGGCATTCAAAATTATACATGGATTTTCCGCTGTGCAGAAAGTTGGGGCCCCAATCCCAGCACTGTTAAAAGATCAACTGTATATTTGCAAAAATTAGTTTCAAACAATTTCAGAATAAAACCACATTATGGTTTACCAACTAGGAAATTATAAAGAATGATCTTCAAGGAGAAAATTAGACAAAGTAAATGACAAATATTTGGTAAATAAAACATTGCAAGGATCCAATTATTTTTTTAATGTTTTATGTATTTCTGAGAGAAAGAGAGAGAGAGTGAGCAGGGGAGGGTCAGAGAGAGAGGGAGATACAGAATCTGAAACAGGCTCCAGGCTCTGAGCTGGTTGTCAGCACAGAGCCTGAGGCAGGGCTCGAACCCATGAACCATGAGATCATGACCTGAGCCGAAGTCTGATGCTCAACTGACTGAGCCACCCAGGCGCCCCTGTAAGGATCCAATTATAATTATTATATCTAACTTGTGTATTTTTTAAAGGATTATAGAAATATTACATATAATTAATAAATACAAATAGATAAATTAGGAAAAGTAAAATAAGTGAACATGTTTTGATTCCATTTATCATTGGTGGGGAGGTTAGCATATTATTTCATTTTATTTTGCCTAAGGTAGTTCTGTCTAGTAAAATTTTAAGAGTGAGAGAAATGATTACAGTGTATAGATTAAAAGCTAATATAGGTTTTCAAAGTCGGCTAAGAAGAAAAAGATTCTATTTCTCAAAATTAAAGCTGACAAAGGAAAAAGAAAAACATTTTTTTAATGGAACAGGCAGAAATATAAAGGTAAAATGGATGAATTGAATGGCAGTATATCAGCACTCACAATTAGAGCAAATTTATCAACTAAAAAGATACATTTTTCATAATAACAGAAAAAGTAAAATGTAAAAGGTAAAAAAGAGATAAAATTCATCATTAGCATGAAGAATTTCACACTATCACAACCAAAAATTTAATATAACAGAAAAAATATAATAGTTTTAAATATATTTGCAACTATTGATGATATTAAAATATCCATATAAAAATAATATAACTATCGGAGGATACAGAAAAAATTGAAAAGCATTGTGTTAGATTTCAAAAACACTTCTTTAAATTGTTAATATTCAAACAGATAAAAGTCAGCAAAGATATAGAAGATAGAAATACAAAATCTGGAACATTGATTAATAGAATATTCTATATTCAAAAATTAGAAATTAACATTCTTCTCAAGTTCAAATAAAGCACTTAAAAAATTGATTTCATACTTGGTCACAAGGACAAATTTCAAAGAATAGGTAACATATAAGCCCCATTCTCAATTCACAAAATACATAAGATGTTGACCAAAAAAAAATATATGCATAATTTAAATATAGTTGGAAATTAAGAAATCAGTCTAAAACTATCTGTGGACCAAAAAAGAAATCAGAATAAACCTAAAGATATAATATAAATATTAATGAAAATAATGTATGTCAAAGTGAATTTGAGTCCATGATATTAGTAATTCAAATATAACCCTGTTACTGAATTAGAAATTGATGTTCAGTTCAAATAAGGATAATTTCCTTTAAAATATAGAAAGAGGAATAAGGAAAGATATTACTTCTATTCAATAGTTTTTTGACAACATGGCAGCATAATAGAAAACGAAAGATGGAATTCATTAAAATTAACAGAAGAGGGAAAATACTCTAGATTTGTACAGGTCATATAATTGTCTACATAGAAAACATAAAAGATTCTTCCAGATACATTATTAGAAAAAAGAGAAAGTGCTACTTATTTTCTCACTGAATCTCCGGAGCCAATACCGTTCCTTTATATTCTGTGATGCTGGGCATGGCTCCCACCAAACTATAGTTCCCAGCTGCCCTTGCCTGCAATGGTTAGGCAGAGAGATGTTAGAAGAAAAGTGAAAGGTGGAAGAAGAAGAAAAGAAACGGCTAATGTAGGTGTTGTTGTTGTTGTTGTTGTTGTTTTGAACTTGACAACAGCTTCGAAAATACATGTAGAAAAGCAGTGGTCCACGAACAACTAAGACACGCATGATGGCAAATGATGAAGTACTTGCCTAACTAAAAGGCAACATAAATTTATAATAAGATAGTGTGGTATTGAAAAAGAATAGAAATACTGACCAATAGGATAGAATATAAAATATATAACTATATTCACATTTATAGAAGAATGTGATATATGAAAGACACATTGCATATCATTATGGTCAATTAAAATAACTGGAAAAATTGATAATCCACAAGGAAAGAAAAACTTAGATCCTTCATTTCACATACAAAAATCAATTCCAGACAAATCAGAAACTTAAATGTGAAGCACAAAAAATTAGGATAATAGATGAATATATTTCTGAGGTGGAGTCGGGAACAATTATTCAAGATGAATCATTAAAGAAAAGATTGATGAACTTGACTATGTCATTACTGAGACCCTCTGTTCATCAAAATGTATTGCAAAAGGAACTGAATGAACAGGCAGAAACTAAGAGAAGATAATTGCAACGTACATAACCTACAAGGGACTAATAACAAGAATAAAATAAAACATCTCACCACATCTGGGAAAGAAAAAAGCAGATGTTCCAATTTAAAATGGACCTGACTCTTCAGGTTTAGGTTTGACCTAAACCACTGTGACCCCCACTGCCCACTCCCCAAAAAAATTTTTTAAAAATGTTCAGCTCACTAGAAATTAAGGAAACAAAAATAAAAATGATAGAATAGGTTTAAAAAATAGTCATTTTGACTATTCAGTTGTCAAAAATTAAGTCTGACAATTTAAGGGTTGGAGGAGATGTAACCCTTCTTATTCCTTAATGGTGTGAATGTAAATTGGTACTACTCAGGTAAACAATTTGGCATTATCTTGCAAAGTTGAATGCTCTTTCATCTTATAACCCAGGAGTTCCCTTTCTACAGAGTTTCTTTAGCCTTAATATGCATACAATACAGCAGAGACCTTGGTAAATTGCAGATTTTCAGGAATGAGCCAGGATTTCTTGTTTCTAACAAGATTCCAGGTATATTTCAGGCTGCCAGTCAGCTTACACTTCAAGTAGCAAGGTAAATCCAACATGAACCTTCCATATGCACAGAGAGATGTGCATAAAATATCCAAAACAGTCTTTTAAAAGAAAAAGACTGGCAATTTTGCAGTAATAGAAGAATTAATAACAGATAGTGCCTAGTGGAATGTTATATTGTAGTAAAAATGAATGAACTTTGGCTCCACACAGCAACATAAGTGAATCTTGGTAAAAGAATATTGAATCCAAAAGCAAGTGTGATATAATTTTTATGAAGTTCAATAATAAGTAAAATAAGCAACTATATTGATTAAGCATAAACATATGATATGAAATTATGAATTATGAAAATAAAATATAATCAACACACATTTCAGGACAATGGTTTTTATAGTGGGAGTGATCCATAGAAGGATAGCATAAGGACCAGAAAATAAGAAAATGGAACTTACTGGAAGCATTCTACTTCTTGGCTTGTATATTATTCCCCAGGGTATCATCATGTTACAAAAAATTAATTTTAAAAATTAATAAAGTTAATATATACCTAATCTAACACTATATATTACATATATAAACATATCTAAAAATACCTAATAGCATATAGTTCAGTACTTCATGTATCTTAACAGATTTTATCCTCTCAATTCCCCTGTTCAATAGATATATCATAAAATTACAAATTAAAAAACTGAAAAACAGAGAGGTAAGGTAACTTGCCTGGATTTGCACAACTAAGAAATGGCATCCAGAGGTTTCTCGAGACAAAAGCCTAGAGGGCATGCTTGCTTTTTCTTTTACTTTCATATCTCACATCCAGTTCTTCAACAATTTCTAATAAATATGCCACCAAAATTTATCCCAAATGTGTCCATTTCTCTCCATTTCCACCTCTACCTCAGGCCCAGTGCAAGCTTCAGTTATCTGGCTATAACATCCTCAACATTTCTAACTAGTCTTTCTGCTACCTCTCTTATTCTCTCTTACGACTTGAATCATGCCTCCCCACAACTCATGTGTTGAAGTACCAACCCTTACTTTCTCAGAATAACAGTACTTGGAGGTCTTTTTATAAAAATAGGGTCCAAAGACAACACTCTCTAACACCTGCAGCATTGTACCTGTCACACTTCCAAAGCTAGCCCCTGGGTGAGTGATTTTGCTTTGTGCACCAATAAATCATTGACAGACTTGTGTTGGGTAGTACCCCAAGAAGCTTCCGGGTGAAAGTTGCTCAGACTCGTAGAGCCCTTGGCTTGAAATCACCTAATTTAGAGATTGTCTGGTATTCCATTCTCCTTTGGGTTTCACCTGGATTCCCTCTCCACATCAATTCAGTTGAAAAGATTGCTGAGAAAAGATGAGGAGGAAGATGAGGGAGATCACTGCTCTGCTAATTACAGTTGGCCAGTGTCAGATCTTTTCATAGTTCTGGTCCCCAGACAAACATATGGACTGAAAATCTGGGCAATTCTTATGGGACGTCAGCGTTTTGTTGATAGGAACATGGCTTTTCTTCTCTTTGGTTACTTAAACTACAGTTTCCAAGATTTTGCAGTCACTTTTTAGAATGTGTCAACTTGCTGGAAAAGAGAAAAATCCATCTGGCTTCCCATTTCTATGCTTTGGCATTTTCCCAGAAAAATTCTGGGATAAAGGTTTTATTTCAAAAATTTTAAATGGCCTTTAGCCCCTAGTACAACCCTCTTGATTCTACATTTATTATTAAACTTTTATTGGTTAAGAATACAATGACCTTTATTTGTCTAAGATAGAAATTACAAGTATGACTTCATGTCTATTAGGATGTATAAGGAGGTATTCAAATGCCTTAGCCTTGAAAATGTCAAAAAGTTGTTCAAATTCTGAAGCAAGACTTGCTCTAAGCAGGATTTTCTTTTTAATTAAAAGAATAGGAAATCAAATGCCATTTGCTAAACTCTTTGGTCATGGCTTAGATATTAAAATTTAGATCATTTCAATCTCATTGAGTACCTAGTAAACAGACCTCAATCTATTTCTCAGAAAAGGCTGCCATCTATACAAATCAATGACCACACTCTCAGGAGCTGATATACCCACTTAAATTATTTTCCAGATATGGATCTTAAATGGCCTTCAGGGAAAAGTCCCTTGATGATTACTTCTAATTTCAGTTGATGACCACTTCCATCGCTGTTCCAGCTCTTGGTAAGGTTGGAGTTTCCTTATTATGAATTCTGTCTCAGGTATTTCTGGGGTTGTACTTCCTTTCTCCCCCTAAAATCATTTTTACCTTATTCTATTTGTCTCAATCCACTATTTGAGATATTAAGTTAAAAAGGTAATAGCGTAAAAAAAAAAAAAATACCTAAAGGTAAGCTAACAAATGCCAACAAGTAATTCTAGAGCAGTTTTAGCTTACCTTTTTGCAATAGGTGTAGTTTTAAATATTCTCAATTTCAAACAGGACAACCATTGTAAATTTGCCTTAATCTCTAGCCTTTCTTTATCCTTCCCCAGGTGTAAGAAACAAGTGGACTTAGATTTCACTCAGACTTTGAAAAAGCAATTGGAGATACACTTCAGTGCTATTTGTAACCATGATAGATGTCTCCATTCTTAGTACCAGAGTAGATTTTCATTTTTGCACTTTTTTTTCTAAACTGTATCTAATTCTTTCTTTGGAGGTGAAGTATCAGGCAGCAATCTGCCAAATAATTCTTTTACTGTAGAAGTAAAATGCCTTCTTTGTTTCTTGGGTAAACCCATCCAGCACCTACTGAGCTGAAGAATTCGATATGTAAATTCCAGTAGCATAAGTCCAAGATCTCCCTCCCTGAGAGGATGAGAATGTTTACCTTAAGATAAAAGAGTCTTCTCTCACTTGCACTTTTTCCATCTCAAGTTTAGAATGGGGATAAAGGTTTGATTATTTATCTGGAGTGTAAGGTTTGGTGATGGGTTCCCTTCCCTCCGCCATCCACTTCCTCCTCCTTCTTTTTCGTCTCCTTTTCCTTCTCTTTCTTCCTCACCAAGGACCATACATAACCTAAGCTGTGGCAACAGACACAAACAACATTGATAAAATAAATACTTGAATTTCTACAAACCACCCAAATGCCTTTCTTAAAAAGTCAACAATTTTACTCAAAATCCTCATGTAATTATCTCTTTTAATAATCACAAGAATTCCATGAAGTAAATCCTATTTTTATTTTATAAACCAGAAGTGTGAGGCTCAGGGAATTTATATTAACCAACCAAATTCTCACTAATCGTAAGTTCTGCAGTTGAGACTTAAACCCAGATCTATCTTATCCAAAGATTACGAACTATTCTGTAGATACCATTACCCATTTTTGAAAAGAAGAAAATGAAGAGGTTTCTGACCAGGTGGTTTTACAGAGCAGAAAGAGTGCCCAGCAGGGAATAAAGAGGTCTGGGTTAGAGTCATGTTAGTTATGCCACTAAGCACCTGGATGAGTGATTGCTTTTTTGATCATTGATACCGTTACAGATGAATCAAGAGAACTGGAATAAGTAAGTCCCCAGTCTCTAAAATTTTTTAATGTTTACTTATTTTTGAGAGACAGAGACAGAGCATGAGCAGGGGAGGGACAGAGAGAGAGATGGAGACACAGAATCCAAAGCAGTTTCCAGGCTCTGAGTTGTCAGCACAGAGCCCAGTGTGTGGTTTGAACCCACGAGTCATGAGATCATGACCTGAGTCAAAGGAGAATGCATAGCCAACAGAGCCACCCAGGAGCCCTTATAAGTTCCTAGCCTTTTGGGTGCTGAGATTCGGTGTTTTTTAATTGATTCAAGGCCACAGAGCTAGACTTTGGGATCACCAGGTATGTTAATTGTCTAACTCAGTCTTTTTCCTGTTAGGCCTCCTTGAAGAGCAGAAGATAGGGACACAGGCGCCCCAGGCAATCGGACACATGCCACCTGAAAAGGAAGCAAAATTGGCCTTTGGCTCCTCCTGAGTTTTGTCCCTTTCAGCATTTCTCTCTAGTCCATGGTTTCCAGACCACCCACTTAATCTCCAGTAGTTTTATTGTACCTGAAGGCCCCTTACAAATACTCAGGGGGACACCCCAGGCAGAAAATAATCTCTTAAATTCTCCTCCATTCTTATATTCTTCAGAAAAAATATGTTCCCCTGTTTTGTAGATACAAATTGGCTCTTCTCTTTGCTTCATTCAAAGGCCTGGTCCATAACACTTACTCATTTTCAATGACCTCACCCCTACGGAGCCTCCTCACCCTCACAATATACTCCCTCTGCCTCATCTGGTCACAGTTGATTCTATTGTGACCGGAGATGAGTCCATAATATTCTCTCCCCCGGGAACTGAAACCTTCGAGGGACACACAGAGATGAATGTGGTCATCTCAAGGCTGTGACTTCAAGACAGAGTCCATCAACTCCCCAGGTGGAAGCCTGTGGGTGTTTTTTTAGCAGTTTCCTTCTAAAGCTGTAAAATGTTCATGTGTTACATAATTGCTTGTTGGTTTTTTCTCTTCCTTGCTTTTTCAAATAACCCTGGTATCTTCCTAATGAATCTACTCCTATGCTTGTTTGTTTTTTTAACTTTTTAATGTTTATTATTGAGAGAGAGAGAGAGAGAGAGAGCCAGGAGGGAGGGGCAGAGAGGGAGAGACAGAATCTGAAGCCGACTCTGTGCTATCAGCACAAAGTCCCACATGGGGCTCCAACTCAGGAACTGTGAAGTCATGACCTAACCATGATCCCACTCAACAGACTTAGCTCCTCAGCACCCCCTTCTATGTTTAAGTTCTATGTAACTCAAAGAACCATAAGTTGATTTAGAGTGATTTGCCTCTTTCAGATACTTATAAAATGTTACCTTGCTCAGATTCCTTTAACTGAATTCTGAAACCTTTTGACAGATCTTCTCCCACCCCTCCACTTGTCTCTACATAACATATATTTTATTTATTTTCATTCTCTAATTGTTTTATTCCTAGTAGAATAGAAGTTCCATGGAAGCACATACTTGAGTCTCTTATGCCCAATGCTCTATTTCCAGGGCCTAGAGGAGCTCCTGACACATACAAATTGCTTAGTAAATATTTCCTGGATATGTGGGCATTTACGGGACTGGATTTTTGGAGATAGTTTTTCTCTGTCACTCAGGACTTTGAGTATCCTAATAAACTCTCCTCTTTTTCCTTCTTTCTCTTTTTGTGCTTCTCTCTGTCTCCATCTCTCTCTCTCCTCCACAAGGCCATTTTTGCTTGTTAGTTTGCCTTTTTGTTAGTTAACAGATTTGTAGGATGACACAGATTCCCTGCCAAACACATGCTTAGGGTTCACTCTTTTCACTTTTTTAATAACAGAAAATAGAAAAAAATAAGGTTTGGATGTGGGCTTCAGGAAAGCTCAGGCTGCCTTCAATGTTGTTGGCCTTTGATACCTGACTCTGATGCAGGAAAAGGGTGTCTTCCATGTGGACTGATACTGTTATAGAGGGAAAAATGTCTCTGAAAAATTAATGTTTGTAGGGCCTTGACTTCTCCAGATGTTGGGAGTGGAGAAGAGGAGCAGAATGCAGAGCAGTATAGAGACATGGTGCGCTCTTGGCCATAACTCAAGATCCTTTTCTACTAGGGTATGGGAAATTGAAAAGCTAAGAGAAAAAACAGATGTCTGAAAATTATAATAAACAGAAATAACCTGATGGAGGCCAGATTCTTTCCTCCATGAGCAATCCATCAGGTTTTCCTACATTATTAAATAAATAAATAAGTAAAACTTAAAAAGTGTGCCCTGAAGTTCCAGCCCAAGAAATAAAATGAGCTCATTGTTAATATAAATTAAATATATGCGAATTCTAAAGGATAGCACAGAAAATCCTTCTTTTGTTTCGGGCGATCCTCCGTAATGTCTTTTTCCTGTAAGAAACAACAATAGGATCAGTCAATTGTGACATTCATGCCAGTTTATCAGCATATGTATCCCTTTCCCAAATGCTAAGTAACTGTAGAGGACAAACATGTAACTTCTTTAAATGCTCTTCTAAAAGCCTTCCATGCCAGAGACTAGCCCTGGCTTGTTTTTGTGATTTTCGCTAGAGAGTAAAGAAAACTTTGTGACTTAGTGTCATAAATGATTAAGTAGGCAAAATATGAGAAATACCTTTAGATATTACCGGGGGCCCATCATTCCTTACATGTTTTCTGTGATCTGAGGGGTATTTCCTATTAGTTGACTTCTGAACTGAAATCTATGATTTCTTACCATCCTCAACTCCAGATGCCACCCTTCTCCCCATGGAACTCATCCTTGTAGAATCTTCCTAGAAGAGAGACAACATCACTTAAAGAAATTTGATAGAAACATCAAAAAGTATATGAAATCATCTACTTAAGTTGTAAAACATGATGCAGTTCTAATCATCATATATTGTGACGTTTGTACATTTTAGGTCAAGATTGACATAACTGATGAGGACAAACGTTGAGCATCATTTTCCAACAAACACCAAAAACACAAAAACTTACCACAACTGAGAAACTTGAGTTTTTATCATCATCTACTGCAAATGTTAAAGAAGAAAGACAAATTGTCTTTTACAGCATAACTCCCGAGGTGTGCTAAGTGCAATCTTTTTTGTTTTGTTGAATGCTCTCTAGCTCCTTCCGAACCATATTTCATGCCCTAGAGAACCTCTACTTGGCTAAATACTGATTAACCAATTACAGTATCGGGTGAGGTGTTCATCAGCAATAATTCTAACAGCACCCTTTTGAAGACCTAGTCTGAGCACTCACTACTCAATATATCTCACTTTCACACACTCATGTCAGAAGGCTTTGGGGGGATTGTAAATGCTCCTTTTTTTGTAAAATCATTATTGTCCTTCCATCATGAAATCAGACCACACTGTCTTTCTCTGAACTTCCTTCCCTCCCTCTCTCCTTTTCTATTTCTTTTTTTCTTCCTTTCTTTCCTCCATCTGAGCCCTGTGACATTTCCCATTGCCTCATGCCAGTACTGCGTTGTATCTTGTGCTAAGCTTATTTACACAACCTCTTATCCGGCCATTTAGAATGAATTCTTTGGGAGAGATGTTGACCTCTATTTTTTCAAATGAAGACTGAGGATAACACTTTTGCCAAGAAGGATGCTGGGTTTGGGGGCACAAAGTAGCTCCCCACCTGCAAGTTGAAGTCTGCGAAGTGTGCCAAAGCATCTGCTGTGCTAGACCAGTTGGAAAAAGACTAAAGTTTCCTTTCTCTACACTCAGGGAATAAGCTCATGATAACAAAGCAATGAGCAAAATGAATTAACAGTAAAGACTAATTAATGCCTTCTACAGTGATGTGTACAAGTTTCCTGAGAGGTAGATGCAATACCTACAAATAGGAATCCTGTCAACACTGAGAGCTGAGCTGCTCTACAGCACACTCCACCCAGCCCGAGGGGCTTTTAAACTGGATTGTTATGATCGATTCCATCTGGTGAAAATGGAAAGAAAACGATGCAGGTTTTTCATTACAGTCCCCACATTAGCATAGCAGCCAATTGGCAGGGTGTAAATTCAAGGTTTCTCTATTTTTCTCTCCCCTCTCATAGGCTATGGAAAGTTCTAAATTTTAAAGGACAACAAGGTTATATTTCAGAGGTGACAGATTGAAAATCTATGATGTTCTCTCTGTTTCAAGCTCTGTTTAAGTAACTCCTTAACAACAGATTAGGCTATAGCTATAAACACACACACACACACACACACACACACACACACACACACACACACACCAGTTTTGAATACCTCCGCTGGAGACCCTGTTCTCCAAGGAAGCACAAGGGGAAAGAAAATGTTGAGATCAAGAATCACGATTTAATTAAACATATAGAGCAAAGTTGCTCAGAGTGTTGTTGGACACTCTGAATGAGCATGACCCTGGAGCCATGATGAAAGTCTCTGGGCTCCTTTTCAAAACTACGAAGTCAGAATCTCTAAACTTAGGACTTTGGAACATGAAATTGTGACAAGCTTCCTGGGTGATTCTAAATATTAAGAATCCCTTAGGTAAGAGTATTGAAAAGATACTGAAGGATTCTGAAGAAATCTTCATTTCAAAATGTGCTTCTTTTTATCTTTTCGGATTATTCATAGAAGACATTATTTTTGAAGTCTGAATTTAGATCATTGTCCTTCTAAGAACTTAGTAAAGCATGAGGTGTATCTTTAAAATTATTTGGGGGCACTTTCCCCGATATTCATAGAGTGAATATGTTAAAAGCAGTGCAATTAATGAGCCTTTGAAAAACTTAAAAAGCCAAGAACTTCACGTAGACTTGCATAAAGTTTATGGATTTCAGCTAAAATCCTACAAATGAGTGTAGGGAGTGAGTTGCAAACTTAGGAAGACAATAAATTGGAGGATGTTTGAACAGTTAAAAATGAAGTTAACAGTGAAAATAGTTATTGTCCTTTGGATGAAAATACTATTTGGAATTAATTTGTTTGGCTTGGGAGAAATTTATGAAACGTATAGTGGATTATGTGGCCAGTTCTTTTTAGATTTCTAATATTTCAAATGAAATCTGCAATTCTCTACCTGAGGGGGGAAAATGCTTAGTGGCAAGTACTCCTGGCCAAGTCACTTTAGACTCCAATAGCTTTACTTTACAAGAATTTTTTTCTATAAAGTGCGAGTGCTTGCTTGGTTTTTCCTTGGATTTTTTTTTTTCTCTAACAAGTCTCTAGCCAGTTCCAAGAAGACATAAGAATAACCGACTGTAATGGAAAATATACAAAGGCAAATGCAATAACGATTGCATCGTTTTGGATACAGATCTCTTTATAAACAAAATGCTTGATCTCACTACAAAACTTAGCTAAATGTGAAGAAACTATTTTGTAGTTTGGAGATGCAAGAGAAAAGATATTTTGAAAACCGAATGTCTATAAGCCTTTTTGTTAAGGTGTTAAGTTTGATTTCAATGAGCAGGGACTATTTCAAAGGGCTCAGACCAACTGTCATTTGATACTGTTTTATCTCACATGGCCCAGCTGATCATGTTTCCCCAGGCAGGGGTGGAAAATGCAAGCATTTATAAAATTTTAATTTGATATTGGCCTTTCCCTTCTGGCTCTGTAAGGTAAATCCATCTTTAGTTATAGTAATTACACACACACACACACACACACACACACACACACACTCACACACTGACATGTTAAGGATTCTAGAAATAAGATCTTCCGAATCAATAGACAACAGTTAAAATAATGTGGTAGCTATCATTCCATGGGATCATTATATTTTAAAAGTCAACTGTATTATAAAAATTATACAAAATGCAAAAAAACACAAGCAACCAACCAACCAACCAAACAAAAAAACCCCCACAAATATAAGAAAACACAACTTTTGGAATTGAATTTGTGGAAAAGCTTTGTGTGACATTTAAGTCACAAAATATAAGAATTGTCTCCAAAGGATTTAATCCAAGCCCCTCTAACACCTGAGCATATATTTTGTACTTTATACATATAATCACTTCATAATAGCCTTAAAAGCAAATGATGGCACAGAGACTTTGAGCAGACTCATTACGACGAATTAGGCTGGGAGACAGTAACTAGCAAGTGGATTGGGCAGGAACTTGACACCTGAGGTTTTATGAACAGCAGGGCAGACTCTCCCTTCTGGATCATTTGCATCTTGTACAGCACTTAGCAAGCTAAATCATAGCGATTTCTAAATTACTGTAAACTTGCATTCCTACTCATCTAGAACTGAATTATGGTGACATTTCTCTGCTTGAAAATGGGCTCCAGTGGCCACATAATCAAGAACCTTCCCCGATATTACTTTCATTCCCATCTTTCACATTATTTTTCTTCACCAAGTAACAGCTTATATTAAGACCACCAGTTATTGCCATATCCTAAAATTAACTACAAGCAAAGTAAGTGATCAAAGACAGTGCCCATTTCAAAATCTTTATTCTCCTTGGACTTTCTTAAGCATTGAACATTGATAGGTAATTGGTATTAAAATATAAGTAAATTAATTTTTTCTTTTCTTTTTAAACTTCTAAATCAGTTTCTCTTTTTATTGCTTTTTTCCTTTTGTTTATTTAAATACGGTTTTATTCATATATTCACCAGGAAGAAAATCTCGTTTATGCCATATACAAAATTATAAAAACCAGTTTGATCCTGAGAAGTAAAAATTATTGATGAGATTTTCTTCCATGCTAAAAAATACATACAAAGCTGATAAGTTTTCCTTCTTACTACTAGCAAATGTCTTTTTAAACATATTGTCTAAAGAACAATAGGCCTCAGACTGAGGCCTTCACAATACAATTGCCTTATTTCTGCTTCCCTGATATAGCAGACAGAAGCTGGAGAAAGTTTGCAATCTATTTGTTCAGAGTCAATAAATGAAATTCACAGTAGTTTCTGGAATCTCCATCACTACACACTGGTACCAAACATAGAATAACAAACAGGTGTTTTTGTTTTGTTTTGTTTTGTTTTATTCAAGAGCTATGCCCAAGAAAAATAGGTTTGTGTTACAATTCTTCAGTACTTTAGCTATTGTGGCCATACAGCAGCACCAAACATTTTTTCTTTATAGTTTCCTAGGTAACTTTTTTACTGAGCTTCAGTTGGGAATGACAGCCTTTTAATGGAAAAAGAAATAGCATCTTATCCAAAATTATGAATATGGAAACTATGGATATCGGCTTTAGCCAGGAATACGAATGACTGTTCCAACAAGAAAAAGAAAAGAACATTGTTATACATTTTAGTTGTTTCTCAGAGAATGTCTCCTAAAGAAAAAGTCAGGGTCTCAATTAGAAGTAGTGACAAGATGTACACATTACAAAATTAAATTAAAAAATTAAATTGCTGGGGTGCCGGGGTGGGTTAGTTGGTTAAGCGTCCGACTTTCGCTTAAGTCATGATCTCACGGTTCGTGGGTTCGAGCCCCGCGTCAGGCTCTGCGCTGACTGCCAGCTCAGAGCCTGGAGCCTGTTTCAGTCTGTGACTCCCTCTCTTTGACCCTCCCCTGCTCACGCTGTCTCTCTCTCTGTCTCCTAGAAATAAATAAACATTTAAAAAAAAATTAAATTGCTGGGGCACCTGGGTGGCTCAGTCAATTAAGCATCTGATTTCGGCTCAGGCCATGATCTCATGGTTTGTGAGTTCGAGCCCCGTGTGGGGCTCTGTGCTGACAGCTTAGAGCCTGGCACCTGCTTCGGATTCTGTGTCTCATTCTCTCTCTGCCCCTCCCCCACTTGTGCTCTGTCTCTCAAAAAATAAATAAATGTAAAAAAATAATTTAAAAAACTAAATTTCTAGTTTAAAAAAGAGAACAATGCTACAAAAACAGTAACATTTATATAAATTAAAATACATACAAAGCAATGCATTGTTTATAGAAACAAATACAAAAAAAACCAAAGTGTGGTGCATAAGGAGAGACATAACAAAGGGGGATGAGGAAAATGCAAAATATCAATAAGATATGAGAAAGGCCTTTATGGGCAATTAACACAATTATCTACCTTGAAGCCTGGCTAAATAAACAAATAGAGGACCAGTTTTCTGATTTCATTAAGATGTGTGTGAGGGATGGGTGTCTGAGTGGCTCATTTGGTTAAGCATGCAGTTCTTGATTTTGGCTCAGGCCATGATCTCACGGTTCATGAAATCGAGAAATGTGTTGGTTCCAGACCATCAATAAGGAGCCTGCTTGGGATTCTCCCTCTCCCTCTCTCTCTGCCCCACCTGGCTCGCTCTCTCGCTCTTGCTCTCTCTCAAAAATAAATAAATAAACTTTAAGAAAATGTGAGGGAATTTCATAAACTAGCTTTTGCAACTCCAACTAGACTGTTTCCTTCTGGCATTATGACTCTCTTATTCCTTCATATAGTAGTGATGTTAAAAGCTTAACTTTGATGACTGCCTATATTCTAAGTGTTTTACATAAATATCAGGCCCCATCTTCTAAACAACCAATGGGGTGAGTGTCATTATTGCCTCCGTGTTGTTGAAGAAGAAGATGAGGCAAATCACCCAAAGTCTCATCTGGTTAGACACTGACCCTGAAATCTGCCTAGCCATTATACTCCAGCCTCCACTGAAATCCTTTGTATAGAGCCAGTGGCAAGCATCTCATTACAGATTATCTGTAGCTTTTTAGCTTTCCTGTAAAAAAATATTAATTTTTCTCCCTGTGAAGACATTACTACAGCAAAGTAATTAATTGGAATAGCCAACCCCAGAGAGAAGTTCTAATCAGCAGAACTGAAATTTCTATTGAAATAAAGGATACACATGCTAATTATTATTAATATTAATTTTTTCATAAACAATTCTCACAATGGAGAAAAGAGTTAAGAATTAGATGTCTAAGAGGCACCTGGATGGTTCAGTTAGCTAAATGACCCATTCTTAATTTTGGTTCAGGTCATGACCTTGCAGTTCATGGGTTCATGCCCCTCCCCTCATGGGGCACTGTTAGCATGGAGCCTGCTTGGGTTTTTCTCTCCCCCCTCTTTCTGCCCCTCCTCTTCTGTCTCTCTCTCTCTCTCTGAAAATAAATAAATCAACTTAAAAGAAGAATTAGATACTTAAAATTCAAGGGGGAAGGTAACTTAAAATTATTGTATATGGAGTTAAAGATCGACTAAAAAGGTTATGAAAACCTGATCAAATTTAATCCCTGCTTCTCATCATATAAGCATCTCCTGAGCACCTATGATGTGCTAGACAATGTTACTCAGTGAAAAAATGAAAAAAAAAATTGCCTGGCATTAAAAAGTTTATATCCTAGAAGACAGATGTAGAAATAATTACAAATTGTTTTAGTCAAAATTGAGTCTACATTGGTTACAGTAGTTTCTAAAAGGAGCATGTACTCATTTCTATAGGTGAAGAATCAAAGTATTAAAATATTGAAAACCTTTGGGGGAAATAATATGTTGGAGGAAATAATAATTTGAGTGTGTGTTCCATGGACAGATGAGTGGCAGGAGGATTTCTGGTAGAGGAAGCATCACTAGCAAGCCTTCAAGTGAAGATATAACAGTATATTCAGAAAACTGCAAGTCTGGGTAATGCTACAGCATAGGGCTTAATGATTCAGGGTGGGGAATCCCATCAAGAGAGGGAATACTGAGGTAAGCAAGGGACAAATCATGGAAAAGTCTCCTGTGCTAAAACAGGTCTAATATATGCTTTAATTCAGGCAATTTTATCTCCTTGGGTAAAAGACAGTCACTTCTTCATCTGTTTCAGCCCCAGACTCCTTCTCCACATGTAAGGAACTGCTCTTGACTGTAACCTGAGTGGGGTTCAGTAGCCCCTAAGTATCTATTGTCTTCCCGCCCTCTTACAGCCAGGGTGAAACTTGTGTCAGGCTTAGCCAAGTAGATGCTTGTTCTTAGCTTAGAATTCATCTGCCGTGGACGCCAGTGAAGGACTCCAGTGAGCTGGGAATCTATCTCATAGTTTGCTGAAATACATATCACAAAATGGAAGTCAATGAAAGGATGCATTATGTGAAGTTGAGCCCTTGGTATATGATAAAGGCAGAAAATCAAAACTTCTACAGAATGGAATTATGTATTCTTCCACAAAATGTAAGTCATTCTCTAAGTAAAATGTATTTTCCATGTATAACACACCCATTTGTTTTCACCAAAAAAGACTTTTGTGATGCTTATGGATTATTGATGGGAGGCACAGCAATAAAAATTAATTCCCTGTTTCAATAAAGAACAATCTGGAGCGGAAGAGATCAAATAGTGACATTTGACTGCCAATGAATAAAATAGATTTCCATTAATAGATATCAGGATCAATGTAAAGTCAGAAAGGTTTGATCCAAAAAAAAAAAACAAAAACAAAAAAACAAAACCAACCAAACAAAACCTTACTAATGGCCAATTGAGAATTAGAGATCTGGGAAAGAAGGAGATGTGAAGATCTCTGTGGAGTATTTGATTTGTAAAATTTTTTAAAAAGTAAAAAACAGAAACAACAAAAACAAAAGCCACCTAACAGAACTGCTCATCAGAGCCTTGGATGAGCCATTGTGAAATATGATGGAGAACTTCTGCCTTTCAATGAATTTTTACACCTCAGTTAAGTCATGGAGCTAGAGCTACCAGAAGCAAAGGGAGGGTATCTTGTCTTAAATAAGTACTTTGTAATGATATCACAAGTGTATGCATATGTATGTATATATGTATGTATCTATGCATTTAACCTGGTCTTCTCCTAAAATAACTGGAGGTCATTGCCAGAATAAATGTGTTGGGGGAAAATGTGGTCTTGAAACAAAACTAATTCCTAGGGACACAGGGCACTTCTGCAGTCCACGAGGGAGGGTTTGGGGATAAGATGACAAGTGAAGACTTTACCTTTGACCAACCTGTACCCTTCCTGTGTTTATTTCCTAAATTGTTTTCCTTATAGTTGCAATAGATGACCTCGGAAAGTGATTGGTTTCTCATACCAGCTCTGTAACCTGTGTAAAATGGACCATTCTGATTGGAAAGACCAAGGTGAAAATTACAGAGCTTTCCACCACTATAAAAGACTTAAAATTAATAGTTATACCACTTCAGTAAAAGAATCAGAAATATTAGTGCCACTTTCAAAGATTTAAATGTGCAGAGTTAATGACTCCAGGCAGATTCTCATTTGTGTTTGGTGGCGGAAGGATAGTTTTAGAGGATAAAAATGGATTTTCCAAAGTTTAATTAGATGGCAACTCCTGTCACAACTGCCGCTCCATCTGTGTCCGAATCATTATAGCTCTTAGTACCTTCTCTGTAGCCATGGATCCAAATAATGCCGTTTTCCCCTACTTCAATAAACAAAATTACTAGAAGCAGTCTGTTTTCTTTCACCAGACAGGAATAGCAATATAATTTTGCCATACAGTTTCTGGATTGTGTTAACAACTTGGCTTTGTACCACATTTGAGTCTGCAGAAATACCATCTCAAAAAACATTATGTGATACAATCTAGAGGGTAGACTTCATTAGCTAGACACAGTGGTTGGAAACTTGAATGCCAGCACCCAGGAGACAAGTATAGTTAACCTTTGAACAACATGAGTTTGAACTACACGGGTCCACTTATTTGTGGATTTTCTTCAACAAATACAGTGAAGTACAGAAATATATTTTCTCTTCCTTATGATTTTTTAACACTTTCTTTTCTCTAGCTTGCTTTATTATAAGAATACAGTATATAATACTTATACCATACAAAATATGTGTTAATCAACTATTTATGTTACAGGTAAGGCTTCCGGTCAACAGTAGGCTATCAGTAGTTGAGTTCTTAGGGACTCAGAAGTTATACATAGAATTTCAACTGCACTGGGGGTCAGTACCCCTAACCCCTGCATTGTTCAAGGGTCAACTGTATAATGGAAAACCATAGGGCTGCACTGATTTCTTATAAAGGCTTAGGAATATCGTGTGGGGATACTTCTCTAAAGTGATGACAGTTTGCTGAACCATGTATTTATTACCACCAGGAATTTTGGATTTTGAAGGCCACACATTACTACGTGCATCTCGGTGCAGAGAATCTGTAAGATGTGACTTTGTCCCGTGTCAAGACAAGACTCTCCAGACAGATAAGGTCACAGTGATCCTGCTGCTTGTCCTTCATCGGATTAAATAATGTCTAAAAAACGTAAAGCAAGTTGGCTTGCTATATGCAGTGTGTGGTAAGCTTTAATAAGAGAATTTAACTCCTAGCTTTCCAAACAAGGGCATTCTGTGTTTAATAAATGATTATTATCCTTCTGAGAAACTAGACCCAAGGAGAGACTGAACAAATTGATATTAGCTGCCCAGAAACTTAGTATTATCTATCTATCTAGTCTAATCTGAATTGCCCAGCAGGGCTGATTCCACAAGTACATGGCATAAATGAGAATAAGACCAAATAAATCGTAGTCCTTTGGCACTGCTGTCTCTCCCTTTGGTCTCACCTATGACCTCATGGAGGCTTTCTCTATGACCAACTGCCAGAGAAAAGTATAAATACACTCAAACTGTAATTTACATTATGTGACCAGCAGGAAGAGATTGAGAATGGATACTGCAACATACAGCTCTGATTGGAATGACCTGGCAGGCAGCGTGGTAAGAAGTTAAGAATACACATATGCGCTCGTGAATCTGCTCGTGATTCCTGGAGACACTATGATTCTCGTAGTATTTGCTCAGCATGCTGAATAAATGTTGCATCATAAGAAACTCTTTCTACAATGCTTTGGAGATGAGCTTTAAATTGATTTAAACTGATGGGCTTTCAAGCTGCTTACCTCTTGTTACCTTTGTATCACCTGAAGGCCAATGGTGTGAAGGCTAACTTGCCAGAAATGGAGAGAGCTTGAGAAGCTAGAAGAAAGTAACTCTAGAACCGAGCTCTTCTGGATAGCTGGTAATAGCTCATCTGAGAATCACAGAGGCAGTTTTAATTTTCTTTTTTGATTAGATAACAAAAGTCTTCTTGTAGAGTCTTGGAGCAACTGGTACCCTAGAGAGTCGTAAATATTAAAGTTGAATCAAAATATAAATAGCTGGGGCACCTGGGTGGCTCAGTCGGTTAAGCGTCAGACTTCGGCGCAGGTCATGATCTCACAGTTCGTGGGTTTGAGCCCCGCGTGGGGATCTGTGCTGACTGCCATCTCAGAGCCTGGAGACTGTTTAGGATTCTGTGTCTCCCTCTGTCTCTGACCCTCCCCTGCTCACACTTGCTCGCTCGCTCTCTCGCTCTCTCTCTCTCTCAGAAATAAATAAATCATTTAAAAAACATAAATAGCTTCTAAGTGGCAGGATTTATTAATAATTTCAGATCAATTTTTGTAGCAGGGCCTTAGGATGCTTCCAATACAAAGGCTAACCTATGGATAGAAGGTTACTTGTTTTTTTGAACAACAGAAACAATACATGTTAAGAGTATTAATAAAAATCATACTTATAAAAAGTACACTGAGAAGACCAAGAATTGACTTTTTCAATTTACATCCAGTTGTGAGGGTCTATGTACACACACATGTGTGGTTGATATAAATATGCATATGGGGCAGGGCCAGTGGGGAGAATACCTACCTGCTCATTAGCCAGCAAGAGACATCAATTCCCATGGGTCTTCCAGTAAGATTACTAGTGCTTTTCTCTTCAGCATCGAAGTTCAACAAAGCACCATCATATATGTGAAGAAAGTCTCCAATATGAAATACCTCTATAGGCCAAACAAAACCAAGAAAAGAAAAAAAGAAAGAAATCAAAGGAAATAAAATTATTGCAGGGTGCAGAAAAAAACTCACAATATTAGGAAAACCTTATCGTTCTTAATCTTGTGTTGAATGAGATGAAAGAAGATAGTAATAACATAAAAAAATAATATTTAGGAAAGGAACAACTGAAGAATAAGTTTGCAAAGTAAACGTGTAATACATGATGTAGACATTTTAAAAATCACACGATAAAAGGAAATCAGTCAGAAAGCATAACAAAATTTTTAAGAGAAAATATAAGCGATAAGAGACTTAGACAATCAAACATGCACTAAGATTTACCAAAACAATTAGAAAAAAATGGATGGACTATATGTACGTGAACTTCCAGGTTGAAAGGACTCCTTGAGTGCCCACTGGGTGTTGAATACATCCCTTCAAGGCATATTGTTGCAGAAGTTCAGACTGAAGATGAAGGAAATTCTCAAAAGTTTCAGAGAGCAAAGAAATGTCACATTCTGAAAACTGGAAATTGTTACATGGGCTCTTGGGTGGCTCAGTTGGTTAAGCATCCAACTTTGGCTCAGGTCATGATCTTGCTGTTCACAGGTTCAAGCCCTGCATGGGACTCTATGTTGATAGCACACAACCTGGAGCTGATTTGGATTCCTTCTCATTCTCACTCTGCCCCTTCCCCTCTCACACTCTGTCTCTCTCTCTCTCTCAAGAGAAATTGCTATGGTCCTGGGCTTCTGTCACTGATGTTAGATCCCACAGGCCCTTGGAGCAAAGGTTGTATTATTTCCTAAATACGCTTTAAAGGCCGTACCTTAGCAGAGAGAGTGTGATTTTTGTGTTAGTTTTAATCCACACTTCAGGCAAACTTAGTTAATTTTTGAAGAAACCTTACAGTGAAGACTCCCTTCATAAATGTTTTAATGCTTGTTGCAGATAAACCCCCTTTATATAAGATACAATTGAGCTGAGCTTACTTTCACTGAACAGAACTCCTCTGTGTAGGTTGTAAAGGAGGATGACTATAGCCCCATCAACTGTGTGACAACTGAAATATGCTATTAAAAAAATCTAATATTATCACCTGCCAAATTTGCTCAGGTTGGTTTGTAACAATGAGAAAAGTAGGTTGAAGCAAGAGAATATGGAATTCCAAATGAGGTATCTTCCAGGAAAAACAGAACCTGATCTCTCTGATTTTCTTTATCAATGCTTTTATAATGCTCTATGTGCTTTAAAAGTATTAACTCATTTAATTTTCGCAACAATCCTCTGAGAGGGTATTCATTATCACTATTATTACTAATGCATTATCATCATCATCATCATCAACGTTATTTTACTGACAAGGAGACGAAGGTGAAAATAAATAATTGTTCAAAGTCTTACAGCTTGTAAATGGCAGAGATTTATATAAACCTAAGCAGGTCTGGCTTTTAACTGGTGCACTGTGTTGCCCCTGCTCAATGGGTGCAAAAAATTCTTCAATGGTTTTATAATTCTGTCTGATCCTTCAGAAAATATTAGTGCAATAGTTGCATATGTATGTAGAATATACTGTATATAATTTATATATATATAGGAAATAAATGCAGTATAGTGAAAGAATAATTTTGCACTGTTTCAGCACAAAATAACATTTATATTGCACAATAATGTATCCAGTAAATATTTTTTTAATCAAAGTTTGTGAGATGCATTCATTAGGAGTTATTGAAGGGAATCCGGGCTACAGATGGGGTAAAGAGGGGAGCAAAGCAAATATACTAAATCTTTTTACTTTAATGTTTATTTATTTTTGAGATAGATAGACAGCTTGAGTGGGAGAGAGACAAAGAGAGCGGGAGACACAGAATCTGAAGCAGGCTCTAGGCTCTGAGCTGTCAGCACAAAGTCTGACGCAGCGCTTGAATCCATGAGCCATGAGATCTTGACCCCAGCTGAAGTAGGATGCTTAACCAACTGAATCATCCAGGCACTCCATAAATCTATATCTAATAATTGCTGTTTAAAACTGGTCAGTCCAACAAAATTCACCCAAACAAGAAAATTAAGATTAGTGCTAAAAGAAATGCATAATAGAGTTGAACACATGGCCTCTCGCAAGTGGGTCTTACACTAAAGTAGGTAAAATGGGGATTGTTATCTTATCAGTTTTGTAGTGGTTTTGACCATTTAAAAGTGGCATTACTATATTTTAAGTGTATTATTTTGAAAAAAAATTATATTATAGATGTATATGTGCGTGTTAGCTATATATTTTAGTGGATACCTTTCATATTTTTAAATTATTTCACATAATTTAGTGAAACAAAGCTAAAACTGATCTATTCAGAGAAAATTATTTCTCTTAGCAGAAGTCCAATCAATTATACATAAGCATAGCATCTAAGAGCACCCAGTGGTCCAACCATTGCTGAAATTGATATGTCAGACATATATACCAACAAATTTGAAATCCTACTAGAGTTTCATGTCTTATAGCTTTATACATTGCCTTCTCTTTTAAAACACCCATTGGGAAAATAATTAACATAAAAAATAAAATGTCCACAGGGGATGTCTGGGTGGTTCAGTCTATTAAGCAACCAATTCTTGATTTTGGCTTAGGTCATGATCTTATGGTGGTGAAATAGGGCCCTGAATCAGGCTCTTTGCTGAGCATGGAGCCTGCTTAAGATTCCCTCTCTCTCTCTCTCTCTCTCTCTGTCTCTCTTTCTCTCTCCCTCTCTGCCCTTGCCTCTCCCCGGCCTGCATATCTCTCTCTCAAAATAAAATAAAATAAAATAAAATAAAAATAAAGCAAACAATAAAAATAAAAAATAAAATGCCAATGGTATTCAAGAATGTAACAAGATAAATCCCTCAATCTAAGACAATTTAGCAAAACAACCTCCCTTTTAATAGGAAGCAATAGAAGCAAGATAAGCATATAGGAAACATTGAAACATGCTAAAAGGAAGAAAAGAGGTTAAAAGAACAACAACAATAACAACACTTTAACCCCTCTTCAAGTTTCTATAAGGACATCCCTCAGGTAGGCTAGGCAAAGATGCCAATATCATACTGTCTGCTGAAATTTCTGGGCCTCATTTCCCTCGTATGTAAAAGGCGCAAGTTTGACAAGGTGATTTGTAAGTTCTCCTTGAGCTGTATCCTTTTTCACCATGAAATTTTCCCACATTTATCTGATAGTATCACCTCCATTATCTTATTTTATTTTCTAACAACTCTTTCTGGTAGTCAGGGCTGTTGCATTCTATGTAGACAGGCTCATGATAGTTAAACAGCCTGTGCAAGCTCAAACAGCTAGTAAGTTGCAAAAGCGAAAGTCTAACTCACATTTTTTTCTTTTTACCATATGTTTAAGATTGTCCACCATGTTCCTATTTAGTTACTCAAATCAAAAACCTCGTAGCTATCAAAGTGGTGCATGTGCCTTTTATTTTTACCTGTTCATTTACTCATTCAGTAAATATTAAACACAAACTACATCCAAAGCTTCATGGACTTTGAAAATATCAATCTGTCATTAGAGAGGCAACACCAGAGCCACATCATGACACCTAGGCATTCTTTCTCTCTCTTGGCAGAATCAGGTAAGACTAAGTAAAGTCTTTCATTAATTCTTATACCAGCTAGCATGACTCAGACATTCTCACCACTGCGTTAATTTAATTTATTGAACTTCCACTTAAGCAGTTCCAGTGAAGACTTTAAGTCCCCATTCTCCAGGAATCAGTAATCAAATGAGGGTAGATTGGATTGTTATAGGAAAAATCAGGATAGAGACCGAGAGAGATTTAGTAACAGTGGAACACATCTTGTGCTTTCAGTCTGGAAGCAAAGACACCAAAATTTGGTAAGCACCATAGATGGCCATTTTTATTTATATCATGCCTCCCAGGGTCCTTAAAATGTGATTGTTTTCATATGCTCACAAAATGAGAAGGAAGAGTTGAGAATGATTTCCAGATTTCTGGTTTGGGAGACTGAATAAATGATAGTAGCACTCGAAAGTATAAAATGATAAGAGCAGTTAGAAGTAAAGGGAGACAATGAATTTCATTTTAGATATATGCCTTTGAGGTACACAATAGGAGAGTTCTAGAAAGCAAGCAAATGCACACATAAAAGTGCAGATCTCTTCCAGAGGCTGTGTTGGAGATAAAGACTCAGGAGTCATCATAATAAAGGGAATGATTAAAGCTTCACAGTCCTACGAGAAATGTGTAGAGAGCAAGAAGGACACAGAGTAGATGGCAGAATCTCAAACGGTTCTAAATGCTAGAAACACTTTTCAAAATGTTAGAGGAAATGGAGAGCCTCAGGATATAAATGGGAAAAATCCACAAGGAAAGGGAGAGGAAAATGAAGAGAGAATATCACAGAAACTAAGAGAAACATTTACTACAAGGGGTGGGTCAACATTGTTAAAAGTCAGAAGCCTGGTAGGTCAGACACTAAAAAATTTCCAATATATCAGTAAATATGAAGATCACTGCTGATTTTTGTCAGAGCAAGTTTAGGGAAGCAGAAGGATTCGAAGCCATATTTTGGTGGGTGGATCATGGGCCCACTGGTCAACAGGAAATGAAGACCGGAGGCAGCCAGGAGGCTACTGCAACTTTCTTACAGTGAACTTGCAGCCATATTCGTGTAATACAATTAAGAAATGACTCAAGTAATTTTGGTTAAAAGAGAAAAATTAAGAAAGAAACAGTTGGAGTAGGCTGTGCAGAGCTGATGATCATTTGTTGTGTATATCCTGAGAGTTTAGGGAAAAGAAGAGAGGAACGTCAAGAACGCAATAGGCAGAAACCATTGTTTTGAGAAAGCAAATAGCCTTTGAGTTTTTTCTTTTCTCACATAGGGGATGAGTGAACCTGGAAAGTTACAGGAGATCATGTCTGAATCAGATCTTAGTCTATAGAAGCTCGTAAACTTAAATTTCCCAGTTGAGGAGCATAATAGGGCTAATGCTAAAGGAAGGTTCCCATTTCCAGAAGCGTTTTTGAAAAGCAGGGCCAACACTGAGAGGTGGTCCAGTGCTGCAGAGAGATGGCAGAACTCTACTGACCTGCCGATGGTGAGCGGGGAGGCGGGCGGTTTAGGAAAGGTCTTTTGGGTCCAGGACCCTCTCCCCTTCACCGTTCTCCATCAGTGCTGACTGAATCACATAAATTAAACTTCCTGACCCCAGAATAAGATAAATTTTGAAAAAACAAAATGTTTACAATCCATCACCAGAATAATGTCTGAAGATTATTTTTATTTGTCTTTCTTCCAATGCCACAGCAATTCTTTCTCTCAAAGAGAACTAGACAACATTATCTTAGATCTATGTGTTAAAGAAGAAGAAAAAAACAGTGCAACATAATGTCCTGTAATGGACTAAATACAAAACATCTGTTCTAATGAGAAAAACAATCTCATTTTAATAATGACTTGGAATAAAGGTCCCAACGGGAAACAGAGATACAGAAATGATTTCTATAAAACAGAGCATAACACCATGTATAGTGCCAACATCAGGTACAGCTTCTCAGATTTCCTTTTACATTTTTCAAATGTATTTTCCCATATTTCCCACAAATGCAATATATCTAACTAGAATTCCAACATCTGTTTTATATGAGACATGAATACAATATTTCCATAGAAATAGAGGACATCAGCATTTATTTCTTTGTACTCTTTTTTTTTTAAAAAAAAAACCACTTTAAAATCTTTTTGTTACATTTTAAACCAAAACTGCCTTCAGTCGCCTGCTGGCTATACAGGTCTAGATACCAGCACGTTGCAACATCTCTGGAACGGTCAGTTCAGAGTGGCAGTTGCCCTGAATTTTTGTTATAGGTTCCGGAGAGCAAAGTCTGAATTTCCTGTGCTGAGCTGCCTAGGTACCGAGGTACTGTTGTGGTTGGAGGGGTTAAAGTTGGAGCCACTGGTGCATATATTTGAGGGAGGATTCATAAAAACACGACAGTGGAGCCTGGGTAAATCCATTACTGGGAATGAGCAGTGACCAATAGAAAGGAAAGAAGAAGATCCAAGAAGGCTGAGGTAAGCAATCTGCAGCCCTGTCAAAGGAGAAACAATAGATCAAAAGGTGTTCACAGTGACTGGTCAGAGGAGATTTTACTTTTTCTCATAGGAAGCTTGACAGCATAAATTAAAAATAAATTGTTTTAGTCGTAGATTTTTTTCCCTCTTAATTAAGTTTTAGCAAACTTCAGACTCAGACCCAGGACTCCACGGTATATTCCTGGACAGCAAGGTAAACTATTTTCGCACTTTTTAAAAGCTTAAAGTTACGGATTCAAAGTTCTGCTTCATCAGAGGCAGAGTTGCGGCTTAATAACTAAAGAAAATCCCTATTCTGAAGAAAAGGATGTTTTAATGCGTCTCTCCTGGAAGATGACTAGAGCAGAATTCTGCAATCGTAAAAAAATGTGACAGCTCAGGAAGCCAGCTCTGCACTTGTCATTTTCCTCAATTTAGTGGCACAATTGAAAGATCAGCATTTCATAAATGATGCTTATTTTATTTTTTTCCTGAGGATTTAGTAAAATGTATGTTGTTCTTATTATCAAGCAATTGGATTAAATGTACATTGGTCGGAATGTTACTGTCAGATATATGTAAATATATATTATTTTTCCTGTTAGAACAGTTTGTTGTACCCGTAACCTTGTTGATATCCAATGGGGAGGGTATATATCTTTTAGATGGTCATACACCAATTAGTGTTAACCCATTCTTTGATAGCAGCCATCCTGAAAATATGGGGCTCTATCTGAACCTAAACATGTTCTATGTTTTGCTTTTTCTTATCAACCACAGTAATGCCATAGTTGAATATATGCTTCACTGTGATACAGAGTTTGTAATCCAAATTATTTGGTTGAATGATTTGAGTTTGTGCTTCTTATATTAGAAGTCTTCCCCAAAACCCCAATATAAAACTTACCGGAGAAGTTGAACAAAAGAGCAAGAGATTAATTACACATTTTTCTTCATATCTTAGAACCTTCCTTGACAACCAACTGCTAAAATGTTCTTTGATCTCTCTATTTCTTTGGTTCAAGGGCCAAAGAGCCTGGGAAATCTCATCCAGATGTTCTTCTCATTTAGGAGTAAAAGTAAAAGCATATGCTTACTTCTTAGAAACAACACAGACTGTCAATCTGAGTTATTAAAAGATCATTTTTTGTACTCTTGTATTCAACTGCAGGTTTCAGTTAACTTTCTTGTATTAAATAGCTTGAAATGGAAAAGCACTTAGAGCTCCTGAAATTTGCTTTCCATTACTCGGTTTTCATTGTGATTGGGTTAAAAGTGGAAAGCTAAAAAGTTACTGAGTTTCAGTGTTTGAAAAATGCTTTGCATATAGTGCCTACTCAATGTATGTGTATTAATTGATATCAATGTATAAACTGTTCAAATTGTTTACCTTTCCCCGAAAGAAGCAATGTCTACTGTTTGTTTCGGAGCACACAGTTTTCTACAGGTGAAAAATATTCAACCATCTAACAGTTGTGTCCCCCATCCTAGGTACTATCATGGCAACCACAATCTGTTTCATCATCTGGGTGTTATTCATAACAGATACTGTGTGGACTCGAAGTGTGAGACAGGTCTATGACGT
The DNA here is from genome assembly GCF_008692635.1 of Crocuta crocuta. NCBI lineage: Eukaryota > Metazoa > Chordata > Mammalia > Carnivora > Hyaenidae > Crocuta > Crocuta crocuta. Next base: position 9,707,478 of record NW_027531504.1, read on the forward strand.
AGGTGACCCAGAGGACTGGGCTATGCATGACTTTGACTGTCCCAGGGAATGTTTCTGTCCCCCTAGTTTCCCTACTGCTTTATACTGTGAAAATCGAGGTCTCAAGGAAATCCCTCCTATTCCTTCAAGGATCTGGTATCTTTATCTTGAGAACAACCTGATAGAAACCATTCCTGAGAAGCCATTTGAGAATGCCACCCAGCTGAGATGGATAAATCTAAACAAGAACAAAATAACCAACTATGGGATCGAAAAAGGAGCCCTGAGCCAACTAAAGAAGCTGCTTTTCTTATTTCTGGAAGATAATGAGCTAGAGGAGGTACCTTCCCCGTTGCCGAGAAGTTTAGAACAATTACAATTGGCTAGAAACAAGGTATCCAGAATCCCTCAGGGGACCTTCAGCAATCTGGAAAACCTGACCCTTCTTGACCTGCAGCACAATAAACTACTAGACAATGCCTTTCAAAGAGACACCTTTAAGGGACTCAAGAACCTAATGCAGCTAAATATGGCCAAGAATGCCCTAAGGAATATGCCACCGAGATTACCAGCCAATACAATGCAACTGTTTTTGGATAACAATTCCATTGAAGGAATACCAGAAAATTATTTTAATGTGATTCCAAAAGTGGCCTTCCTACGACTAAACCACAACAAATTATCAGATGCAGGGCTCCCTTCAAGTGGTTTTGATGTATCCTCAATACTAGATCTTCAGCTGTCTCACAATCAACTCACCAAGGTCCCTCGAATCAGTGCTCACCTTCAGCACCTTCACCTTGACCATAACAAAATCAAAAGTAAGTGATTGTCAGGGTATGTCTTTGATTAAAATGCTCATGGTCATTAAACTTATTCTATATTTTCTTTAAGAATAGCAACTGCTTTGGGTTTTCCTCCTCTACCCCCCTCCCCCACTAATGTGCCCTCAGATTTTTTTTCAATTTTTAGTTTTTGATTTTGTCTATTCACACACAATCTTAATGAACAAAGAAGTTCAAATCTTCAAGCTGTAAATTGAAAAGTGGACCTTACTATTCTACAAAGGGTGATTATCCACTGGAGAAATTGAATGCATCTTACTGTACTCCTGGTCCAATATTTCTGCTTCACTGGGTAGATTTGTTTAGGAAAATGTACCAAGTAAAAGTGACCTCATGAATAGTAATAGGAAGAATATGATTTAAGAGGTATCAGAACACCTCAGTCCTAAAAATTACAGGTGCTTGAAACCACCTTAATTAATATTCCACTTTAGATTACAGGGTCTCTCAAACTTTGAAGTGTACAGGTTTGTGGGAACCCCACAGTTCCTGGTTGAGTAAGCCTGGATGAGACTTGAGATTTCATTTCCCACAAGTTCCCAGGTGGAGCTGAGACTGTTCCTCTGGGAACCAAGCATTGGGAATTAACGCTGCAGTTTAACACCTGTTCAGTTGAAACAGAAACAAATGCTCCTGAAAGTTGGTAACTCCTTAGGACTAATGGCAATCAACAAGGTAGAAGAACTGCTCCTTTCCTGAAAGTAGCTTTTGATAAGGGAGAGCGGGGTGAGTGAGAGCATCTTGCAGGCAGAGGTGCCATCGAGGAAAGACTTGGTTATAGAAAGGAGAATCTGGAGACACTAAATGCAAACCTGACATCTTCACAATCATGCCTGAGACCAGGCTGACCTTGGTGCAGAAGCGTGCAATGTCATGGTCCAAACTCAGGGGTACTGGAAGCAGCCTGGCACTATCCATGCATCCTCCATCTTGGTACAAGCCCATGAGGAAGATAGTATGAGGAGACTTCTCCTCAACAACCTTAGAAAATACATTCCTAAAGTGTGAATCAGTCCATTTGTAGGGAAATAGCACAGATAATTGTCAGAATGGTGTGCCACTTGGTTATTATTCACTAGTTTCCTTTAAGCAAATAATCACACAAACATCCTACTTATAAGAAAGACTATTTTTCCACTGGGAACTGCTCAGTTATTCAAGTTTTTCTTTTTCTTTTTTTCTTGTTTCTTTTTTTTTCTCTTTGAGTTTTTCTAACAGCATACTTGAGCATATCATCTAGGATTTAACAAACAGGCTGCTGCCACAGTTTTCCATGGTTAATGGAAATTTGTTTAGTCCTGCCATCAAAAGAAAAGATGCAACAGAAAAAAATGTTAATCGCTGAATCTGGTTCTCTGAACCAGATAGTACGATGGCCATCATTTGACCTGATATATATTGACCTGATATACGCGTTTTTATTTCTAATGAACATTCTGTGCTCCTTCAGGTGCATCCCTTAAGTGGCCACAAAGGCCCCTTGGACATTTGATGTGGGAAGTGAATTTACAGGGATTCCAAATGTATCCCTGTTTGTGAATGAAGGATTCCCCTGAAAATTTGAAGAAAAGTTTCTTTAGGAGTAAAATAGCAAACTTCAACACAGTTGCGCACGTAAGCCAGGCATTTTTATATTTACATAAAGTTATACCAAGAAGAGTAGAGTTTTGCCTCCCCTTCTCTCAACATTTTTAAAAGTTTTACAATGTTTTGTCATATATTTTTATTCTTCAGGTGTTCTTTTACCTTAACATATATCTGGATCATCTGGAAGGCTTGTAAAATATAGCTTGGTGGCCGACCTTCACATTTTCTGACTCACTACGTCTAAGATGGAGACTAATAATTTAGTTCTCAAGCAATGCTGATGCTGTTGGTCCAAGGACCACACGTTGAGAATAATAAATTAATCCTCACAAGAATCTTGTTTGGTAGCATCAAGAGTTTCTAAAGAAAGAAACTGAGGGTCAACTAAGTGAGAATATTTACCCAAGGATAAAGAGTAAATATAATAGCCAGGACCTGAGCTCAGGCCTTCTCAGTATTGTCCCAGCACATTTTTCTTCAATTTCCAGATTAGAGGACTTTAGAAAAACTTCTACCAACACAAGTAAGAATAATTTAATAGCAGCAACATCAACAGGGAGAAATTGATTTCTTTCTTAATGTAGATATCAGGCATGGTTATTTCTATATTCCCAGGGAATAAATGCAAAATAAGAATTTCCCTGGCTAGAATTATTGGCTCAAAATTATATCCATTATATCACACTGTGTTATAATAACTGCTAAAGTACTTATTTCTTCTGGCTGCATAATCTACTCTAGTTGTTAATAAAGTGGTTTCCAAGAAACATACCTTTTATATGAAGAGTTCTTAGAATTTATGGTACAGTAACCTTTCCTTATGAAAAAGATGGAAATGCTTATTTCTTCTTAATAATTTAAGAGACTTTAAATTTGGCAAAATGTTATCTATTCAAATAAGTTACTTCTTGGTGCTCTCGTAGAAACACCATAATTAATTTATAAAAATATAACTACATTTAGAACTCTTGTTTCTCACATTACATTTATTCAGACATGCATTGGTTATGGGGCATAAGAGTAATAAGATTGAAAGGGAAACAGGCAAGAGACCTTATGTAGTAGGAAAAGTACAAGGCAAGGACTCAGCTCTGTCATTTACTTGCTGAAATACCTTGTGTGTAATACCTTACCTGTCTGAACCACTTATTCCTGCAATGCCCATGTAGGGAGAATCATCATATTGCCTGATAAAGCCTGTGTGGTGTTAAGGTCATAATGAATGTGAGAAACTAACTTTATGTACACAAATGACTAAACAAATATGAGTCATTATTTTTTAACAAGTTGAATTCACAAAATGGCATAAGATTGGACCTAAGCAACCTCGCTTTCAGCATAAGCTCAAAGGAAGGCCATTGCCAAAATAAGGTGGGTCTCATCTTCTAAGATAGGACCCTTTCCTCAAAAATAGTTTCAAAGGAGACTTAAAAGCAGTATGCAGATTCATGGTTGAAATCAGCTAATGTCCACACTTGTCTGAATTTTGCTAATTTAACAGGACTTATTTCCTGAATACTCTTAAATTTCAGTCTGATCATTGATGCCAAAGGCTCTGATCCAAGGCAGGTGCATGATTTCTCACATCCTAACCATCTGAAAAGGCTCATGGGATGTTTCCTGGATTGAGTCCTTTGCAATTCAGTTCTTGGCAAATGTATCCTTTGAAATTAAATACACAAATATAAAGATTCAGGATTCTTTTCTGTAAGTATTACATATGTAAACTTATGTTAAATGTACTTTTTAAAAACTCATCATACACAATTAATTGGAAGTTTTGCATTTTATGGTAGCTTTTGAGCACCTTCCCTAACTGATTTTCCACCTACACATCCATCTATCCATCCATCTACCCTTGCACCTATCTGTTCTTTCTATGAATCTTTGTCTCTACTTCTAATGCCCTAAATACTACCTGTCTTATTTTATAGTAGTCTAAGCATGACTTATCTCACCTGGAAGCTTAGAAAACAAATGATATATCTTATATGCTTTAATTTCCATCACATTTTAACAATATGTGCTTTCTAGTGTCCTGCACAAAGAAAGTATAACTGAATATGGAGATAACTATATATATATACATATATATGTATATATATGTATATATATATATATATATTACACATTTTTAGGGGTTACTTTTATAAAAGAGGTGCACAACCTCCAACCTACACAAAACTGGTTTGTATCTGGCACTTTCATAGATCAGGTCTCTAGGACTTCTACAGGACCGTTGCATGGCTTCTTGGTCTTCCCACCCCAGGTCACTTCTGTTCCAGTTCATTCATTCATGCCATCTTTGTCTCCATAGATGTAAACGTCTCTGTAATATGTCCTACCATTCTGCCTGCGGAACAAGATTCCTTTGGTTATGGACCTCACCTACGCTACCTCCGTCTGGATGGAAATGAAATCAAACCACCAATCCCAATGGATTTAATGACCTGCTTCAGGCTCCTTCAGGCTGTCATTATTTAAACACATCTTTAACAATCTCAAATTGGTTTCATGAGCTAATTTCTCTGCAATGAAATTTGGTTACCATTCATAACTTTAAGACAAAAGTCACATTCCAATGGTGCTCTCTGCCACCATTTTTGTTTATGCAGCTTATGTTTTCTATTCAAAGATGCTTTCACTGATGATATGTAGCATGGCTAGCTTTACTTTAATTAATAAAACAGACACAGAGTTAAGATAGTTTGCCAACTTATCAACTCAAAGAGAGTTCTTTTTTGTCTCTTTCACAGCTTACTAATATCAAATAATGTAATTGTACTATTATGCAATATAAAAGCCATACTTGTGTGCATGTTCAAGATTATGTATGCAGATACTAGATTGATCGTAGAAACACAGTAATCTAACAGGAGGTAAGAAGATCTGTAAAAAAAATGGAAAAAAAGGTATTTTTTCATCACAATTTCAGATTGCTGCATAGTATTTGTAGGTATAAGTTTGGTATTTAGCTCAAGAATGGATATACAATGTATTAAATACTTATTGAAAGGAGAGTTTTAGTCATTTAATATCAAATAACAGAGTAACAGCAATTTTCAGTTCACTACTATTTTTTATAGCTGCTATTTTTAGGTTTAGTACAGTGTACTCTCTCTATTAAACAAGTCCTAAGTTTTAAATTTCTCATAACACATTTCTGAAAGAATCTTAGTGTTTAACATTTGAAATCCACTTGAGTTACAAATTGTTCAGCTCTTATATTGCCAGTGGTTTTGGATTTTTTAAATAAAAAGAGTGAATGCTTTCTAACAAAATGGTAGCAAAATATTTCTTTGAAGGGCATTATTTACAAGTTTTATTAAGAATATATTTTAATAAAAAGAGTTTCAGTAGCAATAATTTCCATTTTTCTACCATGAATATATGCAAATATATTTCCCCACATTTGTTTTTCCTTTTCACGCGGTAAACATAAGAAAAAAATTATACTCAAACCACTTAACATAATACATTTACTTCTCATGAGTTCAAAAGAAGGACTCAGAATGCGATTAAGTTAACAAAGTATCATTTACTTTAGACTTCTGGTTTTGTAAAGCATATCTATAAATAATATTCCATAGAGATCAATACATGACTAGATATTTTCCAAATAGTATTCTGAAATATTCTATATAACTTTATATATCTCCCTTGAAAACTGATCATATATATTTGGGAAACATCAGATTAAGGAAAATCTAACATGCTACTTACTCCAATACTTCTCAGAAACTTAAAATGTCTCTATAAGGTGAATTCTCAGGAAAAGAGCATAACATACAGTTTTGCCTACTTATTTTCATGCAAAAACTTATATATGGTTAGGAGTGAAGAACCAATTAACTTACTTTGAACAGAGTTTTTAAAATGCTGGCTAAAGGTGAAAAATGAAATTAATTGAGATTAAGAATATTTTTTTAACTTCAAAGCACATAAAGAAAAATATTACATTTACATTATGAAAATACAAGTAATCAGATATCATTAGACTGGGGAAAAAGAATATATTGAAAGAAATATAAGAACTTTAATTATTTGAAAAGTTGCCATAGGAAAAGGGGATGAAATTCCAGGAGCACCAAAATGAAGAGCAGAACATATGGCGAAATGTGTATGGAGTTATATCTTAGCTCTAGCTAAGGAAGAATTTTCTAATAATTGTTCAGAGCCATTCAACAATAAAAGCAACTTTTCTTGAGATGAGATGGAGTTAACCCACCACTGGAACTGTTCAAACTGAGAATGAGAAATGGTTCAAGACAACGGCTATAAAAGGAATTCCTGATCTGGAAACGAGGCTGTAAAATGTTCCTCTGTGACCTTTTCAACTCTAAGAATTACCTTTTTTCCTCTCTTCCTTTTTGCCTCCTTTCCTTCCTTCTTCTTTCCCTTCCTTTTCCCTTCCTTCCTTCCTTCCTTCCTTCCTTCCTTCCTTCCTTCCTGTCTTTTTTTATTCTTTATCTTAGAAAATATATATTGAGTACCATATATATATTCCAGACTATCCTACCCACTGGGAATATAATACTTTATACTATAGTGGATAGTTCATCAATTAGGTGAATAAATCACAAAAATATATATATAAAATGTTATCTGTGATAAATTCCATTAACAGAGACCTATATGGTGCAAAGGAGTTATTAATACTTATTTGATATAAAGATTCTTTAAAGAAGTAATGATTAAGGAAACGTATAAAGAAAGAATGAGAAGTATTCAATGCTGGTGGGAATAGTTTAAAAAAAAAAAAAGTTCAGGCAGAACATAGACACTGTGGTTTCCAGGAACAATTTAGAAGTTACCTGAAGTGTGTTAAGTCAGACAGAATTAGGTTCATTGAAGATCAGGATCATGTAGTGGTAAAGAATAGTAACACTGAAGCTAAAATTACTGAATTCAAACCCCAGCTTTCCCGTTATGTGGTCCTAGTCAGAATATTTAAATTCTCTGTGCCTCAGGCTCTCCTCATTTATGAAATGGGGACAAGTAATAGTACCTTCCTTATTCAATTAGAATTAAATGTGTAAAGTGTCTTGAAGACTACTGAACACATGGTAAGCACTAAATGAATGTTTATTATTATTGAATGCAATATATATCTACATAGATAAAGACATACACACATATATGTGCAAGGTTCTTTCTGTAGTGAGTAAAACAGTTTGGAGGGGATTAAGACTAGATGGGAGTAGATCAGTTAGGATTTTAATCTTACAGCACAAATTTGAAAAACAAGGTATCTTAGAATATAAGGACACTGATGGTGTTGGTACAAATGGACAGACAGGCATGAATGTGAGAGAATTAGGAGGTAAAACAGTCAGGATTTGGTGGGTGATTGGATAGATGGGAAAGAGAGCAAGGAGGTGGTAAGATTTATGCTTGTAAAACTGAATACATAGCAGTGTGTTTTCTCAGAGGAACATGCTTAGAAAATCATGAGTTTGATTTTAAGTGCAGGTAGTTTGCGGGCGCCTGGGTAGCTCAGTCAGTTAAGCCTCTGACTTTGGCTCAGGTCATGATCTCACAGTTCCTGACTTTGAGGCCCATGTCAGACTCTGCTGATAGCTCAGAGCCTGGAGCCTGCTTCAGATTCTGTCTTCCTCCCTCTCTGCCCCTCCCTCATTCACATTTTGTCTCTTGAACGTAAATAAATATTAAAATAAATAAAATTAATGCAATTAATTTGAAATTACTTTGATTCATCCAAGAGACATCATATAAGCTGTTGAATGAGAGCTAAGTTTAAAACAAGGGGTCTGGACAGGTGCATAAATATATAGGTGAAATTTTCTAGATTTTATTAATCATTCCAAAAATTTTAGAAGAGGAGCGCCTAGGTGGCTCAGTCGGTTGGGCTTCTGACTTCGGCTCAGGTCATGATCTTGCAGTTTGTGGGTTGGAGCCCCGCATCAGGCTCTGTGCTGACGCCAGCTCAGAGCCTGGAGCCTGTCTTCAGATTCTGTGTCTCCCTCTCTTTCTGACTCTCCTCTGCTCATGCTCTCTCTCTCTCTCTCTCTCAAAAGTAAATAAAACATTAAAAAATTTAAAAAAAACAAAAATTTTAGAAGAATTCTGCATTAAATATTCTTATGCTCATGAAGAAAGACTGAGAGAATGCAGGCATAATTCTCTCAGTATTGGCTAATGAAGCTACGAGGAATAGAATGAGCTTTCTACCAGACATACTTTTAAAAAATACATGCACAAAGTTACTATAAATTCTCTGAAATTTACAAATGATCTGCTGCTCTCTTTGTTAATATATACATTGTAACTACCACCAAAAACTTTTAAAAATCAAGAAAAAGCCTAGAAGATGAGCTTAAGCCATTTTTGAAGTTCTAGGATCTTAATAAATGCTCAATTTCTCATTTTGTGGCCCTACATGAAACAGAAGAAAATAAAACAATTTTATCTATGATTTCATCATGGAAATATAATGAACTTCATTCATAAGCAAGTAAAAAAGGGCAAAAAAAAGTAGTATTCAATGATTGTGAGCAGTATATTTGCAAATTACCATGGTAAGAAAAATAAAAAGATGAGTTGTTGGTGGTAAGAACCCTGTAATAGATTGTTTTATTTGCTTTCTTTAAATTCTCTTTAAAAAACAAAAACAAATGAAAACAAAACAAAAACTAACAGACAGAACAACTGCGTGGTGGAAGACAGTTTCTAGGTGACATCTTGGATAAATTTGGGGTCAAGGAATCCAATGTACATGTGTATTGACAAATAGATGGATGGAGAGATTAAGATATTTAAAATTTAACTTGTTATAGAAACCATGGATTGGCCAGAAGGAGTGTAAATTTTATTGGTTTAAGTTAGGATTATATGTCATATATGAAGAATGAATTTTTTCAAAATTAACCACAATTTATTGGTAAGCAATGTTTACCTGTCAAAGAATGACAGAGTTTTTATTGAGTCCAAAAGAAGGCAAGAAGGAAAAAAAAAGACAAGTGGAAAGTGTATAATTAAATAGTGTATTTGAATCCACATATATTGGTAATTACATGGTACAGTGGTTAAGGACTTGTGCTTTAGAGAGAAAAGATCAAGTTTCAAATCCAGCTTGTGGAATTTACTTTGCCAATTCCTTGATCTTTGGCAACTGTTTGAACTTTTCTAAGGATTGAGTCCTCACTTGCAAAATAAGGAACAATATCAACTATCTTACCCAGTTGCTGTGAGGGTAAGAGAAAGAACAGATGTGTAGTTCTTATCATCTGACACATGGAAAGTAGCCAATAACTGGTAGGCTGGAATGTTATTATTAGCAGGGAGTCTGGTGCACAAAATTGCACATGTTTTCTCCAGACCATTTTGCAAATAAGGAACTGAGAAAAATGGATGGTGAAATTAATCCAAGTTGGTGTAAGATTTGGTGCCATGGAAGTCTAAATAGCCAAGTGGTAGTTATAGAACAGGGTCGGTGAACCAGACGAATGTTGGATAGTGCAAGAAATGAAAGCAGGAGGGGATGGATCGATTGAGGAAAAAAAGACTGAAGTTTCCATGGAATGAAGTGTAAGCTTGAGGGGAATTGCAGTGTACATAATCTGGAAGGAAAAGAATGATCTGAACCTGGGGTACTACAGGTTAAAAATGTTGAAAGTAGGGGCCCCTGGGTGGCTTAGTCGGTTAAGCGTCCGACTTTCGCTTGGGTCATGATCTCGCGGTTTGTGGGTTCGAGCCCCGCGTCGGACTCTGTGCTGACTGCCAGCTCAGAGCCTGGAGCCTGTTTCAGTCTGCGACTCTCTCTCTCTCTGACCCTCCCCTGCTCATGCTGTCTCTCTCTCTCTCAGAAATAAACATTTTTTAAAAAAATGTCGAAAGTAGCCCAATGCTGAGAAATGAGAAGATTCTGGGTACAGGAAGGGATTGCCAGAACAAAGAAGTGAATGTCAGCAAGGTCAAAGAGGAAAAGTATCTATGACATTATAAGAATTTCAGACGCAAGGGCTTATAGTTTATTTTAGCACCCTGGAGAGAAGGGTCCACACCAAATGACAAAATAGTTAAGCAATACAAGCCCTTTAAGTGTCTTGTTTAGTATCAAGTCACTGTTGAATGGCAGACCCAGGATTCAAACCCAGGTAGTCTATCTTCAGAGTTCCTGCTCTGACCAACATGTCATACCTCTTCTCATGATGAAATATGCCATTATGGTTGAAAAATAATTAACAAAATTATTCTAGAATAATAGACACATACCCACAGCAATTGATTATTAAAGTACTACTTTAAAAATTATTGTGCTTTATGGAATAATATTTTTCATAATATCTGAAATATTGCATATATTGAAGATGATTTATGATTTAGAAAAACAGGGAAATGTCTGATTTACCAAAAGCTGTAGAAAATTTCTGTCCTTTATGCATCTGAGACATATTTCTGAAACTCCTTGCACAGAGTATTTCTGTACAAGGAAGAGAAGGAAAATGATATATAAGCATAGTATAGAATTTAAAACTCTTAAGAGAATATAGCACATCATTTGCAAAATCACAGGATTATCATCTTGAAGTTTGAATTTGTTGTTCTACCTTTGGAAAAATATTGCTTCCTTTGTGACATTCAGCTGAATAAACAAAATTCAAGGGCAGAAAGAGACTCATTGTCTGAGTCCTTAACGGTTTCTGAAAACAAGTTAAAATTGTCCTGGAAAAAGATCAGAACAGTCAAATGACTGCAGTGGCTTTTACAAAACCCATCTGAAAAACTATCCATAGTGTATGTTATGGTGCCAGGGTTCATTTCCAACAGGGCAAGAGCTCTGCCACATATTCCATTTGCTGGCTTCCTGCTTGTGTTAAAAGTGACAAAACAAAGCTGTTGGTTAGTGGGAAACACTATCCAGGGTGAGAAGTAGAAAGATTACCTTCGGATACATGGAAATAAAGATGGAACATTTTCTACATATGATTAGCAAATGTAGGTCATATACACAAGGGACAGAAAGTGTTTTAGGTGACTTAATAGTTACTGATGTATTAAAATTGAGGGTGGGGGGCACCTGGGTGGCTCAGTCAGTTAAGCATCTGACTTTGACTCTGGTCATGATCTCACAGTTTGTGAGTTCCAGCCCTGCGTTGGGCTCTGTGCTGACAGCTCAGAGCCTGGAGTCTGTTCAAATTCTGTGTCTCCCTCTCTCTCTGACCCTCCCCCACTCATGCTTTGTCTGTCTCTCTGTTTCTCTCTCTCTCTCTCAAATACATTTAAAAAACACATTTAAAAAGTTAAAAAATTAAAATTGAAGATGGTAAGACATAGTTGTAAGACCATTGAGGATGTAAAGTAAAGATACACATAAATTTGAATCCTAGTTCTGCTAAGGGAAACTGAGAAAACTACTCAAATTCTTTGGTTTTTTATTATAGTAGACAGAGAAGAATATGTACTTTACATGATAGTCCTCTGAGGATAGGAAGTAGTGTATGTAGGATGCCTGGAATACACTAGGTGCTCAATAAGTAAAATCTTATCATTATTATTGGTATGATAACTAGTTGAAGTTCTTGAGCAAAGATGTGCTAAAGAAGCTTTAGACAGCAATTTATCTAGAAGGAATATGTGATAAAGTAAAAATAGTAAAACGTTAATGATGGAATCTTGGGACTTGGTATATTGGTATTCATTGCATCTTATTTTACTTTTTTAATTTTTAAAACTCTAGAAGCAGTAAAAAAAAGTTGATAATAATTCTTTCTTAAAAATGATTATTTACTTATTTTGAGAGAGAGCACACATGTGTAGAAAAGGCAGAGAGATAAGTAGAGAGAATTCCAAGCAGGCTCAGCACAGTCAGCTGGTGTCTGATGCCGAGCTGGGTCCCACAGACCATGAGATCATGATCTGAGCCGAAATCAAGAGTAGGACACTTAACCAACTGAGTCCCCTGGACACCCCAATAATTCATTCTTTTGTACTCATAGTATCCTAGTGACTTACAGAGGCTCTAAAATACTAGTGATAGTATTAAATCTATCTAAAATCTCTGAATGCAAATTTCCTTATTTTGATTGAGAGATCCAAGATTCACCAATACCATTTTACTCATTTTTTGGGCACCCTGAAGGATAACACTTTCTCATCCCCCTGAAAGAAAGCAGAGAATTCATGAGACAATTTCTGGCCCCAGGGCAGTGAGTGGAAGGAGTTTGTATCACTTCCAGGCCAAAGGATTTCATTGGTGAGGTGCAACTCGCTTTTTCCATCCCAGTAATGTGAGGAGGAAGAAGTCCCTGTGTTCCAGGTTCTAGATGGTCGCCGGTGTGCATTCTGTCAGCAATCTGTGTACCTCCCTGGGGGATAAAATGGGGCAGGGCTGCCCTTTTGATTGGAACAGGGACAGATAGCATTTAAGAGAAAGTAACTTTTCTCTTGATACTAAGCCAGTGAAATCTGTGCTATTTGCTATGACAACATAACAGTAGAACTTTAATAATTCATTCACATTTTGCGTATCTTTTCAGTGATGTAAGTCCTGAAAACAGTGTTACATAACCAGTATAATATTTGCAATTTAATTTGTAACTTCTAACTAAATGATACCTAAGCTTGCTGAAAGTCACACAGCTAAGAAAAACTTCCAAAGAAAACAATGATTTCCTGCCTCACCCTTCCCACTCTGGTCTCATTCTCTAGACACAACACTTTTTATATGTACTAGTTTTATTGTTCTTAAAGTTATCATCATATTGTTAATGACATGATTTTATCCTATTCGATTTAGTAACTTTAAGCAATCTGTACTAACTCTGTTACAGATGATCATTTAGCATACTATATCTACCTTCTCCCTTCTTCCTATCTTATTATCTACTTCCTTTTGGTAGTTATCTTATTATTTAGATTTTTTAACTTAGGTAATAAACTTGAATAAATAACTTACACTTCTATTTCCAGTTTCAACAACTCTAGGAGACCATCCCAACTTTTCTCCATGTGATATGAAACAATTAACTTCCTAACCCTTCCTTTTACTTTGCCATCATCTCCTGTCAGCTACACCTTTATTTTCATGTCAAAGTTGTACACTTGTAAATAATAACCATGTTTTCTACGGTGTTTATAAACTAATTCTAAAAAAGTTTTTAAAAGAGGCAATTTAGAGTATAATATATATACATATTTATGAGTATATACATATTATATGTATAAAAATATATATGTATACAAAGTATATATACATATATATGTATATGAGTATATATACACAATTTATATATATATATACAATTTACATATATACTATATATATACAATTTATATATATATAGCCTATATATGTGTTTGTGTGTGTGTGTATATATATATATATATATATATATAGCCTTTTTCTGAGTTGCAAGAAGAGACAGGCTTCTCCTTTTCTGTATCCATCCCTTAGCAAATATTGAACTTACAAGTTTGATTTCTGAATCACTGGTTAATACATGTTTATCTTGTTTCTGCTATCATCCAAAGAGATGATGAAATGTGTCATGAGAAGTTGACTTCATCTTCAATTTCTTTGCTGTAATGGATTTAGCCCTTTTTAGAACTCTGCACAATGGTTTTCTTTTTTTAATGTTTATTTAGTTTTGAGACAGAGGGAGAGACAGAGTGTGAGCAGAGGGAGGGTAGAGAGAGAGAGGGAGGCAGAGAATCTGAAGCAGCTCCAGGCTCTGAGATGTCCACACAGAGCCTGACACAGGGATCAAACTCACAGACCTGAGATCATAACCTGAGTCAAAGGTGGTCTCCTAACCGACTGAGCCAACCAGGTGCCCCTGCACAATGATTTCAATGAGATTTTGAGAGGAATGTGAGCCAAATATGCTTCAACGGCATCTTCTCTGTCCACTGCTACCCCATTGAAGATTCGATGTCACGTAGTTGTTTGAAACCTTCCCCTTGAAATATGGGTGTGAGTCCAGGGATGAGGTAAATGTTAGAAGCAGGATGGAGAACTGTGTGGGAAACTCTCAAGAAGTGGGGAGCTACAAATCAAACCACAGTGAGATGTCACTTTACACCTGTCAGAATGGCTAGTATAAAATCAAAACATAAGACGCAACAAGTGTTGTCAAGAATGGGGAGGAAAAGAAACCCTCGTGCATTTTTGGAGGAAAAGAGTATGGAGGTTCCTCAAAAATTAAAAATAGAATTACCATATGGCCCAGAAATTCCACTGTTGGATTTTTAGCTAAAGTATATGAAAACACTAGTTTGAAAATATACATGCACCCCTATGTTTACTGCAGCATCATTTACAGTAGCCAAATTATGGAAGTGCCCTAAGTGTCCATCAATAGATGAATGGATAATGAAGATGTGGTGTATAAATGCAATGGAATATTACTCAGCCATACAAAGAATGAAACCTTACCATTTGCAACAACATAGATGGATCTAGAGAGTATCATGCAAAGTGAAAGTCTGTCAGAAAAAGACAAATACCATATGATTTCACACGTACATAGAAGTTAAGAAACAAAATAAACAAAGAAAAATTGAGACAAACCAAAAAACAGACTCTTAACTGTAGAGAACACACTCAAGTTTACCAGAGGGAAGTGGATGGGGGGATGGGTGAAATAGGAGAAGGGGATAAAGAGTGCACTTAACTTAATGATCACTGAGTAATATACTGAATTGTTGAATCACTCTATCATATACCTGAAACTAATATAACACTGTATGTTAACTCTACTGGAATTAAGAGAAGAAGTGGGGAACTAATGGTAAAGATGCATGGAGTAGGGTATTGTAAAGAAGCTATGGTAGGAAAGGAAGCGAATTACACATGGACCCTGGGGGCACTTGACTCAGGTGGCTAAATCTAAATGACCATTGACCTCATTTTGACCTTCGAATGTAGAGGTAGGTACAAATTTCACTGTAGGAGGTTAGAGCCCTCGTTGAATATTACTTATGCTTTTAGTAATATCACATCACTCCACTTGGTCTACATACAAGATTTTGCTCACACGTGCCACTGGTGTGAGCTCTCTGCTCCTCCTCTTCCTATGTTTTCACTCCCCGCGTGCCTAGGATCAACAGGATTCCTCTTCCCTCTCATCGCAAGGTGTGATTATTCAGTTAAACATTAAAACTGCTATGCAGTTTTCCTTTTCAATTTACATATATTTGATTATTACTCTTACCAAATTTATGGTTAAATGTGCTTCTTTTTAAAACATTAAAACCTAGGGGAGCCTGGGTAGCTCAGTGGGTTAAACCTCTGACTTTTGCTCAGGTCATGATCTCACAGATCTATAAGTGCGAGCCCCACATCAGGCTCTGTGCTGACAGCTCGGAGTCTGGAGCCTGCAGCCTGCTTTGGATTCTGTGTCTCCCTCCCTCTGCCTGTCCCCTGCTTGTGCTCTTTCTTTCTCAAAAATAAATAAACAAACATTAAAAAATAAATAAATAAACATTAATAAATAAGTAAACATTTAAAAAAATAAACAAAACATTAAAACCTATATATTTCTGTGTATGGTAAGTGTATTTACTAGGGCTACCATAACAAAATACCATAGCCTGGGTAGCTTAGGCAACAAAGATTTATTTTCTCACAGTTCTGGAGGCTAGATGTCCAAGATCAAGGTATTGACAGCTTTGTTTTCTCCTGAGGTCTCTGTCTTTGGCTTGCAGAGGGTGGCTTTCTCTCTCTCTTCACATGGTTCTTCTCTGTGCACACAAAACCCTGATACCCCTCAGTGTATTCAAAATTCCTCTTCTTGGGGTGCCTGGGTGACTCAGTCAGCTAAGCATCTGACTTTGGCTCAGGTCATGATCTCACAGTTTGTGAGTTCAAGCCCCACATTGGACTCTGAGCTGACAGCTCGGAGCCTGGAGCCCGATTCAGATTCTGTGTCTCCTTCTCTTTCTGCCCCTCCCCCACATGTGCTCTGTCTCTGTCTCTCAAATATAAATAAATGTAGAAAAAAAGTTAAAAATTCCTCTTCTTATAAGTCAGATTGGGTAAGGACTAGCTTAAGAACCTTATTTTGACTTAATCACCTCCTTAAAGATCTTATCTCTAAATAGTCCATTCTGAGTTTCTGGAATTTAGGGCTTCAACATCGAAAGTTAGGGGGACATCATTCCATCTGTAATAATAATCATCCAAAAATGCAATCTTTTCCCTTTTCTTAACTGTTGTAAGTGTTTTATTTAGTAACTGGGAGAGGTATACAATAATAGATCAAGTGAATGTTTTTCCTACATTTTGTCAGACTAACCATTACTATTCACTAATACACACAGCTATATTTGCCTAGGTGCTTTTAGTGCTTAGAGGAAAGTCTGATTGCTATAGTCACTGTAGTTAGAAGAGTCATCTAATTGTTTCTTTTAAAATGTTTAAATGCAAGGTAGCCCAGAAAAAGGTAGCCCAGAAAAAGGAAAACACACAAATCAGCACTAAATTCAATCCTAGCTATCAGCCCTACAAAATACACAAATCTTTAAATGTAAACCTGTAAAATTTGTGACAGAAATAAGACTAATTAGTGAAGTGTTGTCTAAAGCCAGTCCATTTTGTTTGTTCAACATGAAAGTTTCTACTCTTAAAATCTAAGCAAATAAACTTTACAAAGAATGAATGCTCCGTCTAAATTCTCAGCAGTTCTAAATGGCCAAGAGAGTTCAACAATCTCTAAGTTAGCTGACAGAATCTTTTGGTCCTAAGTCATAATTCCAAATGTTTGGGGAAAGATGTCAACAGAATAAAATGAGAATTGCCACATCAAATCTTCTGTGTTTATAAAAGAAACAGCTGTGACTAAGGAGCCTGAGGGCAATGAATTAATATTCAAAGTTATCCTTCTAAAATGGAGTTGTGAATTTGAACATGTTCACAAGAAAATAAAACAAGCTGACATCCATTTGAATGATCTTTACAGATGTGAAATAAATATATACCAACCTGCTTTGCAATTAAATCCACATAATTAGTTCAGGGATTTCATGCAAAAAGTATGCTGTAATTCCACTAAATTTAAATTGTGCACAGTGGTAAATGAGAATAAATATTCCAAAATGATAGCTAATTTAGCATGTTCACATGCACACACACACACACACACACACACACACACACACACACACAACCAGAATCAAACCCATGCAAATCTGGAAATAATTATATCATCTCTTTACTGGCAAACCTAAAGGAAAAGTTCACAAGGAAACTAGTTTTACATTTAATATCTCATATTTCACTCACATAAGGAAAAATAAAAGATGGCCAAAAAGCGGTTTATATATATCTTTTGTTGCAGTCAGAAGATAGTTTGTTCTATGAACATATTGTAAAGACATCCAAATGTTCTTTCTTTATCTTCTTTGCTAAATGATAAGTATTTTAATTCCAGATGGTGCATATTACACAATGTCATCCATTAAAAGTTGTGTGAGTCCAGGCACATAAAACTCTTGCACAAAAGCACTGATCTGGAGTTCCCTTCTTTTTTGGTTGTTGTTTTTAGTTTCTCCTCTCCTTGTCTTTTGTTGTTGTTGTTGTTTTTCTTTTTGCAAGAGGCAATGGTATTGATTTCTGGTAATGTGATATCTAGCACTATCTTTGTAAAGTAACAAAGATTCAGACATCACTAATATTATTTTCTAAGTAAAAAGTGAGCCGTCACTCACCATTCTTTTAATAAAGTTTATCAGGCTATGCACGTTATCTAGGAAAGTATGAAATGTAACACAGTAACATAGCTAAAAGTTTTTTTTAAAAGCCAGCATGCCAAGCATAGCAAAGAGTCAGATCAGTCTAACTTGAGTAGAAGATAATGTGTCAAAATTGTTATGCTATTTCTATGGGAGATTTTTTTAAATCAGAAACTGGAGATTCAAATCCCACCCAACCCTTAGGTTCTAGTAGGATCAGCCTATAAAGAATCACCCCACTGTCTAAGGTTATGGCTGAGATGAAGAAGAAAAATACATTTAAAGAAAAATAATGACTTAAATTACCTAAAGTAAGTTGCTAAATATATATTGATAACATTATGAATATATAGTATCTAATATATACTGAACTAAAAATATTAGGAATTTCAACTACATAAACAGGTGAGCAAACTTGAAGGGTTATGAAAAATCAAAAATGTTATTTCTCAGTCTGGGAAGCAGAGAAAAGAGATTGCAGAATCAATAAAGGCAAAGAAGTTTAGTCTGCTTCCACTTCTGAGGTATGTACGTCAGCCACAGAGCAGCCACAGAGAACATGCTCTCACATCCTGTATGTCTGGTGTCACAAAAATAACAGACTGTATTTGTCAGTCACACCACTGAGTTCTTGCAGAAGTTCAAGCCACTGCAAAATGCCTAGACTTTAATTTTCTCATTCATTAAATGAGCGTAGTAAGATTCGCTATAGCAGTCGCTCTGCCACTGCCGAATCCCATTTTCTATTTCCCAATTTTCCATAGAGGTAGGAAGGGTTAAACACTTATTCTTAGGTTCCTCGCTGACTTCATTTCTTTTATTCCTTTTTTAAAAAATTGTTTTAACATTTATTTATTGTTGAGAGACAGAGTAAGAGCAGGGGAGGGGCAGAGAGAGAGGGAGNTGATAGCTAATTTAGCATGTTCACATGCACACACACACACACACACACACACACACACACACACACACAACCAGAATCAAACCCATGCAAATCTGGAAATAATTATATCATCTCTTTACTGGCAAACCTAAAGGAAAAGTTCACAAGGAAACTAGTTTTACATTTAATATCTCATATTTCACTCACATAAGGAAAAATAAAAGATGGCCAAAAAGCGGTTTATATATATCTTTTGTTGCAGTCAGAAGATAGTTTGTTCTATGAACATATTGTAAAGACATCCAAATGTTCTTTCTTTATCTTCTTTGCTAAATGATAAGTATTTTAATTCCAGATGGTGCATATTACACAATGTCATCCATTAAAAGTTGTGTGAGTCCAGGCACATAAAACTCTTGCACAAAAGCACTGATCTGGAGTTCCCTTCTTTTTTGGTTGTTGTTTTTAGTTTCTCCTCTCCTTGTCTTTTGTTGTTGTTGTTGTTTTTCTTTTTGCAAGAGGCAATGGTATTGATTTCTGGTAATGTGATATCTAGCACTATCTTTGTAAAGTAACAAAGATTCAGACATCACTAATATTATTTTCTAAGTAAAAAGTGAGCCGTCACTCACCATTCTTTTAATAAAGTTTATCAGGCTATGCACGTTATCTAGGAAAGTATGAAATGTAACACAGTAACATAGCTAAAAGTTTTTTTTAAAAGCCAGCATGCCAAGCATAGCAAAGAGTCAGATCAGTCTAACTTGAGTAGAAGATAATGTGTCAAAATTGTTATGCTATTTCTATGGGAGATTTTTTTAAATCAGAAACTGGAGATTCAAATCCCACCCAACCCTTAGGTTCTAGTAGGATCAGCCTATAAAGAATCACCCCACTGTCTAAGGTTATGGCTGAGATGAAGAAGAAAAATACATTTAAAGAAAAATAATGACTTAAATTACCTAAAGTAAGTTGCTAAATATATATTGATAACATTATGAATATATAGTATCTAATATATACTGAACTAAAAATATTAGGAATTTCAACTACATAAACAGGTGAGCAAACTTGAAGGGTTATGAAAAATCAAAAATGTTATTTCTCAGTCTGGGAAGCAGAGAAAAGAGATTGCAGAATCAATAAAGGCAAAGAAGTTTAGTCTGCTTCCACTTCTGAGGTATGTACGTCAGCCACAGAGCAGCCACAGAGAACATGCTCTCACATCCTGTATGTCTGGTGTCACAAAAATAACAGACTGTATTTGTCAGTCACACCACTGAGTTCTTGCAGAAGTTCAAGCCACTGCAAAATGCCTAGACTTTAATTTTCTCATTCATTAAATGAGCGTAGTAAGATTCGCTATAGCAGTCGCTCTGCCACTGCCGAATCCCATTTTCTATTTCCCAATTTTCCATAGAGGTAGGAAGGGTTAAACACTTATTCTTAGGTTCCTCGCTGACTTCATTTCTTTTATTCCTTTTTTAAAAAATTGTTTTAACATTTATTTATTGTTGAGAGACAGAGTAAGAGCAGGGGAGGGGCAGAGAGAGAGGGAGACACAAATTTGAAGCAGACTCCAGGCTCTGAGCTGTCAGCACAGCTCGAACAGCACAGAGCCTCGAACCTACGAACCATAAGATCATGACCTGAGCTGAAGTCGGATGCTCAACAGACTGAGCCACCCAGGCGCCCCCATTTCTGTTATTCCTAAAGCAGTTTCTGAGACAAGGATTTGGGTGTAAATAGTGAGTGGAAGTCATCCTGAGTAAAAATTGAAGGGGGAGCGAAGTAAAAGAGCCAATAAAGGATGTATTCATTGACAATGACCAGGGTGGGCAACTGAGGATCAAACACTATGGGGTCGCTGGGAGACTTGCAGCAAGCCCCTTGGGATGGTCCAAGTGAGAGGTGAAAGGGTTGGGGCTTTTATCTCACTATTCCCATTCTTCTCAATTCATTGTTTTCATCTCTGTAACACAGGCAACTGAACATGACCACATCATGAATTGTGGAGATGTATGTATAGTTTGAACAATGTCATATTAAAAATATGTGCTTGTGCAGTATTACTAATTTTCCCTGGTGGTAGAAATGGCATACAATTTGGTAAAACAAAATAAAACCCTGAGTTTTATCCCATCCTGCCTTTGTCATTAGCTGATAACAAAACAGAATAATATTTCTGTCTGGGCATTAAAGTTTGTGATTTGAGAAATGATGAGCTTGAAATATTGATGAAGCCAATAGATTTTCCTGTTCTAGGTCCCAAGAGTCTGTGATTAAATACATTTTTATGATATTTATAATAACTTTACCCATTTTTGATCAGGCCTTCAAAATTTCAAATACCACATCTATTGTTTTTCATTAAATAGAATACAGAATGCCTTTCCAATGTCAGAAAGCCATCTGTAAAGTGAATAAATTAACATGGCTACAACAAAATCCTTCCACAGGAGAAATCAAATTATCTGGTAAAGCAATTGGACATAGCTTGCACAAACTTTCATGATGGTCCATTTAGTACAAGCACTATTACTTCAAGATTTGGAAAGAAATTAGTCAATGTTTAATTTTGAATTTTAAAGAGAATGACACATGTGTAAGCAATAAACTTAGAATCCCAAACAAACCGAATCCTCAGGAAAAAAAAAACCTTCATGATTAAAATTGTTTCCTAAACTACCATGTTATTGATGCCAGATGTGAATCATAAAAACAGAAGATAAAGAACTTACACAGAGAGAAAGTTCCATTTTAAACAGTAGGATGTGAACTTATGAAAATAAGGAGTCAGTGTAGGTATGGTTAGCCAATAAGCCTTCTGCAACGTATTATAACATGTTTTCATTAACCATGGTTTATATAGTCAAATCCTTTTTATGGGATAAAAACATAATTTTTTGATAAGTCTTAGACAGCTAGAGGTTAGTAGTCATGTGATAAGCGAATAAAAAATTACATCTTGAGAGATTTCTGGGAGATTTCCCTTTTTTTATTTTATTTTTCCACAATAAGATAAGAGTTTCATCTATGATTGGTAGCTTTATCTCGAACCCTGCCTTGCCCTTATCGAGTCCAAATCCACTTTTCACAGCCTCTGTAACATCTTTACTGATTGCTTCTTTAGCACCACAAACTCTATGCTCAAACTTTTTCTCCCTAGAAATTCTTTTCTTCTGCCAGTTCTCCTTTATTCAAAAATGTATTCTTTCATTCAGTCATGACCTCATTCATTTATAATTTCTTCGTTCAAACATCTACCAGGAGGAAATGCATTGGTATGAAGTAAGGCAGGCATAAAGAACACGAAAATACAGTGATTGCTAGCAGGGAGTGATCACAGAAGACAGTTATCATAAAATGGAGGAATGCTATAATTGCCATTCATGAAGCCCAGAGCACTCTTTTATTCTGCAAATTTTCAAGATGCTTCAGATAGAACCACTTGAACTTGAATCTTGAATGGTAGGTGAAATTTTCCAGGGTAGGAAGAAAGGCAGTGCTATAGCATAAGTAAAGTCAAAGCGATGGTGACAATGAAAGTGTAACCTATCTAAACTCTAGATTCATATTCCAGAGTATAGTTCCATTTGATCCTCACCCTTGTGCTGTTAGTATCATATATATTGCATTACATATGTTCCAGTTCCCATAAGACTTTATCCATTCCATTGGATGCAAATACTTTTATATTTTGTTATTGACAACATCTTCACTTAACTTTTATTTTTGAAGAATTTTTCTTCTGAATATAAACATTGTGGTAGACATACTTTCAGGACTTTAAAAACGTGATTCCAAAAAAGAAAAAGAAAAAATGTGACTCCACTGTCATATGACCTCCATTGTTTTTGATGCCAGATGTTTTTGTATTGTTGATGCCCTATATGTTATACACCATTTCTCCCTTCTTCCTTTTAAGATGTTTTGTTTCTGGTGTTTGAGTTTATTCACAATGAAATGAGGTTGTCTTTTTTCTTTATATTTATCTTGCTTGGAGTTTTCTGAGAATCTCAAATGTGTCAGTAGATGTTTGTTACCACCTTTGGGAAATTTGGGGTCATCATTTCTCTATTATAAACTGAATTCTATCCCCTCAAAATTTGTATGTTGGAGTTCTCACCCCCAATGGAACCGTATTTGGAGACAGGGACTATAAGAAGGAAATAGGTTAAATAAGGTTATATAAGGTTAAATAAGATCATAAGTGATGAGGCCTCACAAGAAGAAGAAGAGGCACCAGATCCCTCCCTCCTTGTCCTTCCCCCTCACCCACACCTCTCCCTGACCGTCTGTCTCTCTTTCCACATGCCCATGGACAAGAGGTCATGTGGGAACACAGAGAAATGTCAGCCACCTACAAGCCAGAAAGAGGGGGCTTAAGAAACCAACCCAGATGGTACCTTGAGAGCAGGTAGGCTACCTCCAGAACTGTAAGAAAATACACTTTTTATTGTTTTGGCCACTCCATCTGTGCTATTATGTTATGGTGGCCTGAGAAAACTAATATATCTTCCAAATATTTTTTTTATTCCCCATTCTTTCTCTCATCTCCTTCAGGGAATCTAATTACATACATCTTAGACCTCTTAATATAATCTCACAGAACACTGAGACTATACCGACTTATTTTCAAACTCTCTTCTCTCGGTTCTCTATTAAAACTGTATGTTTCCTATTGACCTGTCCGTGAACTTAGTAGCCACTTAGTTTACCATATATGAGTACTTTTATTTATTTTTTTTTAAATGTTTTATTTATTTCTAGGAGAGAGATAGAGACAGCATGAGCAGGGGAGGGTCAGAGAGAGAGGGAATCACAGACTCTGAAACAGGCTCCAGGCTCTGAGCTGGCTGTCAGCACAGAGCCCGACGCGGGGCTCGAACCCACGAACCGCGAGATCATGACCCAAGCGAAAGTCGGACGCTTAACCGACTAAGCCACCCAGGCGCCCCTATATGAGTACTTTTAAAAAGTATTACATATAGTCTAGCTCATAAAATTTACATTGGGCTATTTTCTAGAATTTCCATTTTTCTGCTGAGTTCCTTTATCTGTCTATTAATTTTGACCATGTTTTACTAGAAGTTTTCAAACTTATTTATACTTTTTTATTTAAAACTTTTGTATTCTTTTAATAATTAGTATTTTATGATTGGTTTCTGTTCATTGCTTTTCTCTTGACTGTGGGCCACAATGTCTTGTTTCCTCTCCTTGACTACCAGTTTCTTTTTATTGTATAGTGGATAGCATGGATGATACATTGTATAGACTGAATTCTGTTATCTTTTTCTGAAGATCACTGATTTTTGTTCTGGTACGGGCTTAGACTGGCTTGACTCGAACTCAAACTTATGGGTTCCAGGAAGTGGGCAGCAGCTGAAACTCCTCATTTATCTCACTCTTCTGTTTGTTGCTCTTCATGGAGGACTCTGAAGTCTTCACTGAGCATGTGCAGTTCAATGGTTAGAAAAGGATTTAGGTTGGGGTGACTGGGTCACTCAGTTGGCTGCGTGTCCAAACACTTAATTTCAGCTCCAGGTCATGATCTCAGAGTCATGGGATCGAGCCCCATGTCGAGCTCCAAGCTGGGCTCCATGCTGAGTGTATAGCCTGCTTAAGATCCTCTCATTCTCTCTCTCTCTCTCTCTCTCTGCCTTCCTCCCTCTGTCCCTCCCCTCCCCTCTAAAAATTAAAGAAAAGAATAGGATTTAGGTAGAATTTATATACAGATTTGGGGTTCTCCCCTCTGTCATTCCTCCTTTACAGGATCTCTACCTTTTCTCTCCTTTCCCTGGTAAAATTCCGTTTTGTGTACTACCTTGAGCGGGCCCTCACCTGAGCTAGTATAGTTCCCTGCTTTCATGTGTTAACTCCATCCAGTTTCTGTCTGCTTTGGTCACTCTCTATCTCTGAAAATATTTTGTGTAGCATTTGTAATCTTCATCTGCACAAGGGTTCGTCATATATAAGTTACCCTACCATTACAGGAATAAGAGTTTGTGAGGAAGTTTTAATAACGGTTACATTTTTTAAACTAGATATTTGGCATATTAGATTTTCCTTTTCTTTTTTCAATTCATCTTTTATACATTGTGTTTTGTATGTGCTTGTTTATTTCATACACTTTGTGAAATTTATTGTCAGACATCCTGAATTTTTTATTATATTATTGAGCCATATACCACAAAGAGTCTGGTGTGTGCCATGGGTCTGGATACTGAGTTGTGAATTATATAATGTTACCTTATCATATTATGGATTTTTCATCTTTTCATTTTTCGTCTGCAAGCATCCAAACTAAAGCGGGTATTTAAACAAATATTAATAAGAATCAAACTGCTAAGATCCAGAATTTTAACATTAATAATTTATTGTGTTTATATACTACCATCAAATAAAACCTTTCAAATGAAAATAGCAATTTCCCTATTTCAAATATTTCCATAACTGTCACCAATCTATGATGGTAAAAGAGAAATATAGGAAATGTGACTATTTCATTAAAAGTCTTAATATAACTTGGGGTGCTTAGGTTGCTCAGTCAGTTAAGCATCTGCCTCTTGATTTCAGCTCAGGTCTTGATCTCATGATTTGTGGGTTCAAACCCTGCATCAGGCTTCATGCTAACAGCATAGAGGATGCTTAGGATTCTGCCTCTCTCTCTCTACCTGCCCCTGCCCTGTGCTCAATCTCTTTCAAAATAAATAAACATTTTTAAAAAGTTTAAAATAATTTGTTTTAATCAGTCCCTTGCAGATGCAAGTAAACAATATTTTCAAGTTATCATCAAATAATAAGGGGCTTATTGTAAGGATATGGATATGAGTGGACATAGGAAAGTATGACAATTAGGTATGCATCCAGGTCTGGGGAATAACGGAAACCATAGCGGTACCCAGTGTTACAAAGGTTGGAGCTGGATTCTAAGTAGCTCTAGGTGATTCAGTAGTGACTAGCTTTTAATGCATTTTTACAAACTTCCTAACATCTGCTCTTCATTCTTTTCCACAAACCAATCTGTTTCCTCACAGCTTTTGCTCCTTCATAGTTTTGATTTCCTTATGATTCCTCATGCTTCTCTCTTTTAAGCTTCCGATTTTTTTTTTTTGCTTGTGCATAAATCTCTCATCAATTGAGCTATTTTTTGTTACAATTAATAGAAATCCAAAGCAAATTTCCATTAACATAAAACGTAATTTATTGATGCATAGAACCGATACATAAAGGTTTCCCATTGAATTCAGCAATGCTTACTTCAGGAGCTCAAATAATATTACTCGGCCCCTGTTGCTCTCTCTCTTCATCTCTATGGCTCTGTCTCAGTCCGGCTGGTTCCATGTGATGGAGAGCTGGTTCCACAGTGACACCACTAGCCCTAGAGTTGTGCTTTATCATCTCAGTGATGCAGTTGCAAATGAGTGTATATCCAATGGCTCTAACAGAATATCCACAAGAAGTACTCTGATTGACTCTCATTAACCTACCCTATATGATGTGTCCGTTTCTGAGCCAATCTGTGTTAGTGGAGTGGAGCCAGGAACTGTGTCAGCCTCTCCTGAATCATATCCCATAGGCTTCCAGTAAATAAGATAACTCTATTCCTGGAAGAAATAGAAAGAATTACGGGGTCTAATACAAAGAAAGGCAGCGTGCTCTATGGTTCTTAGTTCAGGTTTCTGACAACAGCAGTGCTGTCGTTCAAGGCTGTTTCCACTGAGCACTCTCATAGTCTGGCAAGGATGCACTTTTCTCGGATGCAAAATTTGGCCGAAGTGCTGTCATAGGGGCTTGTAGAGTGGTATCACACTGTACGACGTCAGGTATATAGAGCCATCCTATAATAAAAGCTCTGAGTGGAATTGTTTTTCTTAGAGGTGTTTGTGGGTTTGGAAGATACCATAATTGTCACATTTAATAATAGTTAAATAACCATTACTTCCGATGAAGTACTTACTTTTATAGACACCAAAAGAATCCTTATTCTCTTATTTTTCACCTACTATGTCTACATATCTATCCCTTAGCTCTTATCACGGTGCCAAATACTATAAAATATGTCATATTTGTAAATATGCTGTTATATACTATAACTGATTAGTTTATTATTTAAGTGGGCTAAAGAGACAAGGAAAGTTTTAACTGCAAGTTACCTCTTATAAAGGAACTAGTGGAAACCCTTGATTGACTATGATTCATTCCATAAAATTAAACAATTCCAGAGGCTATAAATCTTTACTGAAATCAAAGATAACGTTTATGCAAAAATGACTGTTTAGACATGGAAAGGGGTGGAACAAAGAATAGTGTCTATATTATTTATTTGTACTAAGCCTCAGTGAATGCTTCAATTCTGAATGTCCTTATAACTTAGTATTTTAATGTTCAAAGTAAGTCTAGAAATATTGCATATAAAAATAAGGAGAAAAATGCCATCTATAATTGTCTGGTTTTAATATAAAATAAGATACCACTGGACACAATCATGCTTCATGTCTTTAAGTATTTTCAGTAAAAAGAAAAATGGGGCATGCATGACTTGAATACCAAAAAAGTATGAAAAGTTATGTTCATTCAAAAAACTAAACACAAAACAGAATGAATGTTCCTTTCCTTTCTATCTCTCACGCTAGGAAAAGGCTTACCTTTGAAATGTAAATTCTAAATTCAGTATTCAATAATTCTAAAGTTTTCCTAGTCAAATTAAAAGGAAATTCTCTGTCTTCAATGAAAAATTCCTCTGCATTCCTCATAATAAGAGATATGGTTGGTATCATCTACTTATCATAAACACTTGTGTAAACACAATCTTTCCATAAAGTTCAAAAAAAGTTCACCCTACTTTCCGACCCAATTTCACATATTTGAAATACTCCACAACCCTTACTTTCATTGAGAAGGAGCCGTGGAAAGATCAAACTGGCACTAAAGACTTTTGCCATGGTATTTTCAACTTTGCTTCATTCAGTACAAGTTTTTAAAACAACAGAAGTGCCAAATTCATCATTTGGGCTCTTAGGCTTAATATTTGCAAAGTACTCATCTAAGCCTCTGCAAAGGAGACATTAAAAGTGATTCCAGAATAGACTACGTTTTTTGGAGTCTACAGGTAGGCCAGTGGCCACTGCGGGGTTTGGAGTCCTCCAATGAAACATTTGTGGTAAATTGGTTTTCAGCTAAACCATGATATTCTACTTTACACCATTTTATGAGACTTTCCCCTAATTTTACAGGTTAAGGAATATGAGAACTTGCAAGTCATTGCAATATGAGAACATTTGAGTCACGAATGCCTCTAGATAAAAATATCCATACTCATTTTCGTATTTGGGAATATATGTATGCGAATGTACATATTTGAGAATTTGCAATAAATAAATTTTAATTCAAAATGTTGTAAACTTAATTAAAATTCATAAAAAATAAACCATCACCAGTCTATAAAATTGTGGAGTGTACCCTGTATTCAGACTCTTTAGAATGAAATTTCATGAAGTTTGTCTTTTCATCCTTTTTCTACTTTCTCGTTGCCCTTTACTTCCAGTTACTGACATTTGCCTTCTGATCTCCTATATCACTGAAACTGTTTTGTTTCCTTTTCTTTCTATTTTTTTTTTTCAAAGTCACCAGGGACATCCTTGTTACTAAATTCAGTTATTAATGTAACCCCTGTGGCCATGTCTGTTTCCTACCCAAAATCCATTCTTTCTTTCTGTGCTAATGGAATAGCAATTTTCTTTGCCATAGTAATGTCCTGTCTCCCTCTCTCTCCCTTCCTATCTCTCACTCTCTGTCACACACACACACACACACACACACACACACACACACACTACATTTTCCAGGTTTCCACACCACAGTATTTACCCATTTGACAAGTCAGCCCAGGGAACTACCTACAGCGAAGACTGGAGATTTTGGAGCTTTTATGAATTCCTGGTATAGGCACTGTATCCAATGTTTACTTACCTCTGCCTTCACTATGCTTGTATTTAATGGACAGAAAGTTCAAGGTGGAGAGCTATTTTATGCCTGTAACTTGGAGGAAAGGAAATGTCTTACACGGAGCATAATGTAATCCTTAACTGATACAACTTAGTTGCTGTATTTATCCTCCATAAAGCCCTTTTTATGAAATCAATAATTTTCCTTGGTTTTGTGACACATTCATATTCATATTTTTCTTACACCTCCCTGTCCACTCTCATTAGAGTTTCTACTTTGTTCTGCTTTGTGTTGCTTTCACTGTGTCTTCATTTGTGTACTAAATTTATTTTATTTGTATATTCTTTTCTGAACTCTGATGAACTGTTTCAGCTTTTCTGTGTCTTGCTATGTGTTTTTCTTTGAGCTCTTGTATCTCTGCTTAGCTGGGTGAATTAGGGCAATATACTTAATGCCTTCATTTTCTTCATTTTTAAAATAAGAATAAGAAAAGTACCCATTTTGTAGATTTGTCATGAGAATTAAATGAGATCATAATATATGCCAATCAATAGAATTATTGTTGGCACAAAATCAGCTTTCAGTAAATGTTGCTTATTAGCACCTTATTAAGCTGATGGCTTCATTGTTTTTTAAAACATTTTTATAGAAGTATAGTCACATATAGAAGATTATGAAGCTCAATGACAAAATATGTGAATGAGATTTATTGACAGAAGTTTTCTCAAAATATCCTTACTTAGTTTTTTTAAATGATTATGGGATTATTATTATTTTAAGTTCACTTTTCCATTGTTATCTTTCTTTTGTTTAAGTTTCTGTCTTGTTATCTAAACTCTTTAAATGAATATTTAAATCATTCAAATTCTATCTTTTCTTCAGGTTTAATATGTCCATTTAGTCTACAAATTTCCTTCTGAGAAATGCTATTGATGCGGGGTGCCTGGGTGGCATCCGACTTCGGCTCCGTTCATGATTTCATGGTTTCTGGGTTCGACCCCCGCATCGGGCTCTGTGCTGACAGTTAGCTCAGAGCCTAGAGCCTTTCTTTGGATTCTGTATCTCCCTCTCTCTCTCTGACCATCCCTTGCTCACGCTGTCACTCTCTCTCTCTCTCAAAAATAAATAAAACATTATAAAAAAAACAAAAGAAATACTATAGATGCATCCCACATGCTGTGAGACGAGGTATTTTTGTTGTCATTGAGCTGAAAATATTTCCTAGTTTTCATTGTGATTTCTTTTTTGATCTATGGATTATTTAGAAGTGAATTTTTATCCCTTCAAGTTTTAATTTACAGTCCAGTTACTCAACATACAGCATAATGTATGTGTATTCTGCAGCTTGAGGGAGCCAAGTGGCACATTTGCTATTTTGTAGCATATTCTGCAATTAAGCCCAATTCTCTGCCCTTCTTTTCATCTCTTCACAATTTGCCAGTAATGGCAAACTGAGGCAGAGCTGCCTCGGCAAGCTCAGATCCAGGCAAATAAATAACTGATATTTTAAGTTGCCAAATTCATGAGAGGTCTGTTTTTGTTTGTTTTATAATTGAAAACCATAAACATTTTTCTTTTTTTTTAATATATTTTTAAAATTTATTTCTAGGAGAGAGAGAGAGACAGCGTAAGCAGGGGAGGGTCAGAGAGAGAGGGAGATACAGACTCTGAAATAGGCTCCAGGCTCTGAGCTGGCAGTCAGCACAGAGCCCGACGCGGGGCTCGAACCGACGAACCGCGAGATCATGACCTAAGCGAAAGTCGGACGCTTAACCGACTAAGCCACCCAGGCGCCCCAAAACCATAAACATTTTTCAAAGAAATGTATTGCAAAACAGTGAATTTCACTTAAGAGGTGCATTCGGTTTTAATAGTAATAATAATAAACCCTCTATGAAAGAGCAAAGACTCATTTTGCAAATAACTTAACGCTGCGTGAATGATTTCATGAACAGTGTACAAACAAGGGACATAGATTTGATTTTAATGAAGATTCAAAGATCAATATAAATATTGATGGTGGGGAAATGTTTCCTATTCCAAACTCCAGTATTCCAGCTCTGTGTCCTGTTCTGTGATTATTATTTGTAAAAATCGTAACCACCTGTGGCTTAAGTTTTGTAACTTCAGTGATGTGTTAGAGGACAAGTCTTGGTTTGAAGTATTTATTGCAACTAAAAGCCAGAATAGTACTTGACCATGATGATTAAATACATAAAATAATAAGTAATTCCCGAACATGTCCAGTATCTTAGTTTTTAGTTCTGAAGTGATATCTGTGCCTTTAACTCCCCCCTTCCCCCTCCCCCACCTCCACGATATGAACTGTACCTGGACAGTAACTGCAAAGGCCAGAAAGCGTCTAAAGAGCTACATCTATTGGCTATGACTGATCTCTTTTAAATCATTTCTTTACTTATTTTGTTTACTTATTTTCATAATGCAAAGCATGTTTATTTGCATCTACAACCGTGAGGATTATGATACTAGGTAAAAATGGAAGCGGTCTTCAGGAAAATGGAGATCAAGACTTTGATTCCGGATTCTGGAACCGCTACATCCAGCGGGAAGACATCTGCGCTGCCTTCCGAAGTTAAGTCTTTTCACCTGATGCCTCCGCAGCCTTTTCAACAGGCCTTCCTGCTGGACCGGCTCTTCAATTTCCTTTCTCATCTGCAATTTGGTAACCCAGACAGTCGATGCTCTACATCTGTTTACCCAGGAGCTCTCAGGGCATCTGAGACCAGCTTCAGATCTCAGAAGCCAAGAT
This sequence comes from Crocuta crocuta, assembly GCF_008692635.1. Lineage (NCBI taxonomy): Eukaryota > Metazoa > Chordata > Mammalia > Carnivora > Hyaenidae > Crocuta > Crocuta crocuta. Next base: position 9,739,186 of record NW_027531504.1, read on the forward strand.
CTCCAGGCCCTACTGAAAGGCGTGTAGTAAAGGAAGTGCTTCTCTATGTTCACTGCCAAAAACAGGCCATGGATAAAGCGGCATCACTGACTCGTGGCTCCTAAGATGCTACCTCTAGCAGCACCCCCCCTCCCCCCGCTCTTCAGGGACAGGGCTCGGGACCTGGGATTCAGGCCCTTTGCAATTGTGTAAATATCTTAGCTCTTGCAATTATGTTGTTCAAATCTTTGATATCCCTACTAATATTTGTCTTCTTCCCCCTACTGATTTAATTCACAGAAATGCATTTGGTCATCGCATTTCCTAACATGCTCAAATGTTCTCTTTCTATAGATTCCGGTTTGGTTCCACTGTGTTTTATTATTCCTAAATTTTCAGGTATATTGAAAAGTTGAAAGAATTTTACCTTGGATACTCATATACTCACCACCATGATTCCACAATAAACATTCTAATTTACTGTATTTATGGAATACTTATCACGTATAAATATTTCTAGTCACCTGTCATCCATTTATTATTTGAAACTTCTCCAAATAAATAGCAGATATTGATATACTTCTTATTAGATACATTATCTAGAATTAATATTTGTTATTTTTGTTTTATATAAAATTTACACAAATTGAAATCCATAGAAAACATTCAAGAGAGCATAGGTAGTAATCTCTCTGACATCAGCCATAGCAACGTCTTTCTAGATATGTCTCCTGAGGCAAGGGAAATAAAAGCAAAAATAAACTATTGGGACTACATCAAAATAAAGTTTCTGCATTGTGAAGGAAATAGTTAACAAAACTGAAAGGCCTCTCATAGAATGGGAGAAAATATTTGCAAATGACACCTCCAATAAAGGTTTAATATCCAAAATATATGAAGAACTGATAGAATTCAATACCGCAGAAAACAAATAATCCCATTAAAAAATGGGAAGAAGGCATGAACAGACAAAAAGACATACAGATGGCCAACAGACACATGAAAAGATGCTCAACATCATTCATCATCAGGGAAATAAAAATCAAAGCCACAGAGATATATTACCTCAAACCTATCAGAATGGCTAAAATAGAAAACACAAGGAAAAACAAGTGTTGGTGAGAATGTAGAGAAAAGGGAACACTAGTGCACTGTTGGTGAGAATGCAAACTTGTGAAGGCACTATGGAAAACAGTAAGAAATTTCTTCAAAAAGTTAAAAATAGAACTATCCTATGATCCAGGGATGGCACTATCGAGTATTTACCTAAGAATATAAAAACATTAATTAAAAAGGATACATACACCCCTATGTTTTTTGCAGCATTAATTTACAATAGCCAAACTATGGAAGTAGCCCAAGTGTCCATCAACTGATGAATGGATAGAGAAGATGCGGTATATGCACACAATGGAATATTATTCAGCCACAAAAAAGAAAGAAATCTTGCCATTTACAATGACATGGATGGAGATAGGGAGTATAATGCTATGCAAAATAAGTCAGTCAGAGGAAGACAAATACCATATGACTTCACTCATATGTGTAATTTAAGAAACAAAACAAGTGGGCAAATGAAACAAAAGAGAGAGAAAATAACAAATCAAGAAACAGACTCCTTAACCAAAGAGAAACCAAACTGATGGTTACCAGAGGGGAAGTGAGGGAGAGGGCATGGGGAAAATAGGGGATAGGATTTAAAGAGTATGCTTATCATGGTGAAAATAATAAAATTAAATGAAAAGAAATTTGTAAATGTTTAGTGTTCATTTGGGGAGTTTTAACAAAGACAGCTGTGTCAAATTCTTACCAAGATATAGAACATCCATTCAGTCTTGAAAGTCAGCTCTCAACTTCATCCTCTTGCAAACAACTCTTGTTCTAATTGTTTCCATTATAGATTCATCTGCCTGTCCTAGAATTTGATATAAAAGGAATCATTGAGTATATATCCTCTGTAGAAAGTTTCTTTCGGGGCGCCTGGGTGGCTTAGTTGGTTAAGCGTCCGACTTTCGCTTAGGTCATGATCTCTCGGTTCGTGGGTTCGAGCCCCGCATCGGGCTCTGTGCTGACTGCCAGCTCGGAGCCTGGAGCCTGTTTCAGTCTGTGACTCCCTCTCTCTCTGACCCTCCCCTGCTCACGCTGTCTCTCTCTCTCCTAGAAATAAATAAAACATAAAAAAAAAAGTTTCTTTCACTCAGAATATTTTTTAAATCCGTCTACATTGTACACGTATCAATTGCCCATTTCTTTTAATTACTATGTAGTATTCCTTTCCTTTTTTATCTATTTTGGTAACTTTTACCTTTTTTATTTGGTTTACTAATATTTAATGGAATTATTAATATTCATTGTTCTAGGCCTATCATTTTTCTATTGGTTTTCTGTTCTTACTCTTTTTTATTTTCTATTCTGTTTTTCCAACTTTTTTTAAAAATGACTTTTATTGAAATATAATTCATATATAAGACCAGGTAAGTTTAAGTTGTACAACATGTTGATTTGATACATTTATATATTACAATATGATTACTGCCATAGCATTAGCTAACACTTCTATCCTGTCACATTATTAACATTTCTTTGTGGTGCCATTGTTGTTGTTGTTTCTTGTTATTTTGTTATTTTTTTAATTTTTTAATGTTTATTAATTTTTGAGAGAGAGAGAGAGAGAGATTGAGAGAGCATGAGTGGGAGAAGTGCAGAGAGAGAGAGAGAGGGAGATACAGAATCCGAAGCAGCTGCAGGCTCAGAGCTGTCAGCACAGAGCCTGACTCTGGGCTCAAACTTTCAAACCATAAGATCTTTTTTTTTTTTAACTGGTTTTTGTTTTGTTTTCTTTCTTTTTTTATAGTTTGTTGTCAAACTGGTTTCCATATAGCACCCAGTGCTCCTCCCAACAAGTGCCCTCCTCCATGCCCGTCCCGATTTTCCCCTCTCCCCCACCCCCATCAACCCTCAGTTTGTTCTCAGTATTTAAGTCTCTTACGGACAAACCATAAGATCTTGACCTGAACCGAAGTCAGATGCTTAACCAACTGAGCCACCCAGGTGCCCTGCTGTTCTTGTTGTTTTAATTTAAGTATAGCTTATGTACAATTTTATATTAGTTTCAGGTAAACAACACAATGAGTCAAAATTAAAATGCCCTATGAAATGTTAACCATAGTAAGTGTAGTAATCCTCTTTTCTGTTTTTTGTTTTTATTCTTTGTTTTTTTACAAGTCTACTTTAACATATATTTACTTGTTAGTTGCATGACTCTTTTCATTATATTTTTAGGGATTAATCTAGGGATTAGAATATGCCTGCTGGAGTGTGGTGGGTTTTTTTTTGGTTTTTTTTTTTTTTTTTTTTTTTTTTTTTTTTTTGGTCTGTTTAGATTTTACAGTGTAGCTGGTTCCATTTTGACAATTCATGTTTGAATAAGATAATTTCTTCTGGCCTAATTACTTGGATGAGGTTTTCCTGAAGGATGGGCCAGTGGTATATTTCAGGATGGTGAGAAATACTTCTATGCCCTATGTTGATGTGTGTGAGAAGTTTATTAGCTTTTACTTATCCCCCAAATATTGAGGTTAGCAACTGGCAGGCAGTTCCCAATGGCATGAAGGACCTCCCTCCTCTCCTTGGACAGAACTACAGGTAGGTTGTCTGTATAATTTTTCCCTCAAAGCAGAGCCAGGCCCAAGGAAGCTCCCTCATCAGCCCAGGGACCCTGTTGCCATTTTTGCAAACAAGAAAGTTGCTTTTGAATCTCTGGATTGCAAAGTGTGTTTATGGCCTTTGAATTGAGTTCTGCAACCACAAAGATCCTCTCTCCATACCCCGTTGGTCTTCACTATTTGGACAACCTCTCTCTTATTTAATAATTCAGTGTTACTTACTATAGCCTCTGGGATTTTATGCATTTATTTTTATTAATTTTACAATGAACTTCATGTATCTGTTTCTTATCCTCTTTGTTGATGCTGGATGATTGTCAAGAAAAAGAAGGAGACACTGATTATACTCAGACATTAAAAAAGAAAAATTCACCCTCTGGGGGTGCCTGGGTGGTTTGTCAGTTAAGTGTCTGACTTTGGCTCAGGTCATGATCTCACAGTTTATAAGTTCGAGATCCTCATTGGGCTCTGTGCTGACAGTTCAAAGCCTGGAGCCTGCTTCAGATCCTGGTGTCTCCCTCTCTGCCCCTTCTCTGCTCACCCTATGTCTCTCTCTGTCTCAAAAATAGACATTAAAAAATAAATAAAATAAAAATAAATAAAAATAAAAATTCATCCTCTGTGTAATTTTCTTTCCTCTTAACCTGTTTTGTTGTCTTTGTAAAATAAGTATGTATGTATGTATGTATGTATTTATTATTTGAGAGAGAGGGAGAGAGAGAACTTAGTCAGGTTCTATGCTCAGCGTGGAGCCCAACATGGGGTTCAATCATGCAACCCTGGGATCATGACCTGAGCCAAAATCAAGAGCCAGAGGCTCAACTGACAGCCATTTAGGAGTCCCAACAGGTATCATTATTTGAAATGTGTTTTTTCCTTTTTATTTGTCTGATACCCCCACTTGGAAGTCAATTCATGGGAAGCAGCAGTTTTCACTGCCTCAATTATTTCTGCATTTGCAGTCTATAGAACAGCTCCTGACATTATAATTGACAAATATTTGTTGAGACAACAGAAGTTTAGGAAATATTTGTTTAAAACCTATATTTTCACCTACATAAAACTAATTTTTCTTGAAAGCATGATATACTTCCAAGTGGTTGTATGAGACACAGATTTCAGCAGTTTTACTTAGGTAGTTTAAAAATTAACTTTTAATGCGATACACATGATGAAAACAAAAATATTCATGATTTCTCTAAAATTTCTGTGACATTCTGAAATTTCACAGAAATCATGAGATACTATGTTTAAAGGAATAAAGTTGCATTTGATTTAATAAAAATATTAAGTAATGGAATGAGTTTATAAGGATATGACAAAACTCATCAAAGTGGCCTGGTAATATGGAAGTTTGGAAAATACTGCATTGGTTCACATGTTTAAACAAGACAGTAATTACTAGGCCGTGCTGGGAGTCTGGGGGAGTCTAGAAATCAGGTGACTTTTTCTTAACCATTCAAATTGCACTGACTTCAATCTCCTACCTGTCCAGACAGCCTCTTCCCATGGATTATCTCTCCAAAGATCTCTGATGAATCCCTCTCATTCTTGTTGCCTACCCACTGCCCCCAGTATGGAGGGGGCCAACTCACCTGGGCTTCTGAGGCAGCTCCACACTGTCGACCTAAAAAAGGTATGCAAGAGGAAGTGGCCCCTATTATGTTTCCTTTCATCAAGTTTAGTTTCCTTTTAAAGGAGTGGCAGATTTGAGAAAGGTCAGCAGAGTTGAGTTGGATTTGGAATGTTTCTAATTTTTTTCCACACTTTCCCTTCAGGCACAAATTCTTTCTCCTGATGAGACCCGCATTCAGATATCTCTGTTAAGAACGTGCATCTGACCCTTCTTACACACTTCATTCCACACCTCACTTTCCCCACAGGCTATCAATTATTTATGTATATAATCACATTTCAGGATGACGACTGGGATTACTTAAAAGGCTTACTAAAAAGCTCTGCCTTAATATGTCAGGAAGAAGACTGGTCGAAAATAAAATTGGAGGCGCCTAGGTGTCTCAGTGTGTTAACCACCAGACTTTGGTTCAGGTCATGATCTCAATGTTCATGAGTTCAAGCCCTGCATTGGGCTCTCCGCAGACAACATAGAGCCTGCTTGGAGTTCTCTCTCTCTCTCTCTCTCTCTCTCCCAAAAACAAATATTAATTTTTTAAAAATATAATTGTACTTGTTTATCTTGAAACACTTTGTACGTGGAGGTCCCTTAGAAAATCTACTAGGAAGAGGCACCTGGGTGGCTCAATTGGTCAAGCATCCTACTTCTGTTCAGGTCATGATCTCACGATCTGTGAGTTTAAGCCCAGCATCTAGCTCTGTGCTGACAGCTTAGAGCTTGGAGCCTGTTTCAGATTCTGTGTCTCCCTCTTTCTCTGAATCTCCCCACTTATGCTCTGTCTCTCTCTCTCTCTCTCTCTCTCTGTCTCAAAAATAAATAAACATCAAAAATTTTTTTTAATAAAAAGAAAATTTGCTAAGAAGAGGAGTAGTGATCAAAGCAGAATGTCAATATTCCTTGGATATCTACCTAAGTAACCAGAGAACAGCATTAATTCTAATTAAACCCATGGTGAATTATGAAATAATTACAATAGCTATGTAAACAAAAATTACTATATATACCGAATGCTTCCTGTACATTGGAAACTGTGTTATATAGATTTACATGTAATAGGTCATTTAAATATATGATCCTCATGTTAATCCTATAAGGGTTTTGGTTTTCTTGTTCTAAGGAACAATAATCTGAGGTAAAGAAGGATTAAATGAGCTTTTCAAGGGTGTATCGCCAGTAAATGTTTAACATAGGAGCCATCTAAGCCCAAAGTTAAGATTCTTCACACTGTGTGATGAAGGAAATGTTTTGAAACCTTTAAATGTATATCAGTTAAAAGAGGGTGTGATAGTTCATTTTATGTGTCAAGTTGATTAGGCTGTGGCACCCAGGTGTTTGGTCAAACACTAGTCTGGATGTTGCTGTAAAGATATTTGTATATGTGATTAATATCTACCATTGTTGACCTTAAGTAAAAGACATTACCATTGATAATGTGAGTGGGGCTCATCCAGTCAGTTGAAGGTCTTTAGAGGGAAAACTGAGATTTCCCAGGGAAGAAGAAATTCAGCCTTAAGACTGAAATACAGAAATCTAGCCTGGGCTTTGTTTACCATCCTGCCCTACACATTTCAGACTCAAGGCTACAACACTAACCACCAACTGAATTTCCACCTTGATGGCTAGCCCTGGGAATTTTGGCCTTGCCAACCTCCACAATTGTGAGCTAAATCTATATGGGATATATGCACATAGTCTATTGGTTCTGTCTCTCTGGAGAACTCTGACTAATAATGGGGGCACGGACACCTGCCCTAGCTTACATTATGTGCATAGCTAACACTTCAGGTAAGGTGTGGATCAAGAACTTGCTTACAATAGACTGCTATAACAGCACTTATGCATGACATTTTCTTATGTGCTGACCATTATAAACCAAAACAATTCTTCATGCATACTTTCAAAACTCCTAGCTCCATTTTGAAACTACATACGCCTTTAAGATTTCAGGGAACTTCAAGATTACCACCTTAGATTTCAAAGGATGAATAAACCTTTACTGGTGCACTCCTTCAGGCCCAAGTTTCCACACACATGCTCTGAAATTCTTCTTGAGTGAGGTAGATTCAGTTGCCTTCAATGAAACCTCATCTGAATACCACATGACAGGTGTTTAAGTATTGCATACGTTACTTTCCTTCATGACCTTTAAGTTTACTGTCATTCTACAGATTCTGAGGTTCGATGGAGAATCTTTGCAATGACTTGTAGGAATTTGAAGAGACACTTTCTTCCTTTTCCCTGTCAAATTCTGAACTAATAAGAGTTGACTATGAGATGCATGACACAGTTAATTCAAATTTTAGGCAAACAATGAGTAGGGTTTTAGTATAAAAATGTCTCAAGTATTACATGAGACATACTTATATTTTAAAAAGTGTTGTTTATCTGAAATTCAAATTTCAATGTTTCTATATTTTTATTTCTTAAATGTTGCTATATTTTTATTTCCACAATACCTGCTAGTAAGTGAGAGATACAATTACAGAGTAAATCAAACAAAAGGGTAAAACATGACATTTGCTTTTGATATAATGATAAATAACATTGATAAAATACTTCATAATTGCCAGTATTTTTACTTTAATATTGCTAAGAATATGCTAATAAATCATAATCATAAAAGCTGACTTAAAGAGCTTTGATGTTTCGAGGTAGCATAGTTCAAAAGATATTTTACCCAGAGATGGTGAGGGTTAATAAGAGAATATTATCTCTTAAGATAGCTTAAGAGATAATAATTTTGAAAAATAGAAAAATTGTATGCGAAATAAAGAAAAAGGTACAGACTTCCAGTTACAAAATTAATAAGTCACAAGGATGAAGTGTACAACATAGGGAATACAGTTAACAATATTACAACAACTTTGTATGGTGACAGATGAGAGCTTGATTTTTTCAGGGTGATCACTTTATAATGTATAGAATTTTAGAATCACTACATTGTGTCCCTGAAATGAATATAATATTATACATCAACTATACAGCAATAAAAATAAATAAAAATGAAACAATCTTGCATACCTGAAAAAAAGAAAATATTGTATTATCTGTCATTTTAATACATATAGAGAAACATGATCAGTATCTTGGTGTATTCCCCTCCGGTCTTAGATGTGCATAAATATGGACATGTACATGGTGTATAAATATGCCCAAGCAGAGTGAAGAATTGGTAGAATATTCTCAAGAGGCCCCTTCTGTTGCCCTCTTCAACCCTGAAGTTTGTCAGGTTTATTAATTTGTATATCCTAATACCTGTGAGTGACTGGTGTATCAGGACTGAATAAAGGCTTCTTGCATGAAGGAAGAGCAGGCTTTTATGAGATGTGGAGTAAGAGGAAAGTTGGGAAAACCCAACAGCAATCGCCCACTGAGTGGTTAGAACAGCAGTATATCAATAACCTAGTGGTCAGTAAGTGGCACACATACTGAACAATCACCATACCAATGGCTGTTTCCACCAATAGGCATTTTGACTGTATGAGGAAATAGTCGTCCAGGATGGTCTTCCTGTATTTTACTTGGGTCTGACCTATTTCTATAGTAATTTGACTCAATGAAATGGAATAGCCACGCAATATAAATTTCAAAATTATATTCTCTTTATCCATAGATTGATTGGAGTCTTCTTTTGTTCCAGAAACAGAGCTGGACTTTAGATTTTCAAAGATAGAAAAATAAAACATGAAGTTCGCTTTGTGGGATTTAAAGATGTTAATAAATAAACACAAAACATTCAATAAGGAAAAATGGAGAATCAAAGGATGATTCTATAATAATAACAATAGGAATTTTGGTTTGGAGGAATCAAGAAGGTCCTTCAGAGACATAAATGATTGACAGGGCTGTTTTGGGAGAGGGAGGAATGTATGTATGAGACAAAAGGAAACAATAGAGGTGAAGAAGTTGAAATAGAAAGAACTTGGTGTATTGGAGGCAGCGAAAGATTAATGTGACTGAATCTTTGGTGAGCAAGGAACGTGACAGGATGAGGTTGGAAAGCATATTTCAACAGAAAAGCATATTTCAGCTATGTTAATGATGTTTTCTTTAATTCCAAGCACAAGAAGTGTCATTGCTTTGTGGTAGATATCAACAATGTTATCAGACAGAGGATTTTTAAAAATAACAACAGTATAAATGACGCATTAGAGACAATGTTTAAAAAACGGATTGTCTATATTTTCTCTTATAAAAGAGAAGCATTTCTGTTTCCTAGAAGCATTTACTTAGTATTTTAAATAGTAATAAAAAGACTAGGAAATATGAATCAAACTGCAATGTGACATCACCTCACAACTGTCAGAAGGGTTTCACTAAAAAACTCAAGAAACAAGAGATGTTGGCGAGGATGTGGAGAAAAAGGAACACTTGTGCACTGTGAGTGGGAATGGAAACTATGGAGAACAATATGGAGGTTCCTTAAAAAGTTAAAAATAGAAATATCCAATGACCCAGCAATCACACTACTGGGTATTTACTCAAAAAATACAAAAAACACTAATTCATGGGGCGCCTGGGTGGCTCAGTCGGTTGAGCGTCCGACTTTCGCTCAGGTCATGATCTCGCGGTTCGTGGGTTCGGGCCCCGCGTCGGGCTCTGTGCTGACTGCCAGCTCAGAGCCTGGAGCCTGTTTCAGACTGTGACTCCCTCTCTCTCTGACCCTCCCCTGCTCACACTGTCTCTCTCTCTCTCTCCTAGAAATTAAAAAAAAAAAAAACATTAAAAAAAAT
>NW_027531504.1:9749517-9806965 GCF_008692635.1 Crocuta crocuta
AAAAAACAATAAAAAAAATTAAAAAAAAAAAAAACAACACTAATTCAAAGGAATATATGCAGCCCCATTTTTATAACAGCATTATTTGCAATAGCCAAGATATGGAAGCAGCCCAAGTGTCCTTCTACTAATGAATAGATAAAGAAGATGTGGTACGTATATACAATGGGTTATTTTTCAGTCATAGAAATAATGAAATCTTGCCATTTGTGATAGCATGGATAGAGAGTAGAATGCTAAGCTAAGTAGATCAGTCTGAGAAAGACAAATACTGTATGATCTCACTCATGTGTGGAACTTAAGAAACAAAGCAGGGGCCTGGTCAGTTGAGCATTTGATTCCTGATTTCGGCTCAGATCATGACCCCAGATTTGGGGAGCCCTGCATTGGGCTCATCACTGAGTGTGGAGCCTGCTTAGGATTCTCTCTCTCTCCTATTGCCCCTCTTCCTTGCTCACACTGTCTTTTACTAAGATTAAAAAAAAAAAAGAAACAAAGGAGCAAAGGGAAAAAGAGAGAGAGAAACTAAGAAACAGGCTCTTAAGCATAGAGAACAGACCAATACTGTGTAGTTGCTTTTACAAATATTTCACCAAATATTAATAAAGTTATTAAAATTTCATCTTCTTTTTTTTTAGATTTTTATTTATTTATTTTTGAGAGATAGAGAGAGCACCAGTAGAAGACATCCAGAGAGAGAGAGGGAGACACAGAATCTTAAGCAAGTTACAGGCTCTGAGCTGTCAGCACAGAGCTTGACATGGGGCTTGAATTCACAAACTGCGAGATCATGACCTGAGCTGAAGTTGGACACTCAACAAGCTCAGCCACCCGGATTCCCCTAAAATTCGTTCTAACTCTCTTTCTTAGGTATATATTTTTCCTTTTATCATTTATCATTCTGTTCATGGCTTTAGCAATTATATATTAGAAAACTGAAGTCTAAAGTACGATTATAACTGAAGAAAACTATAAGGAGAGAAAAATAGCAGCAACTTATAAGAGCTGTATTGAATGCTATCTCAAGCTGCGAACATCAGTGTAAAATTAATGTTTAAAGCATAGAAAGAGTTGATGTTCTGGGATGAGAATCAAGTTCAGAGCAAAAAGCCAATTCATCTACACAAGCTGTGAAGGCCAACACACAAAAAAAGTATCATCTTGTAAACAAGTACATGAATCAACTTATTCAGCTTGGAATGACTGATTTAACCAAGTTAGACAACATAAAATGACTTCAGCCAAGAGAAGACTAGATGTTAACTGTAACAGAGCCAACAAATAGCGAAGTCAGAAAACTAGAGAGCAAAGTGTTAAGACTGCTGGCATTTATAGCTACGTGTAGACATAAAGTTAGAAGTGAGGCAATTTTCTGTAGTAAAAACCCCATAAATGTACTGTGTGTTACAGTTCTTGCTCTGATAAAAGCCTCTTTTGATTCAAATGTTTTCCTTTAGAAGAAAATGTTTGCTAAAGGAAACAAAATGTCTCATATATATGATATATATATAAAATGTACACAGTGTGTGGGTTATCCCTGCATATTAATGCAGGGACCCATCCACAACTAACGGCAGTAACAGTGGGAATAGTAGTAGCTGTAGTAATATTTACCACATTTAAAAATATGGTCTATTCTTAATCCAATGTAGTACAGTATATTCAACTTAGGTTCTCACTACATCGGGAGAATTCCATAAAGTTGTATGCCCCAAGCACAGTGCCTGGGTACATAGGCACACATCCCTTTATTGCCCTTCACTTCATTGAGCTTTGCAGTGATTGCATTTATTTTTCTTCTTTCTTTCTTTCTTTACAGGGTAGTGTAAACATGAATTTACATGCACTCAGAAATAAAAAAAATCCATTCGACTTGCCTTATTCCAGTGGTCTGGAACAAAACCTGCAGTATTTCTGAGGTATGTCTATAATAGGTAAACCAAAAATAGGGCACATTAGTGAGTAAGTTATTATATTAATTTTTTGTGTGTGTGCGTGAAATGAAAAGACTGAAATTTTTTTAAAGATTGAATTTTGATTAGTTTTAGATTTGCTGGAGAATGGAGGAGATAGTACAGAGTGTCCCAGATTACCACTTCCCGTGCCCTGAATACTTTTCCTTTATAATTAATATCTTGAATTAGTATGGGATATTTCTTATAATTAGCAAACCAATATTAATATACTGTTATTTTTTTTTAAATTTTTTAATGTTTACTTAGTTTTTGAGAGAGAGAAACAGAGCAGGAGCAGGGGAGGGGCAGAGAGAGACAAAGACAGAATTTAAAGCAGGCTCCAGGCTCTGAGCTGTCAGCACAGAGTCTGAGGCAAGGCTCAAATCCAGGAGCTGAGAGATCATGACCCCACCAAAGTTGGACACTTAACCCACTGACCCACCCAAGCGTCTCAATACACTGTTACTAACTAAAGTCCCTAGTCGACATTAAGGATTGCTATTTGTGCTGTACAGTTCTGTGGGCTTTGACAAATGCATAACGTCATGTACCAACCATTACAGTATCATACGGAATAGTTTTCCTGCCCCCCAAATTCCCTGTGAGTCACCTGCTAACCCCTACCCACACCCTCTAAACCTTTGGCAACCACTGATCTTTTTACTGTTTCTGTAGTTTTGCCTTTTCCAGAATGCTGTATGGTTGGAATCATACAGTACGTTGACTTCAAAGATTGGCTTCTTTGACTTCACAATATATACTCAACTTTAATCCAAATTTTTTATGGCTTGATAATGCATTTTTAAAAATATTTGAATACTATTCCATTGTATGGATATACCACAGTTTATCCATTCACCTTTGAAGTATATCTTGAGGGCTTCCAGATTTTGGCAAGTATGAATAAAACTGCTATAAACAGGAGCACTGGGTGGCTCAATCAGTTACGCTGCCCAGTCAGTTTGGCGGCCGACTTCAGCTCAAGTCATGATCTAACAGTTTGTGAGTTTGAGCCCCACGTCAGGCTCTGTGCTGACAGCTCAGAGCCTGGAGCCTGCTTCAGCTTCTGTGTCTCCTCCTCTCTCTGCTCCTCCCCTGCTCACTCCCTGTCTCTCAAAAGTAAATAAACATTTTAAAAAATTAAAAAAAAAAAAACTGCTATAAACAGAGTGCCCTCACTTCTTTCCTCCCATTCTTTACAGCATTGCTGTCATTCATTTTACTTGTGCATATACTACATTAGCCATCTGTCCTTGTAAGTTGTCCACTTTTTCCAGTAGAGTCCTTAACATAGTAATCATATTTGTTTTAGGTTCTCTGTCTGGTCATTTAAAAAATCCATGTCATATCTGAGTTGTGTTCTGATACTTGCTTTGTCTCTCTGGACTGTGTTTTTCTTGTCTTTTAGCATGCCTTGTAATTTTTGGTTGAAAGCTGGGCATGATGTATTGGGTAATAGGCACTGGAGTAATTAGGCTTTTAGTGTGAAGTTTTATGTTAATCTGGCCAAGAGTTGGGTGACGCTTAATGTTTGCCATGGCTGTAGTTGCCAGAAACTTTAGTTTGCTCTAGTTTTCTTGTTTGAGATCTCCAGAACTCCCACCCAGCCACCCCATTGCCTATGGGTTTCCCCTAAGAACTCCTTCTTAAATAGATGCCATGTCTTGAAGATTTCTTAGTTCTAATCTGTTGTTTTTAAGCTGAAGCCCTGTGTGCTGGTAAGATGCTGGGAAGGGTAAGCATTATATATTTTTATAGTTAAAGCTCAGGTTTTTAGTAGACCTTAATCCCTGGGAAGTATGCCTTAGTGCTTTTTCTTTCTCTCTTTATGTGGAACAAAGAAGCTAACAGGAGCTAGCGTTGGCTGATTGCCCTATCATCAAGTCAGAGAGGCCTCTGGTAAAGTAGCATCCCATGGACAACAGGCCTTTGTTATTTTTTCTTCGGGCGTATTTCAAAATATTTACTAAAAACAGTAGAAGAATGGCCAGTTTAAGGACATACACAAGGAAAGAGAAAAATAATAACATTGACAAGAGTGAAAATAGACAACGACAGGAAAAAAACAAAATGAGTCTCAATATGATGTATTTGTTATTTGAGAAAAATGATTCCAATGAATTAAACAGAAATCAAAATTCAAAGGTAAGCTAAAAGATATTTGTGCTAAAATTAAGAATAGTAACTAATCTGCAAGTAAAAAATGAACTTTCTTCCCTTGGAAAGATTGTTATGGAGCCATAAATGTCAAGCCACCATTTGGTGATGTTACCAAGGCTCAAGGTGTAGAAAACATCTTATGAGCCTTCAGAGGAGAAAAGAAAATGACCTAAACAGTGGAAAATAATTAGGCCGGCTGCAGACTTTTCCATTGCAACCTTTAGAGCCAGAAGACAATGAAGCAATGTCTCAATGTCCCAAGAAAAATGTGACCTAAGAATATCCTACCAAACAATTTGTCCTCAGAGTAAAAAGTTCACAGACATTTTCAAACATGCAAGGCCTCAGGGAATTTGGCACATCTGAGATGTTTTTTGGGAAAAAAAAATCTGGAAATGAAAGTAGCTAAAAGTATTGTTATCTGTAGATACACAGATATAACTACATTTTGAGCGGTGAGCATTTGAACGGTTATCTTTCCTTTTTCTCAGTATGTCCTGGGATTTTTATGACAAAAATGTATAATTTATACCAAAATAATGAGCTTTTTAAAAAGACGTAATGTAAAAATGATAAATAAACTGTAATAATTTAGAGTCCAAATTTTGATAAAAAAGCATCAACAGTGTCTATAATTGTTTTATAAGTATTACTTGATATAGAAAACATGGTTTACCATCAGCTACACACGAAGCAGAGATTTAATGGTACTCCTATCACATCTTGTTTGTCAATGATTTGTTGATACCTTACATCGGTTCGCTGGGAAGACACAGAAAAATAAGAAATTTAGCAGAAACCCTCAGATCATACAAAATAGGTTTCAGAAAGTTGATGCGTTAATGCTCAAAGACTGTGACCAATCATGATTCTTTTGCTCTTCTTTTACTAGTCCCTGTTGGGAACCACTCATTTCTCAGTTCATTGCAGGCTCAAGGGTAAACATTTGGCCAGAGGTCTAAGTTGGTTCATTAAGTTATTCAACAAATATTTATTGAATGCCTATTGTGTGATTATGGACTAGAAACACCGTGATAAACAAAACCAGTACATTGTGGTTTTGTGAAGATAACATTCTGGCAAAGAAAATAAAGAAACTAATCATATATGCAGTAATGCCAAAGAGTCAGAAGTGTTATGAAGAAGATTGGTTCTCTTTTAGACAGAGTGGTCAGAAAGGAGCGACTGTAGAGGTAACATTTGAGCTGAGCTTCAAACGAGGTAAGGACTCAGCTAAATAGACACTGAATTCTCTCAACTCCATTTTTTTAAGCAATATGCATTGATTTGATCAGAATCAATAACACTAAAGGTAATATTTTCTTAGGTTACTAGAGTAAAGAATTCCTTTCTTTCCCTCTGGATTTTAACCCAAAAAGATGTAAGATATGGAGCAGACATTGTCACCTCCTTTGTAGGCAGCCCACTGAGAATGGAGTTAACCAAAAGCAAGTTCTCTGAAAAGAGAGAAATGTACTTTTCAGTTACTTGGGTCAAGGAATTCCTTGTTTCCTAAGTCAGTTTGAGTTTTGGCTTTCTATACCTCTATTCAGGATTCCTAACTGGTATGGAAACTCTCAAATTCTCATCAAAAGTCCATACGGCATGTCTTTGTATGTGACACAAGAAAGTATTAGGAGCAAATAAGCATGAAACCTTGATGCCTGAGACCCTTGGACAGTGGCTTGAGAAGTGTTAAGAGATAGTCTGGCAGTTAGCTAAACAGAAAGATGTAATTAAAAAAAGAGAAAAAGAGAGAGAAAGAAAGGCCAAAAACAACTTATCATAAATGCAAGTAATCCTATAATATATTTTTACTATAGTCCAAGCAAATCATAATAGCTTATTAAGTAATTATGTATTCATTTGAATTATGTACATTGATTCAGGCAATCATTAATTGATTCATTCAAATAACACTCAGCATGGATTGCAGGCCAAAGACTATTTTAGACACTAAGGATACAACTGTCAATGTGACCAATAAATTTTATGCATCTTGGTGTTTATATTCACCCAGGGGAGATATATATATATAACACCAGAAAAATATAGCCACAGATGGCAGCAAATGCTATGAAAAAAATTGTAGTGAGACATGAGAGTATGACGCAAAGGAAGAGGGTCTCCTCGGATGGGGAGGAGGCCAGGCAGGAAAATAGGACCGTTGTAAGATGAAACTTTATTTTATAAAATTGAGGCATAATTTCAGAAGTCAAAATCAAATGATTTATAGAGTGAATCAAATCTGCAGATACAATTTTGAACTCTGCAGTGTTTTAAAATAAGTTGATTTTAAATTTCTTTAGACTTACACATGCGTTCTCAAAGATACTACTATATAGCCATCATATTTTGATATTGATTTAGTTCACTTGTGTTATAGGGAGTCCCTGCCTGAACTTTGCTCAGAGCATATGTCCCTATATGTAGAACTGACCTAGTGGAAAGGGAGATACTGAGAGGGAGGAGATAATTAGAGAAACCCAGACCTTAAAAAGAGGAAAGGGAATAAAATCCTGGGTATCATTTGGGGGATTTACTTATACGTGCAGGTGGATTTGATGGCAAAAGTTAATTATTATTCTGATGACTTCTACTATCACTCTATTCTAAAAGGAATACAGGAGGGTTGAGAACATAGGAAATGTTATAAAGCAGTCATCTTAGGTTGGCAAAAAGAGCACCGTTATCATCAGAAACATAGTATGGTTGAAGATTTAAAGAATTTAAAGTGATGGCAATCTTTGTATGTGATATTCACTGTAATATACAGCTGCTGAGATGCAGGAAAGAAGAAAGTTGGGAAGTTGTATTCAACTAAAGATGAGGTTTCTCCAGGTGAGCATGGTGAAAAGAAAAAGGAAAAAAAAAGAGAGAGAGAGCAGAAAGTATTTGAAAAGGTATACATATGATAATGGTGCATCAAATCTAAAAGTAAGGAGAGAAGTTAAGATAGGAGATTTAATGAATTGTGGAAAAGGGATGGAAGCTATGGAAGAAGGCCTCACTAGGCAAAAAGAAAAATAAGAACAGTGCCCATTTAATAGGGTTAAGTAAAACCTGGTGATAATGACCTTAAAGACATGACAGTGATGGTGAGTAGTTGGGTAAGAATGTGGTAACTTTACCACAGGTACCTGAGGAGATAAAACAGCTACCACACCACCATGATAGGTGGATCATGTACGTGGAGGTTGGCATCACCGGAAATGATGACCAGATATGAATAGAGGGTATGAGCGAGTCAGGAGCTGAAGTCATCAATAAGAGGTTTGGTTAGGAGATCAAGCAGTTGATGACAAGGGAGAAGTCACAGAGGTTACAGATAGTTAAGCCAAATGCCATGAATTCCAGGATGGGCAAAAGTTTTGCAAGAATAAAGAGGAAAAATCATTTGAAAGAGAAAATGTAAAACAAGAAAAATTCATCCATCTTTGTGTTATGTGAATGAAGAATTAAAAAAAAGTAAACACCACTTTAAAGGACAGCAGCACAAAGCTTTGTCAGGAGTCAACCAGATTCTTTTATTATCATTATTAATTTTGCTTATTTAAATTCAAGTTAGTTAACATACATTGTTGGTTTCAGGAGTAGAATTTAGTGATTCATCACATATAACACTCAGTGTTCATTCCAACAAGTGCCCTCCTTAATGCCCATCACCATTTAGCCCATCCCCCATCCACCTCCCCTCCAGCAACCCTTAATTTGTTCCTATAGTTAAGAGTCTTTTACAGTTTGCCTCCCTCTCTGTTTTTATTTTATTTTTCCTTCCCTTCTCCTATGTTTATGTGTTTTGTTTCTTAAATGTCACTAATGAGTGAAATCATATGATATTCATCTTTCTCTAACTGACTTATTTCGCTTAGTATAATACACTGTAGTTTAATACGCATTGTAGCAAATGGCAAGATTTCATTCTTTTTTATCTTTGAGTACTATTCCATTGTATATATAGACCATTTATTCTTTATCTATTCATCAGTTGGTAGACATTTGACTTCTTTCCATAATTTGGCTATTGTTGATAGTGCTGCTATAAGGATTGGGGTGCAGGTGTCTCTTCAAATCAGCATTTTTGTACCCTTTGGATAAATACCCAGTGATACAATTGCCGGATCATAAGGTAGAGGATAGTTCTATTTTTAATTTTTTGAGGAACTTCCAGAGTGGCTTCACCAGATTACATTCCCACCAACCGTGCAAAATATTTCCCTTTTCTCTGCATCTTCACCAACATCTGCTGTTTCCTGAGTTGTTAATTTTAGCTATTCTGACAGGTGTGAAGTGATATCTCATTGTGGTTTTGATTTTTATTTCTCTGATTATGAGTAATGTTGAGCGTCTTTTCATGAAGCTGTTAGCCAACTGGATGTCTTCTTTGGAAAAGTGTCTATTCATGTCTTCTGCCCATTTTTTTACTGGTTCATTCTTGTGCATGTCACTGTCCAGCACCATGTGATGAAGATACTGTGTTTTTCCATCGGATAATCTTTTCCTGCTTTGTTGAAGATCAGTAGGCCATACATTTGTGGATCTATTTCTGGGTTCTCTATTCTATTTCATTGATCTCTGTGTCTGTTTTTGTGCCACTATCACACTGTCTTGATGAATACAGCTTTGTAATATAGCTTAAAGTCTGGAATTGTGATGCCTTCAGCTATGGGGTTTTTTTTTTTCCAACATTACTTTGGCTATTTGGGGTCTTTTTTCATTCCATATAAATTTTAGGATTGTTTGTTGTAGCTCTGTGAAGAATGTTGGTGTTATTTGGCTAGAGATTGCATTGAGTGTGTAGATTGCTTTGAGTAGTATAGACATTTTAACAATATTTTTTCTTCCAATCCATGAGCATGGAATGTTTTTCCATTTCTTTGTATCTTCTTCAATTTCTTTCATATACTTTCCATAGTTTTCAGTGTACAGACTTTTTACCTGTTTCTTTAGTTTATTTCTTGGTACCTTATCTTTTTGGTTCAATTATAAATGGGATCGATTCCTTGATTTCTCTTTCTGCTGCTTCATCACTAGTGTATAACAATGCAAATGACTTTTGTACATTGATTTTATATCCTGTGACTGCTGAATTCATATATCAGTTCTAGCAATTTTTGGGTGGAGTCTTTCAGGGAGTGAATCCAACACGTTGGTGGACTCTTCCATTTTTTTCCTCATACAGCATCTTGTACGTCATCTGCAAAGAATTAAAGTTTAACTCCTTCTTTGCCAATTTGTATGCCTTTTATTTTTTTGTGTTGTCTGCTTGTTGAGACCAGGACTTCTGGTACTACACTGAACAATAGTATTGAGAGTGGACATCTCTGTCGTGTCCCAGACATTAGGGAGAAGGGGAATGCTCTCAATTTTTCCCCTTTGAGGAATGTATTGGCTGTAGACATTTCGTATATGGCTTTCATGATGTTTTGATTCCTTTAAGATAAAAGAAGCAAAGGGAAATTCTCCAAAAGAAACAGAAGGCAAAGGAGAGTTTGCAGATTGCAGGTGAGGCTTGAGAGATTCTGGAGGAGATGATGAGATCAGATTAAGGAATACAGGCAGCACAGTGTATGTGGGTTTAAGGTATAAAGCTCCAGGACTTCTACTAATGAGTACAAAGTCTTTATGGCAATTTGGGAACTCTTAGGAAGGTAGATAATCACTTCAGGTATTGATTTTATTCCTTATTACCAGTGGAGTGGGATATCTACACCCTCACCTAGCTCCTACTGATGTGGTCATCTGGCGCTGAGGACAAGGACAGGCAGCAGTATGCTGTCCTCAGAGTGCTCTTCTCTGTTCACTACTGCTACAGAACAACGAGAATCACTAAGAGAAGACCACTCTGTTTAAAATTAATTCTGTTTAAGCAAGCAGGATGACATTCAATTAATTTTGTTAAGAGTTACAGTCAAAAGGATTTGTAAAATATTTGGGGGCTTAAAGAGATAAATCCAGAAAGCCTCAGTTACTAGATAATGCAACTAGTCTTAATAACTGATCCCCTGAGGGTTTCTGATAACCAAGCTCAGACTCTATTAAGAAAATTATCATGAAACTAAAAGATATTTACCAAGGATAAGAAAGACTGGAATTGGTAATTAATCCTTCTCACTATTAAACAGAGATTAGGTCCTCATGGGACGGTTACGAATTTGAGCTCCCATAGTTCAGAATGGATTTTGAAATATTGGAGAGAGTCCAAATAAGACCAAGACAAATGATTTAAAAATTGCCCAATTTTTTTAAGGAAAAGTGAAACGCTTATTTATTTGGAAAAAGAAAAGACTTGGGAATGATCATTTATGCTTTCAATCCTATATTAAGACAAGTAATTTAGTTATTACCTTCTCACAGAACAATTGCATTAGTAGACAGTGTTCTGAGGCCCTTGGCCCACTTTGGTTTTTAATTTGTGTCACATGTGACCCCAGATAATTAAATGTTGAGTGCCAGCCACCTGGGAATGGGGAACTACATTGTTGAGAACGTGTTGGAAGAGTTAGCAATGTGTAAACTCATCTCACACGGTGTTGGGACAGCGCTGTAACAGAGCCAGTGTAGGAACTCAGCTTCAGGCCTCTTTGTATAAATGCTTCTGAAAGTAGCCTCCATATGACGTGAAACTGCAGGATGCAGGGTAGGAGGCCCTACCCCCCAGGACGGCCTCTCTGCTGTCATAGACGTCTTGGTAGATTCTTCACTTTACCCTGTATCATCGCTTCCATTGTAAATAAAACTGGCCCCAAGAAAAATAACGCACACTGAGAACAACTCATGCGGAAGCAGGTGTGCATGGTGAGGGTAACGACTGACAGTGCCCTGAATCCCAAAGAAGTTTGGGGATAGGGAGGGAGAACAGTAGGGAAGATAGAAAGAGGAGACTCTTGAAGACAGACTTTGTCCTCCATCAGTTTGTCCTCACATGCGGTCAAAATTCAATACAGCTATTCACGTTTAGTCAAGGAAAAAAGGATTCCTGACGCACAGGTTAGAACCAGGGTTTATGTAAAGCATGTCCATATACATGACACAGCTTCATCTTCCTCTAGAATCTTTGCAGTGTGAATGGAAATGGAGAATGCAGATTGAATACAAGTGTACTTTGTCTCCATACCTGTAAGAAGGCTCAGTGTCACAAACCATGTCAGGTAGCAGGAGCCTACAACAAATCTTGCATTCTGTGGAAAGAATGTTTTTATGTAATTTGATGTGTTTGGTTCTGATAGATAAGAGAGGAAAAGGAGACTTTTTTTTCAAAGCACTCAGATCCTATTTATGCATTGTTTCAAGACATAATATTTTTATGAGCATGCAAAGGGTTTATTGTTTCTTTGCTCTCAGAACGTTCCAAGCAATTTTAAAAAAATGGATTTTTTTTACTTACCCAGCATGAAACAGGTAAGGCTTTTGCAACATTTACTGAATTTCATTTAACATTAATGAAACCTGAAGAAAGCAATTCTAGACATGCAAGGAAAATTATTTCTTATTAGAACATTTCTACAATATCCATCTCTAGTATCACTGTATACAGTTTTTCTTAACTGGTGAAATTGTTATAGATTAAATATATTAGAACCAACTTCTCGGATTTAAAATGTTTAAGGCAACACGTTGGCAATTAGAACTCCTTTAACATATTTCACACTATGTCATTTGGATTCTACTGCTTACTTTGAGTGACTATAAAGTAATTTGGGGGTTTTAAAGACTGAGAAGCATTTGTCAAGGCTAACTTTTCCAAACAGAAAATTGAGTGTTATAAATTCCACCTCCCACAGACCAGAATTCACAGCCATTGGTCAGGGGCACATACTACTGGCTCGGCGTCCTCAGTCACTTCATGCCATTTCACCAAGTAGGAGCCAAAGGTAAGTTTTTACAATTGCTTTCTTCTCGGGCGAGAGACTTTTTTTCCCTACTCTAATAACTCTTTGAAAAACAATTCAACTTGCTTTAATATTTCATGGTGAACTTTGATTCAGTGGTTTAGGTTTAAGTTTGTTATTTTATATTTATATTATTCTTGGAAAACTCAAATTTTTAATTAGCTAAGAATCAATAACACACAGTAAAATGGTTGATCTTAATAGTCAGGATAGATGCCAATGAAATTATGGTAGTTTCCAATATATTCCTTAAATCAAGTGCCCTGACATAGCCCATGTTTCTTGCTATTATAGACATGCACTATTGATTAGTATTGATTGAAATATTATGCCAAAGGAAAAAAAAGAGAGGTTTCAGGTGCTTAAAAATATATTGATGATTATATGGCAATGATGCATTTAGAATGTCTTTATAAACTATATCTTTTAAAGTTGTATATAAACATAATTTTCAAAACACCATGAAATGATGTAAAGTGGACAACAAACTCAAAGATACAACATTAAATACTAGTATAGTTACTTGGAGGAAGAAATGTGCTTTCTAAACTAAGCATAAATAGGTGTTCTTCATATTTATCAGGTTTTCACAAACTGTCGTTGCTGATAACTTTGGGGGATATACCCAAAGATAGTAAAGTCTAAGAATGTAGACACATAATCAAATTTATAGTTTGAAGTGAGAAAAAATCATCGGCAAGTGCAAAATTACTTTGAACAATGAAAGTTTCCAGAAATGTAGAAGGAAATGTAGAAAGAAAAGATTTTCTCTAGGTTAGTGGGGTCCACTGTTAATGCTTTCCACTCGACTATGGGTGAATGGTTTGTGGAAAATTTGTAAATCACACTGATGAAGTAGGACTTTGTTGGTGATTGTGTACAGCAGTTCAAAATCTGCAATCCTGCAAAGACCCCTGCAAAGGCCAGTGACATAGAGGCTTGGTTTATCCAGTACGAATTAAAAAAAATTACTAGAAGAAATCATAGGAGGGAATAAAAAGGAGCTCCTTGTACTGCTTCTTATTCTCAGAGGAATTTCATATGCCTCTGCCTAAACCTGCTTCATAAAGACTTTCTTTCAGGTAACTGAAGGTCAGTTTGTCTGCCAGTGCATTCAAGTTTAAAAGTAATATTTATCATGAATTCCCTTTTATACGTGTGCATAGGTACAAGCACCGTATGCACTGTTCTTGAAGTAAACCTAAGAAGTGTATCCAAAATACAAAACTTTTAAAATTGGACATGCTTGATAGAAAAAAGTTTTACAGATGCTTTGCCTCCTCGATAACTGATTACCAGGTAACATTTTTGATAGGCCCAATTTAGATGTTTAAAATTAAACAGGACAGGTTTTTTCCCTAAACTAAAATGTATTTAAAGAAGTACATACAGGACTAAAATAATAAAATGATAATATCTTGATTGAATCCCTCCCACCATGTTATCATTGGAAAATATGAATTGTGCTTAATAAAGAATTATAAAAAAAAACCTTTTTAATCTTATGTGTGTGAACATCCTCCTCTAAGGAAATCTTGCCATAATAGTGTCTTTTAGGCATGTATTTTGAATGATTTTGAGTTTAAACCTTAGATAGCTGTTAAGAATTGAAATAAAACACTGAGGACTAAAGGAAAAATAATTGTATTTTCTGTTCCATTTCATTAAGAATAAGTTTTGAAAAATATTGCATGATGTATACATTAATGATACCCAGAGGTAACAAGGAAGTAAAAAAGAAAAAAAATAAAACCTTCTTTATTTTGTCTGGAAAAAGTCATAGGCTTAAATGTACAAGAAACAGTTACGAGTCCTAGTTAGATCACTAGTCAACTCTGTCTCGGTTTCCTCATCTGTAAAATGGAATGACAGTTACAGTCCCCCTCCCCCACCTCCTCCTCCTTCCTGCATCCCAAAGTTGATGAAAGAAACTTAATGTTTAGTAAAAGGTAAAACTCTAATGCAAAAGCTTTTGTGAACAAGTGTATCACAGTTATGTCTGCATCCCATTTTCCCTGAGTTTCTCTATGAAAGAAACTTAATTTCACAGTAATGACTCTATCTACTGTGAAAATGTGGACAGGTTTGTGAAATAATTTGAACATCTGCTATGAATAGTCTTCAGAATCTGTAAAATTTCATGTGTTATGTTTATAAACGATCCATGTAAAGAAAGCTACCAGCTTAAGTTTCACAGTGTCGAACTGTGAATTTATCATTCCTATTTAGTGGAAACTATTCCTAAGTTATTATCGATTAAATATTTATACATGATAATATTTTTTGACTAGGAAAGCTTGAAACATGAAAATGTTAGCAAGGCTTGTTCTGGGACTCATCATCTTTGATGCCGTTGTGACTGCTCCAACTCTGGACCCCATCAACTATGACTCAGAAACTTATGAGGCCACCTTGGAAGACCTGGATAATTTATACAACTATGAAAACATACCTATCGGTCAAGCAGAGGTAACTGATTCCTCCCTCTCTTGAGACTTTTAAAAGCATGAGTATGAGGAGTTGTTGAGATTTTCTCACTTCAAATAAATTGTTATTTATTTATAAATAGATATGTTCTATCTTAATGATTTCATATGAACCTTCTCTGCAGAATCTGTTCAATCTGTTCAAAGATAACATTGGGACACTCTTTTGCTTTCTCATGGTTCACTTCGTTTCCTTTATATCTACTCACAAAATTAAAACAACAATAACAGAAAGAAGTTTCTATCGAATCAGAACAAAGAACATTAGAGGAGAAAGCCATCAGTAAGGAAGATTGGAAATAGGATGCATGCAGTGATGAGGAAGATGGACAAGTTTGGGGCATCAGAAAAAGAGGAAAGTAAATTAGAAGAAAATAAGAATGCAAAGAAAGGGCAGTGATTTGGAACTCCACCATGTTGCAAGAGTGCATGTGCTTTCCTAAATGACTGATCATCTCTCAGCTAATGTAGGCATTGGCAAGGTTACAGCCCATTACATAAATCTGATATGACATGTTCCTAATTAAATGTTAGACTTTTTACATAACTAAAGGATACAGACTAACTTTTTGAATCAAAACACAAATAGACCTTGAAATGTTGGAGGGTAATTAATGTACACCATTGACAAAAACTAATTAAGCATAAATCAACCAAAAGGGAAGTTACGTCACCTTTACAGGGTCAAAACATATTTTGGGCAGTCATTCCAGTGTAAGTCTTCTTAGCATAATTACTTTTGATAATTAGGGAAGTAAAATATTTAGACAAAAGTGTATATTTAAATTGTATGGAACTTAGCTATATCTTTATTAAGAGAATAAGCATTCTCATTATTGTTTATGTTGCCTTCTGAAATTCAAGAATCAGATTTTTGCAATATGATTATTTTTACATCTTCTTCCCAACTCTATTTTCCTTTCCATCTTCCTCTCTCTTGTCTTCACTCTCTTCCCACCCCACTCCTTCTCTGTCTCCCTCTTTCCTTCTTTTTAGTAAAGTTTTAGGCTTGACAGAAGACCACTTTTCTTCTGCGCTTTTGGTTGTGACTCTGTTTTCTAAGTCTTTATATACTGTTTGATTCATTTTGCTGTATGACTTCTGCTACGTCAAGGGCATTTTCTGTAGAGTTTACAGTCATTAACACTAGTCTTGCTGTCCGTGATCTCTAGATCTCCAATATAATGCATCAGTGTACAATATAAGGAGAAACTTTTTCAGTGCTTAACTCTCTGCTCTGTTCCTTTTCCCATCTTGCATAAATATAAAAAAAAGGGGGGGGGCGCCTGGGTGGCTCAGTCAGTTAAGCATCTGACTTTGGCTCAGGTCATGATCTCATGGTTCGTGAGTTCGAGCCCCACGAGTCGAGTGATGACTGCCAGCTCAGAGCCTGGAGCCTGTTTCAGATTCTGTATCTCCCTCTCTCTCTGACCCTCCCCTGCTCTCTTTCTCTCTCTCTCTCTCTCTCTCTCTTTCTCTCAGAAATAAATAAAACATTTACAAAATTAACAAAAAAGACTCAGTATGCATCTGCAGTTATCTACCAAGCTAAATATTTTAGTTTTAAGTGTACTTGTCATTCCTCCAAAAGATATCTTATAGAATCAAAGAGGTTAGTGAGTACCATCAGTGAATCCTCTGTCTTGAGTAGGCCTGTGGAGTAGGTTCTGGGGACTGCTCAAGGCTGCCCTAGATAAAATTTTGAAGGAGATGAGCTTTATCTGTAGACCTCTTTAAAGCCATTCCTTGATGTCAGAATCCCTTTTTCTGCACAGACATTCTCAAGAGATTCTGAAGTACTTTGTGCCATCAATAAGCTTAAGCTGATAAATGCATCTCTATAAAGATTATTTCATATGTAACCCTTCCTCAGTATTTGCTTATTATGGAAGAGCAACCTTCTTGCAAGGTACCAAATATATGGCATTGTATCCCCTTACTTCATTCAAATATGCTTAATTTTCACCCTGGCATAGCCAAATTCAGCATCCTTAACAACTCTGTCTCGAGAGAGCCACAAAATAATCTTGTGTTCCTGACTGAAATACGTAAGTCATCCCTCATTGAATAATCTTTTGTGATGAAGAAAACCAGTTTATAGATAGGTGATATACATATATACATATACACATGCTTGTACAATAATGAAAACATAACACATTTGAAAACAAACTCTGCATAATTTTTCAACTTTACCAGGTTGGTCCAGTAGCAAAATTCAATTCACCAATCTACTCACCTACCACCTGTGAAAAAACAAAATACAAAAACAATGTAATATAATAAATAAAAGGACATGAGGAATAAGATTCAGAATTTCAGCTCAGCTCTTAACAAGTTAATAATGTAAATTGCTTTATAAACAATGAACTAATATTCAATTCCTTACAAGAAGATGTGAAATAAAGCCAATAAATCCAGTCATGCCTGCATGGATTCTAGAATATAGCTACTCAAGATACAAATTTCTTGACTTGAGTCTTGGAAATTCAGATTCTGACAACTCCTGATAACCTTGTTTATCTAATCTTTATCAATTAAAAACAGTTGTTACACATGTTCTTATTCCTATATGACACTTTGTGAGTGAACACTGTTAACATACCCATACAAGGTACAGTTGAAGAAAAAATTCATGGTAAATAAAGCACATGGAGAATGGTAGGATATGGTTCTTTTGTTTTATGTCTTCAATCCCAAGAGTATGATTCTGCCTATCTTAGTCTAGAATTTATTTCATCTATAGAAAAGGCAGCCTTATATTTTAAAATTGCAAATTTATAGAATAACTGGACAATGTTTCTAAAATATATGCCAGTTTCTTTCTTATTGGTTTCTTGGGTCAATATAATAGACTCTCTAGACTTTGAATGCTTTATCCTTAAGGTCTTAGATTCATATGAGGTAGGCAGAAATCTAAGATGTCCCCTAAATGACCCATCCCCAGGTGTGTCCATGCCCTCTATAATTCTCAACATCATAAATATATTGGGATATCACTCTTGTAATTAGGTTATTTTATGTGGCACAAGTGAAATTTAGAGAAAAAAGTTCTATTGGTTGGCTCTATCTATACTAATGAGCCCTTTAAAACAGTGTCTTGAAGTCAGGTACAAATTTTAAAGCATGAGATAAATTCAGGGGAATGGAAAACTATTTGTGGCTCTCTTTAAAGATGGATGGGTTCACATAGCAAGGAATGCAGGAAATCTCTAAATTTTGAGAGAAGCTGACAGCCAGAGAAAATATGGAAACCACCGTTCTATAGATAGAAGGAACCCAGAGGTATACATGAGATCACAGCCCTGGCATTAACTTGATTTTGGCCTTGTTTTTTTTTCACCCTGAGCAGAGTACTCAGTCTGGCCATTCCTGGACTTCTCACCCACAGAAACTGTTAGTTAAAAAATGGGTATAGATTTAAACTGCTAAATGTATAACAATTTGCCTTGCAGCCATAGAAAACTAATATGATATGTAATAATATAAATTTTTTTCTGAGAACCAAATTTGAATTTTTATTGTTGCAAGGCTTGCATTTGTGAATCCAGTGATTTATCTAGCAATGAGCTAAACACCACCCCTCCAACCGCAAAGTTGGAATCTCAATAGAGCTTTGTTGATTTCTACTAGTGGGAGTATATTCATTCCCTGCCTAGTGAGTGAAAGGGTCATGGGGGCACCTGTGTCGTTCAGTTGGTTAAGCGTCTGACTTCTGCTCAGGTCATGATCTCACAGTTCTCGGGTTCAAACCCCGTGTCAGGCTTGGGTTCAAGTTGTCAGCACAGAGCCTGGAGCTTGCTTTGGTTTGTGGTCTTCCTCTTTCTGTCCCTCCCCTGCTCATACTCTGTCTCTCTAAAAAATAAACGCTAAACTAAAAAAAAATAAAAATGAAATAATTTCTAGTTTAAAAAATGATATACAGTAATAGTATGCCAGAATGTTGACTTAAGTGATTTCTGATCATTTAGAATATCCAGGATCTTCTGGATTCTATTTTAGAAGCAGATCTTAGGTTCAGAAATTCCATCATAATGCTCTATATTACCCAGTAGATCCTGGATAAATTTGGTGGTATAACATAAATTTTTTGCAGTCTTTTACTTAGCTTTTATTTTACTTTAATGGTACAAGTGGGAATTGGTTACAAGCCATTAGACAAAAATATGAACATTTTGCTCTCTGATGAATATTAGCTAACCTTGATTGAGCACTTCTTATGTGCTGAGTACTATTCTAGGCCTGTCACATGCATAATCTCATTACTCGCAACAAAACTGAGAAGCGATATTGTTATTTTCACTGAATAGATGAGAATGTTGAGGTAAAGAGCAGTTAAGTAACATGATTAAGATTAAAGTTGTTAATGACATATAATTATAGTGATATTATCTTCTCATATCAGAAAATTATTTCCAGTAGGTTAATAAAAAATTATATTATCCTCCATCCATTTTCTACCATTTTCCAAATTGTCCTTTTAACTTGATATTTGTTTTAGTAGAACTGAATGCTGGTGCTCCAACGCTGCTAAACGCATTGTTCTATGGATGAATAATATAAACTAGAAGTAACCTTTAGAGACAGTTGACTTACCCAACTACTGTAAGAAAGAATGGTTTAAGGCTAACTACTTCAAAGATTAATTGTAGATAGGCATTCTCCAACATAGTATATCTATGTTACAGGGAATAGCCTCTAGCTATCTCTCTCCCTCTCTATATCTATCTATCTATCTATCTATCTATCTATCATCTATCTATCTACCTATCCATCCATCCAATCTAGTTATAGATGATATAGATACAGATATAGACAGACATATAAAATCATAAATATTGGATGGTTTAGAATCCAGGGAAACATTTTGCAATTTGCCTTAAAGTTTTCATCAGAACACAGTTCAAATTTTGGTATTCTTTAAGTGATTTAAACTGAGACTGTGCTTTTGATTAAGGTGAGTATTTGGTGTTTCTGTTTTCATGGTATACTTTTGGGGTTATTGATTTTTCATTTCTCTTAGGTCTAATAAAAACACTGGCCTACGCATGAATTATTTCCCTTGCCCAGAAAAGCACCTGGTGGCAGTATTAATATTTATGGAGGATATGAACTTCCATTTTTGCAGTAAACTTTCCTGGGCTCCATCCAATCAGATTTACCCTCTTCTATACTGCCTTACTCTAGTCTTATATAATTGCTTTTACTTAACTGTATCTGCAATATCCATGGATCTTTAAGAAACACCACGAATGTTGTATCACAGAGCCCTGTGGAGCACTTGCTTGTATTAAATGTGGAACAGTATGAGGGGCACTTATAATGATGCCATACAATGCTCTTCAGGAGAATATAGAGTAGACCTTTCTCTCAGCCTCAGTGACCAAATGGGTTGCAAATTTTCAGGAATGTGCTTATTTTCTAGGCTCTACATCTTGTAACTAACTGTGCTTGTCATTTTGCTCTGAAATTTAGGCCCTAAATTTTGCCTCATCCTTTCCTCATTTAAAAAAAAAATTTAATGTTTTATTTATTTCTGAGAGAGAGAGCATGAGCAGGGGAGGGTTAGAGAGAGAGGGAGATACAGAATCTGAAACAGGCTCCAGGCTCTGAGCTGGCTGTCAGCACAGAGCCCGACTAGGAGCTCAAACCCACAAACCGTGAGATCATGACCTGAGCCGAAGCTGGACACTTAACTGACTGAGCCACCCAGGCGCCCCACTTTCCTCATTTTTTATTACTTCCCCCACTTTTACTTTCCCATCGTCCTAATCTCCTCATGTAGATTGAAGCATTAGCATGCAAGCTTTTAAAACTGCCACATACACCTTCTGGATGGCAATAACTAATAAAGGGATATCAGTAATAATTGACCAATAGGGTTTTTTTTTTTGAGTGAGAGATGTTGTCCTTGCTGTTACTCTCCATTAATCTTAAAATTAGGCCATTATTTTCTCTTTCATCAAGAGACTAAGTAGCTAAATTATTTAAAATAATTCCAATGAAAATCTCTATTGAAATAAATAAATTAAGCTTTAAAAATAGCTTTCATAAAGGAAGAAGCTATAAAATTCATCAAAGGAATGAAAATTAAATTTAGTGGAGTTGTAGAAATGGATAAGAACTCAGTGAAGGCAGGTGTACCCAGGAACAGTTGAACAATGGTTTGTTTTCAGTTGCCCTCATGGTAATATGATGCCATACAGAATAATTTTAGAACAAATGTTGTTGCCCTGTAATATTAGAAATTGCGTAAGTAGAATCACGTTGACTTTGAGCTACTCATAGAATCAATGTCCACTTCAGATAATGCTATATAAAAAATATTTTTAATTAGTTTATCTGAATATAACAAATTGGTATAGAGCTTTGGTAATGCTAGCAGATAGCTCATTTCAAAAACCGTCTTTGTATTTTCCGAATAAAAAGCAATTAATTAGTAATATTGCTACTATTTATTTCCTCTGGTGATAAAGGCATGGAATACTTTTGTCTTTATATTTGGAATGATGTCGCACTTTGGCCGGTTTATGCAATATATTTCAGTTTCAAACTTATGGTTTGCATATAAAACACTTTTTTTGGAAGGAGTAATTCAAACTCAGCCCGAGTTAAACATTCTTTTCAGAATTTGGCAAAAAATAAAAACTAATCTTCCTCTTCACTCTCTCTCCTCACCAAAGACACTCTGGAGGAAGGGAGGGAAGAATTTTGCTGATGAGTTTTTAATATGGTTGTCTGATTGACTTTCCACATGCTTCTTTTAAAAACAGTGTTAAACTATTTGAATCTTATTTTAAAACTATTTGCAAACTTTAAGAAAATAAAGCCACAAACAATACAATCATATAGGCTCATAGGAAACAAAAGAACACTGATAGTCTTTGCCAGCGATTCATTTGTATTGTATTATACATTATTTATGAGACCACAAACATAAGTTAACTCTCATAACTATCCTTTGAAATGATAAATTATTCTGTTATTATTATTATTAACAATCAAAGATCAGAATTTTGCCCAAGGTTATTTAGCTAGTAAGTTTCAGAGTAAAATTTAAACCAGATTGTTTTAATGCCAAACCAGAGAGACTTTGGCATTAAATGCTTCCATTATTCTCCTTCTCTTTAATCTTTACTTCTTTTAGCTGTGTCCAATATTGAGGTTTCTTACCTCTGAAATTAAGTAATTTGATTATTAGGAATCAGAAAAGCAAGAATTTTCAAGTGATTGTAATTAACACAATATCTAAGCATCTGTCTTAGCTGTCAAAGTATTTAAGGGAGCAAGAGGTAAGACAATCCCGGTGAACTGAAAGTGCTTTGTGAGAAATGTGGGACTGAGCAGTCTTTGCCAAACACATTTCTTCCTCATCCATTTTCAAGATAAAATAGAAAATAAGATACAGCTTTCATTGCCAGTGTTCATGGTCACATTTTTTTAGATAATTAATATGGATCAGCTAAATCACTTTGCACACCAGGCAGAGAAGAATTCCAACTTAAGAATCCTCACTTAAGATATCTACATGCCAGTCTATGAAATCCTTAAGAATACATGGTTAGTAACCCAGGCTAAATATATGAGAGCCTTTTAATGCCTTTGGAAACCAGTTGTTGACATAATGCCAACAACAAGGGATAGCTTCAAGATTTGTTATCAACTGTGTGGGACAATTTTGGAAAAAGATAAATGTAAAATTCCATTCTGTTTAACAAAAACCTTATTCTGTGCTAATATGAAAATCCAAATAACATTCTGGATTTCATTTTTTTAATGAGGAGCAGACCTGTAATTTAAATATTATTTGCTGAAGGCCTGGGCTTACTAGTTAGGAATTGACTTAAAGAGTAAGGATCTTAATCAAAGTGAGTACATAGGTGAGGACATTTGTTTCCCAATCTGACTTTGCTGGGCATTTAAATTATTAAACCACCCACTACGAAGAATAATGGAAGAAGCCACTAGCTTTGGGTTAACGCAAAACTGTGGTTAACCACAGTCTTCAGATTAGCTCCTGATCCAGTAAATTGTAGTGCATGGAGAGACAGAGCAATGTACGTTCTTGACAGGTAAACAATTCTCCCAAAAAAGGAGGGTGAATCACTCAGTCCTATCTTCACCCACCCACCAATTAGCCTAGTCATTCTTCTTCAGGAAGAGTGAGTGAAAGAGCCAACAGAAGATGCACCCACCTCCCAAGATGGTGGCCTTCAAGCCATTAGGCTTAACTATTAAGTTCAATATAGCTCTTCCCCTTCAACAGAAAGCTTCCCATTTTTAAGACAATCATGCTTGCACCTTTATGAGACCTATTCTTATGGACAGTCAGCATTCTTAGGCATCCTCTGGCAGAATGTAGATTTTGATCCCAGAAGCCCTGAAATGAACCCAAGAGCATCAATGAATTTATCTCAAAGGCCTTTCTGTACCTGAGATTGAAATCTCACTCTCAGTTGCATATTCTACCTAAAATTATATCAAGCCACACTAATAATACAGCTTAGGAAAGACTCTGAAATGAAATTAAATGCTGAGTAAATATACTCCAATAAAACAATTCCAGGGGTGCCTGAGTGACTCAGTCAGTTAGGCCTCCGACTTCAGCTCAGGTCATGATTTCACAGTTCTTGCATTTGAGCCCCATGTCAGGCTCTGTGCTGACAGCTCAGAGCCTGAGCCTGCTTCAGATTCTGTTGTCTGCCTCTCTGCCTCTCTCTTTCTTTCTCTCAAAATATAGATAAAGATTAAAAAAAACAATTCCTGAAACAAAGATAACACTAATTTGTATATATTACCCCTACTTCTATGATGCTTTTGTGGAAAAATAAAAGACTACAGATTAACATCCATTTCCTGCAAATTAAAGTCTGTATTTGTGTAAATCCAAAGAGGTTACAGTACAAAATCAGAATTGCTTGACTCTGATTTAAAAATCCAAAGAATATACAGTCCAAAACTTTCTTATCCTAATTCTTTTTGCTACATCTTCATTTTGCCTGGGGTCAAGATGGACTCTTTCAGTAACGACATACTGAATTCTTCCAGATACTTCCAGATAAAGGTGTAGTCCCTTCAAAGGCACATACTTTGTAATCAGTTCATTACAGTCTCCCACAACCTTCGTATTTTAAAAGAATGAAGCAGTAAATGTGCATGCAGTATTATCTCAAAAATGATCCTAACCCCCATCAAATTTAAAGAACAAGTTACTCCCGAGTCTCCAAAAATAATTACTCCAAGCAAAAGTGTATTCCCCCAGACCAGTACATAGTGCTGGCAGATACTCTAACAGAGACCTGGAGCTACCTAAGAAAAATGAGAAGGTGGAAAAAAAATCTTGATTTAGCCTCCTCCAGATGTTGGTCGGCTTATGTTTATTGCTCCTAGTTTGCAAATTTTGAGCTCAAACAGTTGGAGAAATCTTCCATCAGGAGTTAAATTACGGCACAGCTTTTCCCATTCTCAGAGTAGCTGTTCTCAAAATGTAGTTGCTGAACTGGCAGTATCAGCATCGCCTGGGAGCTGGTCAGGAATGCAAAGTCTCAGGTCCCAACTCAGACTTAAGAAATCAGAAACTCAAGAGGGGACCGGAAATTTAACTCCTCTGTCATTCTGATGCACCTGTGGTTTGAGCAGCACTGAACTAAGAAACATCCTCTAACATAATGGCTCTTCTTAGAGTATCATTTGAGATATTCTTGTTTTCCAGCATCTTTTTAAAACACACAATGGTGGCTGGTCAAGGGAAGCTTCTTCCTCTTTCTGTATACTCAAAGCCTTTGAATTTCTAATTTTCTGCTAAACCCTGGGTTTCTGGCACCTGATTCTGCATTGTGTATTCTCTCAAGTGACAGATTATCTTGTGAGCAAGAATTGTCAGCCAGTGGGATTCTCCACCCTGAAAGCTCTGCCAGTGTCTTATCCCTGGCTTCCTGCTATGGAATTCAAGAAATTTACCTCCCAGACACCTTTCCCTTCTTCCCCATGTTTTTTGTTTTTTAGCTGGAGAATCAACCTCAGCAGATTCTTGAACTGGAACAGTCATGGATGTTTGTGAAACCTCTGGCCCCTGGGAGTCTAGTAAAAAACAATCCTTCTACCACATTCTCATCAAGAATTTACTAAAGTTTCAAAGTCCCAGGACTTAATTAGTACTTCTGTCTCCTACAACCTATTCAGTGAAGTATGTTTCCCCTTTATTGTGGGGGTTCTCAACTTTGGTCACATATTTGAATCACTGCTAGAGTTTTAGAAATCCTAATACCTAGGCCACATCTCAGACTATTGAAGTCAGAATCTCTCAGGATAGACCCAGATACTTGAACTGGGAAGTGTGGCTTTGACTTCCTTGAGCTGGGAAGTGTGAGTCAGGTCCTGGGCTTTTTTTCCCTAAATTATTTTAATATACATTTTTGGTGCCCATACAGTGTGTGCCTTCTCATTTCTTTCCAGTCCAAACTTTTGTTTTTCTAACATACTCCTGTAGATTTTGTCTTGCGACATCTAACTTAGGGATAGTTTTTTAAAAAATAGTAAATTATAAATCTTCCAGAAGTAACATTGTTCAAAAGATTTTTTGGAAATCTATTTTTGAGTTGGGTTACCCTACCCTGACCATGTGCTCCCGTCATACTAATTTCTAACCTGAGATTGAAATTGACCTGTTATTGTCCTGCCTAGCTCTCTTTTAATGTGCCTAATTTTCACTAGATCTGCCCCAACCCCATATATTCATATGTTCTAATACTCATAGGACATGTTCTGGTTAAACTTGTCTTGAGTTTGCTGGGAATAGAGAGGCTTCCCCCATGTTTGTTAAGGTACACACTCACAGGCTTGGAAATAGTTCAAGAATTACTTGGTAATGTCGTCACTCGTCAGTTTGTATAATTACTCGCTTTTGATGTCAACTCAGCCAATATGAGATGCAAATAAGTGATATAAAGGATAATCACAGTGACATTATGCCGTTCTCTCTGGTCACATTCAATGTGGGCTTTAAAGAGGTAAATGATATGGATGCAAATATATAGTATACACTTCATTTCTTAACATGAGAAGAACAAAGAAAAAAATATATATATAAGATATTGAGGCTTGATCAAATTTTCTCATAAGTTACGTATGATATTAAGTTATCTTTGGAGTTATGATATCAAAAACTCTGATTAAAGTATTAAATATGAAAGAAATAAAATCCATGACATTTAAAACAAAAAGAACTCCTCCTACTAAAACTCTACTGAATCTATAATATATAGATAAAGGAGATTGGAAAGGATCAGTACATTCTGATACTGAGAGAAGAAAGGAAGATCATAAAATCAAATATTTTTGAGGGCAATTAACTACTACTTAGCAGCCTCTATTGGCAGGATGATTCAATCATGATACTTAAAAGCAAAACCTTATGGTCATCAACAAATTTAAAGATTTTGATCCCTTGAAAAACAGCTCTTCTTCTGCCTTATGCTATTACAGAGAGGACTTACCTATAGTCCTTTGCTCTGGTGCTATGGTCACCAATGATTCTTTGATCATAATTAAGTTTCTAAGTGAGACAGAGGCTACAGATGATATGTTGGTGGCAGTAAGAGGATTCAAGTTAGCATTCTGGTTTAGTTCAGTTTTTTCATTTCTTTAAACAAATTTGGCCTCTAAAACATAAAGTCAGGTTTCTGAATTTGTAAAATTTTTTAAGGCTTTACCACTGAAACTAAACAGTAGAAAAAAATTGACATAATAATTATCTCTTTCAAAGGTAATAGCTGGTCCTCCCTGGTGCACATGTTTTCCTATTCAAAATGTCTATTATTACCCTCTGATAATTTATACTTCATCATCATCGCCATGAGTGTTCATGGCACCAATAGCAATTTTATACAGATAATCTCTACGTATTAAAAGGCATGACTTATTACACTTTGTGAACCAATAAAGTCTGTGTTAGGAAGAAAAATTCGCTTCGTGTTAGGCTAAGAAAGATCAAAACTTAAAAAAATACTAAGTTAATCCAAAAAAAAAAAAAAACCCACTAGAGCTTATAAGGTTCCAAATCTCTTGGTTTTTAGTCCAACTTCTTTGTTTTCAATTACTGTGATTGACTCTCTCTCTCTCCCCCTATCCTCATGAGATTACTGATGTCAGTCTACACTAAACTGTCCTTCTGGCATCCTTACTTGGGGAACAAGGGCGGTAAGGGGAAAGGGAATGTGAACTGACTTTATTATTAGATAATATTTCTAAAGCCTTTGCCAAAGTTCTCTCTTCCAATATTATTTGGAGACATTCAGTCAGAACTAGCTGATACATTTTGTGAGAATGAAGATATTGAAAATCTATTAAGTTTCTGGAGCCTAATAGAATGGTGGTAAATGGAGTCCTTAATAAGCTGAGATAAAACTAAAGTAGAATTTTTTTCTGGCAACTAAAAATGGAATATTGCCACTTTCTGACAATAAGGAAAGGAAATGAGTAAATAAACACAGGAACAACAAAATACTGTTGTCCCAGAAGAGACATAGTCTAGAGAGGATATTATTAAATGAAACCTTCAAATCATCAGCTCTCATCTCTCCTGTATTAAAATTTTCACTGAAATATTGCATTAAATACAAAGAAGCATTACCATTCAGAGTAATGAATTTATGATGAATCACCATCTATTATGATAGATTTTTAAAAAGCATGAAATAATTTACCTGTTTTCACAAATACATCCTAGCAAGTCAATGTCAAATATGATTTTATGCTTTTTTGAAGTAAATAGAAAACCATTAACTAATTTTGATACTGGACTTATAGACATTTATTCATTGTACATATTTATTAACTCTGATTTAATCCAGTTAATAAAATACTGGAGCTTTAAAAATAACTAAGTTGAAATAATTATGAATTCACTCAAATGTAGTAATACGCTACTTCAGTAAGTACTCCATCAAATAAGCAAGATCAAAGAACAGTTGTTTGTAAAAAAGAAATCAGAGAGACTGAGTGACGAAAAAGAAAAAAAAATACATTTATGTTTTCTTTTTTTTAAT
Source organism: Crocuta crocuta (assembly GCF_008692635.1). Lineage (NCBI taxonomy): Eukaryota > Metazoa > Chordata > Mammalia > Carnivora > Hyaenidae > Crocuta > Crocuta crocuta. The sequence continues at coordinate 9,777,057 of NW_027531504.1, forward strand.
AGTTTATTGTCAAGTTGTTTCCATATAACTCCCAGTGCTCAGCCCCACAAGTGCCCTCCTCCATGCCCATCACCCCCCTTCCCCTTTCCCCCATTCCTATCAGTCCTCAGTTTGTTCTCAGCATTCAAGAATCTCTCATGGTTTGCCTCCTTCCCTCTCAGTGATATGTTCCAGGTAAATCAACTTATAACAATGTTAAAAAATTGTTTCCTCAGTATGATTAAGGTATGGATAAGAAAACAAAAATTTAAGAGATCTATATTAAGGCAAGTTACATTAGCAGCTGTAACAAACAACTCCAAATCCCAGTGGCTTTATACTATAAAAAGTTATATCTTGCTGATATGACTATCCAATGCAGGTCAACAGGTTTCCTGTCCTCCAAGCAGTTATTCAGGGATTCAAACTTCTTTCATGCTAGAGCTTCACCATCTTCTCTTTGGGCCTTCAAGGTCACACTAGTATCCTCTGTTGACAGATTGAGAAGGTATACTTGCTCTTCATTAATTTGGAGCAGATGTGGTGCATTACTTCCTTTCCCATTCAATTGGGTAGAATTAGCAGCGTGACCCAATCTAGATTCAAGGAAAGTGGAAAATGTACTTTAGCTGAAGGCCCAGGAGGAAAATGAAACTGTGGTGAATGCACGGAATTGTCTTAGCCATCAAGTTTAGCCAGACTAAAGTTTCATTCTGACATAATACTTATTTCTCACAAAAGTTAGAATTATAATAAATGCGGCTTGAATTTTACAATCCACTTATATTGATGTTATACGATATTTTTCATACTTGTCAATTTCAACTTGTGCTGTCAAGTGCTCCCACAGGGCAATGTGGCCTTCATATGGTTTTTAGCCTTCAGGATCAGCAACTGACTAACATAATCAGTGATAGTCAAATCAGATTGTAGGTTGATAAATGATGTCAAGCAAGAATTACATGAGGCTTAAAATCTGTACAAGACAGTCCACTTATGAATGTATAATGTGAAGTTATTTCCCAGTGAAGATAAGGCTCGCTTTCCTCGTCCAGATCCCCTCTTTTTCAGAATGAAGTTACCTAAGAAACAAGATTATTCAGCAGAAATTTATTTGGCTGAGTACAGATTCAAAATTAAGTGAATCAAGCAGTCTTGTGGCAAGACTAATTACATTAAAATCTTGGTCTTACAACTTCGACATTGTGTGACCTCAGACAATTTATTTAGTCCTGACACCTCCCATTCTCAGTTTACAAATCTATTAGATGTGCACAATTACTGCACCTTCTACAAAGAGCCATTCTGGTAACATGATAACATGTGAATCAATGGGAAGAACATAACAGTTTCTCACAGAGAGTGAATGTTCAGTCCATACCGGTTATTTTTAACTAGCAAAAGATGAGTGAGATGCAGTAAAACTTCTCCACCAGAGACGATCTCTTTAGTGATTATGGCTTATGGTCAACAAATTTAATATTTCTCTCCTCCAAACAATGCTGCACACAATAACAGATCATACTTTCTTGAACTTGATTATTTTAGGCTGCCACTCTCTTCATTTTGCTTTTTCTTCAGCTATACTGTTATCACTAATAAGTCGAGAGTCAGGAAGCTGCTCCCAAAGGCTTGGGTGGAACAGTCTTCTCTTCCTGTGCATTTTAAAGGGCAGTTTTACATCATGAGAACAACTGAAAACGACTTCAATTTCTTGGAATGGAGACTTCACGGTGACCCTACCCCTGACCCTATCAGTATGTACGCTAAAATATGCATTATTTTTTGTATTCTGATAGGAACAATTATATCTTCACTCTTAAGTGAATATCAGTGAGTCAACAAGGATCTCAGTGTATACATGCTTTTGCTTTCTTTGTCTTTCAGAATTTACTCTATGCTCAATAAAGCTGTTTAAAATAAAATAAAATAAAATAAAATAGGGGAAAAAGAAGTTAAGGGATAGAGGGAATACCAAGCAGAACAACTAGTACATGCAAATGTCTTCTAGAAAATGGAACATAAGAAATTAAAGATGGGGAATGCAGGAAAAGAACAGAGTTTGATATGAAATGGAAGAAGGCAACACTAGAGAGTCCAAGCCATGTAAAACCTTGTAAAGGGAAAGTTTTGAATTTATTTTAATAATAACAAACATAAAATAAAAACAGCAAAAATAAAAATAGCAAATAATAATAAATTTCCATGGCACTTCCTATGTGTATTAACATTTTCATCCTAACATAGCTGTACTATATACTATATATACCAGGATTCTACAGATAGAGAGACTGAAGTTTAGGAGACAAAGTAACTCACCCAAGGTCTCTCAGATAGGCCAGAGTCAAGTTCACCCAGTCCGAATCTTTCCTTTTAACTAGTACGTTACCATGCTTCTGCCAGGCCACTGTTCTTGCGGTCATTAAGAACAATAAAAAGCCATTTAAAGATTTTAAGTAGAGGTTGACAATCATCGGTTCTGTCTTTTAAAGAGCTTATTCTCATTACAGAGTGAATATATAATGGAAGAGATACCAACTTCCTGTAAGTAGATTATTGCTGCATTCCTGGGAAGACAGGTAGTGACTTAGACTATAGTGATCATGGTAGACACAGAAAACAAATAATAATGATGTTGATAGATGTTTAGAAAATAATACTGACTGGGAAAATGGACATAATGATCATAATTAAAGTGTAATGTTTGGCATAGACATTCATTCTGGTTGATTAGATAACCATTAAGAATGGCAAAACCTGATCATTTACAAATTCACTCATTCAGTGATCTCTTCATTCATTCATGAAGGTAGGAATCGATTCCGAGTATCTGGAATTCTTTCACAGCATTCTTTCCATCACACAAAGGTGACATTTCATTCCATTCCTCTTTGGAAACTTAGCTTCAGTGAAAGTGCTGAGATCAAAAGATATCAAAATGTTAAAAGCACACACACACATCATGTTTTATTGGTCAAAAAGCATGCTTAACAGCAGCAAATGGTTCATGATCATCCGAAACAAGTATAAGCAATGATTCAGTAAGAGTCTGTACTGACAAGGGTCCTGGCAAAAGAGGCAATTAGGAAGAGAAGTATGGCTATTGTATCCAAACACACTACTTTTTTCATATTTTTACTCTGAAATTAAGACAAATACATAAAGTAGTCTCGATGGTAGCAATATAGTCCTACAGGTCATTTAGATGTGCTTGTTGATGAGACAAATAGATTTGATTAAAATTATTTAAAACCAAGTATTATCACTTAAAATGGTGCTGAGTAGTTTTATGGAAGATTTTTCGGTGAAAACCTCTTCTGATTACTGGAGAATGAAAGTCTGCAATCTTTTGCCATATTATTGATAATGAGGTAAATATTGCTGGTAAAAGTCTCAGTACACATAATCTGGTACAAGAAATGTAACTGAATCATTTTCTACTGCGAGTCCTTATATCTCTAGGGAGCAGGGACCTCATCTAAGGCATTTGAGGGTTATTTCAGACACCTTTTCCCTGAGATTGCATCGGGGTGCTGGATTGCTTACATGGAATTAAAGCTGTGAAAGGGCAGAGGCCAAGGCAGTAGTGATGACTTCTTTTGGCACTATTATCACTCCAACCTGACATACACAGATGTACTCTTTTATATAGATAATTTGTGTCCACCATGACATAAACTATCTACAGTTCTAAAGCCAGGTAAACAAGAAGATAGCTTATGGGTGCCTGGGTGGCTCGGTTGGTTGAGCATCTGACTCTTGATTTCAGCTCAGTTCATAGTTCCAGAGTCGTTGGATCAAGCCCCATGTCCGGCTCTGTGCTGAGCATGAAGCTTGCTTAAGATTCTCTCTCTCTCTCTCTCTCTCTCTCTCTCTCTCTCTACCTTCCTCCTCCCTCCTCCTCCTCCCCCCTTCTCCACCGCTTGTGTTCACTCTCTCTCAAAAATAAAAAATAAAAATAAAGGACTAGCTTACTGCAAACCAGTCAACTCAAAGATGTGCCTTGCTGGTACTATGTCAAGAAGATACAGGGGCACATGGGTGTCTCAGTTGGTTAAGCGTCCGCCTCTTGATTTCAGCTAAAATCATGGTCTCATGGCTTGTGGGTTCAAGCCCCACATCAGGCTCTCTATGCTGACAGTATGGAACTGCTTGGGCTTCTCTCTCTCTCCCTCTCTCCCTCTGACTCACCCTCTCTCTTAAAATAAATTAATAAACTAAAAAAAAAAGAAGATATGCAAGCACAGTGATGGCTAAGTTCAAGACCATATGTAGGAGTGACCTTTTGCATTTATTGCGCTTACAAAATTCAGGTAAACATAATAAATAGATTAAAACAACTCAATAGAAGAAAACAGGTCAGAGTAAAACAAGGAGGTAAAAGGAAAACTAATGGAGGAACATTCTCGAAGAATAAAGGTTTATATCACAGGCTCAGTTATTTGCATTTGAATGTTGCCAGTTGTAGCCTAAGAAAAAGGGGCAAGGATGTTTTCTGGCCATTTGTGTTTCTTCCCAAATTTAGGTTTCTGCAGGATAAGCATAAAAGTCTGCCACATGGAAAGCCAGGTGGCCACGCCTCCCTGGCCTCATTTTTTGGCATGCATTGCCTCACAACTTCATATCACAGTATGAAAATTGTCAAAAGAAAGGGGGAAAAAAGAAGCTTAAATCATTTCTATTCAACAATGAAGATAAATGTGTCTGCAATGCAAACAGCTTACCCAGAACAGCCCTTTGAGTTTATAGTCCCGTAATTTTGCTGAACTGAAAAGGCATTCCTTCCCCTTGGTCTTCAAAATTGTTCAACATTCACATTTTATTAGCAAGTAAGCATGAACAAAACAGGGTTTGATAAACACAAAAGCTGTTTTTTGCCTCATTATATTGGATGGCAAGTGAGATCTTACAGCTTCACATCAAATCAGTGGAAAAACAATTATCTATAGAAAGTATGTGCAAACATTTTTCCTATAAAGCTAAAGATGCGAGGCGACGTGTCTGGAATGTGTTTCTCCCTTTAGGCTGCCTCCCTTCCATGAAACATCTGTCTCAATTTCCGCTCTTCCTGGAGCCTCCTTTTGGTCTCTGCAGATCTACTCCTTCTAAATCTGCTTCATTCTGATCCTGCAGATGGAAACCGTATGTCTCCCTGCTTAAGGAAGTGCGCCCAAACTTCTCAAGTGGAGATTCCTGGCCAAGTGTTATAGTATCTTCATGTATGGCTTCTGAATGCACCAAATACAGTATGAGTTGCTTTGGGTTTGATTTCATGCTTTAAAAGGCATCACAGTGAGCATTAACACATTCACGTTTCTTATCAGTAAAATCTCTAAAATTAAATATAAAGCTGTGAATTAGATATAGCTTGGACAAGCAATTTTAAGTTATATTTAATAAGTACTTGTGGATCACCTATTATGCTATAGCCCTGAGTTACAAAGATAAAATATGTAACTCGGAGTGTACCATCTAGTGGGCTTGGATAGGCAGAAAACGGTGGAATCATTACAGGACAGGGAGTTAGGGCTGAAATAAACAGGCTCTACAGAAACCCAGAAAGAGACACAGCTAAGACGTGTGAACTGACAAAACAGTTTAGGGTTCCTTTAAAAGAGTAATTTTAATTTTCGTCTGTGAAGTCATGTATTCAAATTTATTAAAAACGACATTAAATAATAAATGTATCTTATTTTAAATATATTATGATTACCTAAAACACCTATCTAAAATATCCAGAGAATATCTGGCCCGATTATATACTTATTTGATACATGAAAGTAATATTGTGCAAAGCATTTGATATTAAATAAGTTAAAAGGTAATTTGTGAGGGTTTGTTCTTATCTAATAAATGCAAACAAAGAAGAAAGATGGGAAGAATCAAGCAGCCATATCCAGTGGTCAAAGGAGAATCTGAGATCTGGGGATCCCAGGAGGAAAGTAGGCCCCCCAAAGTGGGTCCTGCATGTTGCTAATGACTGTCTTGAGCAGATTTCCTGTCTGAGGTTTTAAGATTGTCAGGGAGGTAGATATTTATTAAGTAATACAAAGGAATAGACATAGAGACACAGGAAGGAATTTGAGAGTAAGGGGTTATTCTAAATGCAAACAGTGTTCTTAAAAGCAGTAACTCATTACCTAAAACATGCAAGAAGAGAAAACCAAGTAAAATCTAACATATAACCCCTGAAAAAATATTTGAGTATTTTTTCAATTTTAATAGATGCCCTCTATTGTCAAAACTCTAACAAAAGTCAATTTTAACAAACCCAAATATTGTTGGCAATGCTTGTACTCAAATAAATTTGAAAGTGTATGAGGAATTGCACGTCATGATAAAATCATATAGTTTTCATATCTCCATCTATATATTTTTTTTATTTTACTAGAAAGGATACTTTCCAGTAAAACAATTGGAAGTGTAAATTGTAAACCTAATATTTGAATCTAGGAAACGAAGGATGAAATGGATTGAAGCATACACATTAATTTCTTAGTGGTTATTATCTTCAAAGAGGGTAGAGTCAGGGCTTCAGGCTGAACGGGACTTGGAGATTTTATTCTGCACACTTCTGGATTAATTTAAATCTTCCACAACAATAATACATTCTTGCAATGCTATGTATTTAGAAAACAATAAATGAGGTTTTTAAAAAAATACATAATCATGTAAGAATGTGTGAAAGAGCAAGATAATCAATCCCCCCAAAAAAACCATGGGCATTGGAAATTATTAGTAAGATTCTAGAAACAAAATCAGTTAAAACGAACAGTCAAGATAACTAGAACCATGTGTGCCCTCCCTGGAGAGCAGACCTGTAGTGTTGAACTTCAGAACACCAGTGACCTCTTGTGGCAAAAATGGATACGTTTAAAATTTGTGTCCCTGTCCCACAGGATGATTGAGGTTTCCTGATGAAATTGTTTCTCTTTCAGATTGAGGTAGCCACAGTGATGCCTTCTGGGAACAGAGAACTCCTCACCCCACCCCCACAGCCAGAGGAGGCTGAAGAAGAGGAAGAGGAGGAGTCCACCCCCAGACTTATCGATGGCTCTTCCCCACAGGAGCCTGAGTTCACTGGGGTTCTGGGCCCACACACCAATGAAGGTCAGGTCCATCAAAGCTGATGTGAATTAAGTACACTTGATCATATCTCAACACTCTCAAGCTCCAATTCCATAGGCAATGCACACGACTCACAAAGAAAGTTTTGCTGTAAGGCTAGGTTTGAGGCAGGAGATACACACATATTTTGTATTCAAATATAAATTGAATTTATAATTCATAAATTTATAAATTCATAAATTCAATTTATAAATTGGAATTTTAATAATTCATAAAAAGCAGTTTTTGTAATTTACAATTAAACAAGCTTTGGCATGATAGAAATCATCAAATAACTAAATATTCGGGATGAAAATATTGGTCTAACACCATTACTCAAAATCTTGGTGGTGGAATGCATTTCTAGAACAAGGAACACAGTGTTAGCAAGATGAGAATCTATGACAGATGAGGCCACAGCAGTTCAGGGTGATGAGATTATGACAGTTGATTAGGTTGATGGCAATAGTACTAATATTTTACACTGATGGGAACATACTACTTGTGGGCCATAAGGCTCAGCATTTCATATTCTCTCATTTGGCCACCACAACCCCCGTGTAAACGTATTAGGATTAATCTTTTCACTGTTAATGAGGGAGCTAGCTCAGGAATGGTAGGAACTTGTCAGAGATCGCACAGCTGCTAGTATCACACACTGAGTTTAAAGCAAGCCTGTTCTGATTCTTGTCTGTGTGCTTATTGGGACAAAGACTTCTCTCACTCAGTCGTAGGGAGCAGCAGAGAAGAAGGCATTCCACAGCCTTGGACTCCATCTTGTACAGCCTGAAGGTGACCTAAACCACAGCCTTCAGGAGTTCCTGATGCTAAGTGTGATTCTATGATCTGTCTACATTTCTTGTTAGAATTTGTCCATCTCATCCCTGGAGGCACTCAAGTGGACTCACACCAGAATAGTTTCGCACACAGAAAATGACATAGTGAGGGGGTATAGAAAAGTGAGTTCCCATTGCAAAGATTTATTAATACAGAGTTAGAGCGTCTCTGTACCGTTACCTCTGGACATACAAAATTTATTTTAAAATGACTATGTTTTCATGGATATTTTTGTCTAGTACAGGGAGACAGACATGTACTAGAGACAATCATGTGTGATAGGTAATATGACAAAAGGCTGTACAGAACTTACTGAGAGAACAAAAGCAGGAGTGCATTCAAATTCCAGCTTTGGGACTTGCTGGATACACAGCCTTAAGCAAGACAGTCACTACTTTTTGCCTTAGTCTCCTCATCCAAAATATGGGATAACAAATAATAGACCTTATTTCATAGAATCGTTGTAAGAATTAAATGGTTGAACTTAGTGCCTGACCCATAGTAAACATAAGAAACACTATTCTCATTACTCCATTATTAATAAAAGAGCTTATTTTTTGATTCTCACCAAATGTTTCAGCGTACAATACAGGTTTGGTAACTACAGCAGATCTCTAGAACTGACTTATTTTATGTAAGTGAAACTTTACATATGTTGAACAACAACAACACTCCGGCCCTGATAACCACCAATCTACTCTCGGCATCTACCTGTTTTTAACTGTTAGCCTATAAGTGAATAAGTGAAGTAAAAGGTCGTCTTTTGTAAAATGTTGCTGAGATGCCAACCACTAAAGCTTTGTATGTATATTAACTCTTTGAAGAGTCAGAATGATACTATGTACTAGGTATTATTATTTCCACTTTATAAATAGGACAACTAAAACTCCAGCATGGTATGAAAGTTGTCCAAGGTCATGGAGGTGGTAGATAGCTGTGCTAAAATGCAAAAAGAGACCCTATATCCTAAGCCAATATCTTCAATGAATACATTATATTCTTTCCACATCGTTAACATTCTATTGAGTTGTAGAACACACCATAAATAAAAACATGGGGGTACACTTATAATAGAAGGAAATGTAAGTATCCACCAGAAAGTTTTCAGTAGGGAATTTAAATATATCTAGAACATTGCTCACTTTTAAGTAATTTCAGATCCATCAAAGGTTGACTGATCTGTCATCATTAACTATACTCAAGTCTTTCAGCCAAGCCAGGAACAACAGAAAAACAATGCCCAATCTTTTCAAAATCTTTAGTTTTTGAAAATTATGTTTAGTTTTTGAAATTATGCCTCAATAATGTCAGGTTTGAAATCATATAAAAATCTATGTCTTTAGAAAAAAAGTTATCTCTAGAGTAGTCTGAAGGTGAGTAATGAAGTTAAAACTTTAATTCGCATTTTAATTTCCACAAAGCATAGCCAGAAATTCTAAACTTTAAAATTAAATTTAGAGGCGCCTGGGAGGCTCAGTCAGTTAAGCGGCCGACTTCAGCTCAGGTCATGATCTCGCTGTCCGTGGGTTCGAGCCCCGTATTGGGCTCTGTGCTGAAAGCTCAGAGTCTGGAGCCTGTTTTAGATTCTGTGTCTCCCTTTCCTCCGCCCCTCCCCAGTTCGTGCTCTGTGCCTCTCTGTCTCAAAAATAAATAAACATTAAAAATTAAAAAATTAAAAATTAAATTAAATTAAAATCTTACACATTCACCATCCCCAAATAGCTTGGAAAGAAATATTTAGAGTATTAATAATCTTAATAATCAAAATATATTTTTACTACGAATACACATTTCTAAAAATAATTTTCTGACGCCATATGAAAGAGACTTGGGTTATGAGTAGAAAAACTAGAATTAAATTGTAACTGGTGTGAAAATATATAAATTACCTTAAGCATGTATTGCTAAATTAGCAAGGCCATGAAGATATAGAAGAATCAAATGCCTTTTTTTTTATTACAAGGGGCAAATATTAATTTATAATGAGTTGAAAAACTAGAAAGTGTTAAATACTTTATGTTCCCCTTAAATTTTCTTTCCTAGATTTCCATTCCTAAAATAGCTTTCACTCCTGGAGCTGTTGTAAATATTTTCCCTACTTAATGCCAGTAGTAAGACCTTAGTAGGTGCGCTTACTAATTCTTGATCACAAACCACAAATGGATCCCTCTACTAAGGCAAACAAATATCCCTGTTTGCCTGGGAGTGAGGGGCCCCATGGTGATGGATTTTCAAGGCTAAAACCAGGAAATTCCCAGATAAATTGGGATGAACTGATCACTGAGCAATCGCAGGAAGTTCTTCCATCGCTTTCGTCTAGTTTCTCTCATGGCTATTTCACACTCTCCATTCATCTCATATCTTACCACCCTTCACCTCCTCCTCCCTTTACTCTTCAAGCTAGGTAAGCCTCCAACTCCACAGAGAAAATACAATCTTCTGGTCAGCAGCTCTTTGGTCTTTCTGTTTTGAGATGTAATCTTTACCTACACGGATATGAATGCACCTTATCTCCTTCTCCTCCTTTTACAACAGATGGACTGTGTGTCCTCTCAAATATAGGATGTGATCCTTCCCACTGTGGCTTTGAGTCCATTTTCTTACTGTCTTCTCAGGATCCTTTTGATCTTCAAATTCTACTTTGGATCTCTTTCTTCCTATTTCTCCTGCTTCAATCAATTTACACACTGCAAATATATTTGCTTATACATATCAGCATCTCTCTTTCCTTCTTCACAGTTAAACATCTCAGTAGCATTGTCTATATCTGCTGTAACTACTTCCTCACCCCTAACTCCCACCTCAACAGGCTGTTAATCTGGCTTCCAGCCTCATCACTCCATAGCTCTTACTGAAGTCATATATAACCATCACAATAACTGATCCAAGAGACAGTTTCAGTCCTTAAATTACCGGATATCTCAGCAGCCTTAGAATGTTTTCTATTCCCTTTTCCTTTAAACTCTCTTTCTCTCCATTTGGCCTCCATATCTCCCCATCCTATCTTCCTCCCTTCCTTCTGGTCATTGCATTTCTATCTTCCTTTGAAGCTTACTGTCCTCTACAAGACCACTAAACAGAGAGTGAAGGAGTGTGTGTGTGTGTGTGTGTGTGTGTGTGTGTACATGTGATAGAGAAAAAACTGATCAATATGTTGAAATATAACACAGCCTCACAAATATCTTTTGGATCTGTTGCCTTTTAGATATGTCACCATGACCAACCAAGCAACTATCATTTTTTCTCTAGACAACAACTCATCTCCACTCTGTCCACTTGCCCTCCCTCAGTCTTCTACAACACCTTCAAGCAGACTGCTTTCTTAATATGCAAATATGATCATGTAATAACCTGGCCATCGTCAGGGTAAGGAACAAAACCTGTAATCACACAGCCTCTAAGGCCTCTGCATGGTCTGTCCCCTACATTTCAATGTTCTCGGTGCTATAACCACATGGACCATCTTTTAGTCCCTCCAAAGTGAAAGGCCTTTACACACGTTGCTTTCTCTGCTTGGGTACTCTTTCCTCCCACTTGCATGGTCAACTCCTTCTGTTCTTGGAGATCTCAACTCAGTTATCACCTCCTCAGAGAACCATGACTGTCAGACTGAGTTGGATTCACTTATTGTATGCGCCTATAATTTCGTGACGTTTTTCACAGTCCCCATTTTATTTATTTGTGTAATTAACATTTATCTTACATAGAAGATCATAAAATAGAACGGTGTCTCCTTGTGCTCCTCACTGTTTTGCCAGCTAGCATAGTGTCATTTACATAGAAAGGATTCAAAAAATATATATTGAGTGAATTAATATTAATAATCATTAGCCTATCATTTGTCTTGAAGCAGATTTTGTTTCAGTGAGGTGTTTAAATATTAAACCAATGACCTAATAAAAATATTATGTGTGATGTTTCAACTTTATGAAAACCACAGTCTTAATATTTATATTTGAAAAGAAAATTTCTTTTTTAATTTTTTAAATGTTTTATTTATCTCTGAGAGAGAGGCAGTGTGAGCAGGGGAGGGTCAGAGAGAGAGGGAGACAAAGAATCTGAAGCAGGCTCTAGGCTCTGAGCTAGCTGTCAGCACAGAGCCCACGCGGGGCTCAAACCCACGAACTGTGATGAGATCATGACCTGAGCCGAAGTTGGATGCTTAACTGACTGAGCCACCCAGGCACCACTTGAAAAGAGAATTTCTAATAAGCATAAAAGCAACAACCACACTGTATCCACTTGGTGATTTGAAATAAAATTTAAAACATTACAAAGAATATACTAATTATTGGTGCAGCTTTAATTGGTACATTTGACTTTAATTTCCATTTCAAAAAACTATGTGAGAAAATACTATGTGAGAATATACCAGGATACTCTATATCAGACCCTAATCTTATTTAACAAACATATAATCACGTTGTTTCCTAGAAATTGCTTTTGTTATTTACTTATAGATAATTGTTTGCCTCTACCTTGTAGACTTTCCAACCTGCCTTCTGTGTACATGTATAAGTTCCACCGTATACTGCGATGACCATGAACTTGATGCTATTCCTCCACTGCCCAAGAACACCGCTTATTTCTATTCCCGCTTCAACAGAATTAAAAAGATCAACAAAAATGATTTTGCAAGCCTAAGTATGAATGACAACACTAATATCACTGTCTTCTTTACAGACTTTTCTAAAATTTTTGCACTATAAAGTGTTGGTACTAAAAATGAACCTTGAATATGAAAACTGGCCCATAAATGACTATCTTTTCTTATTTAAATATGTGAAAGTTTGTTTTAATAATATTAAAAAACATGAAGAATTAAAGGTCATTATGAAACTATATAGTTGATATTTTCAAATGTGCTGTTTTCAAGAAATAGAATAACAAGTATACATATTTTATAGGTTAAAACTCGTTATTGTGTTAAGACATTGAGTAAAATGTCATGGTCATATATTTACTAGGATTTGGGTTGTTTGAATAGACTTCCATTAAAGCACAGTTGCTTTATGATTGATCCATACAAGCCTACATTCTGACTTTATAATTTTGCCAGCTTTGAAGAATTTTGGTTCTTGTTTTTATAAAGTATTTTAATCATTTGAAAATTTATTTTTAATGCCTTTGTATTTTAATGCTAATGCATCCATGACTATTAGAAAATACAGCAATCGGGCATCAGTGAGGAAACCTTAAATAGTAAAATCTAGACAAAGTTTATGAAGAATATAGGGAAAACATAAGTTGTTTTAAATATAATGAGTCACTACTTTTGTTAAAGTTATGATTTCTTATAGTGCATAAATATGTATGGTACTGGGTGGAAACAATTAAAATTGTATATAAAATTATATAAAATTGTTAGAAATAATGATTTTATTAATTGTCCTTTGCTAGTTAAATTCACATTTATATTGCTTATATGTGGGAAAATTTATATTCATATTTTTATGTGAGCACAACATATTCAAAAGTGTTTAACTGGTTCCTTCATTTTTCCTTCTAGATGATTTAAGAAGAATTGATCTGACATCCAATCTAATATCTGAGATTGATGAGGATGCCTTCAGAAAGCTACCTCAACTCCGAGAGCTTGTCCTGCGTGACAACAAAATAAGGCAGCTCCCAGAATTGCCAAACACTTTGACATTTATCGATATTAGCAACAATAGGCTGGGGAGGAAAGGAATAAAGCAAGAAGCATTTAAAGTGAGTTTTAAGTTTGGATATGGAAGACTTAATCTTTCCACCTCATTTGCTGTCAATGACTAGGCTTTTTATTTCCATAAGGAAATTCAATTTGATGAGATTTTTAACTACTAAACAACAAACAAAAAACAACAACAACAAAATAACTCTAAGTACTACTTATCAAGCTTTGGGGAAATATTCTGTTCTGGCAAGTTCTGAGGCTAGTCAAACAACAAGAACAGAAAGCAGAGTGGGAATAAGGTGTTGGTGGCTACCTGGAACTCCAGTCTACAAGGAGCACCTGGAAATGGTGTAAGCCAGGCAATTTGTATTTCCCAGGAACTCTACTCAAGGCGAATATTTCACATGGCTTAATGGCTAACTACTTGTACAGGGTGAGGGGGGTGACTTGAGGATAGAAATCTTCTAAATTACCTTGTAAAAAGGATGGATTCAGTTAATCTTAGAAACTTAGAAAGAAGCAAGTTGGGGCTAGACTGGTTTGCTTAGAATAACAGCATGGAGGATGAGAACACTCACCAGCCAGCTTTCTTACCCTCTCTTACTCTCTTCAAGCTGCTCTTCCAAATCTACGCAAATTTAAACAAATTTAAAATAAGATTTAAGAGACACTATGTTACTCCCAGGGAGAGGACAGAGAGCTATGTGGACCCATTGGTCCTGAGCCATGGCGGAAGCTCTGTTTCTCCACTAGCTCTCTTGTAACATTACCCTGGTGGCCATAGGAGTTACGACACCTCATTGTAGTCTGCAAGGGTCAAAGTTTAGTCTCCCCATTCAGCTTTATTTGGCATGGGTGGTGGTGAGTCGCAGTTTATTCTGTAGTATTTGGCTAGAGTAGACCTATTATTGTCTAAGTGTTTTTTGTTCTCTTTTTCTTTTTAAATCTTGCTAGGCTGCCCTTTTCCTGGTATTTGTACTAGAGAGAACAGGATTTTATTGGAGAGAAACTCTCTTTTCTCCATCCATATAACATAAAGGACGTTCTTCCTACGCCTTACCCAAATCTTCAAAACCCTATTGCAGAAGGTCTTCCATGTGAAGACACTGCCTTGCTTAGATTGAGAAAGTGAGAGTACACAAAGCAAGGTTCTTCTTAGAGATCGAGAAACACTTTACATTGTCATCAAGAAATATTTGCTGACAGTTAATTCTTACAAAACTTATTTGAATTGTCTAGTAACTAGAGAACTAATCTGCTTCACCTTTGCAAAACAAGACCTTGACAGGCATATGTTATTTTACAAGTGGTTGGATGAACAGGGAATGGAAAATACAACTGAGGCACCACTAATTTCCACTAAGTCCCTACATTTGGAATCTTTACAGGATATGTATGATCTCCATCATCTCTATCTCACCGATAACAATTTGGACCACATCCCTCTGCCACTCCCAGAAAACCTACAGGCCCTTCACCTCCAGGTAGGCTTCTGCTAGTAAGGTATGCTCAATAGCTCCATAGAAAACAGAAGCAAAGAGGAGGAAGTTGGACTACAAAAACTGTTTATGATGACATGTTGACACATGGTCACCATCTTTCTCATCTTTCTCTCTTTTTCACTCTCTCTTCTCTATCTGAGTGCAAGGGCTTTGTACATTCATGCCTCTGTCTATACTGATTAATTTCTGATAACCATAGTCTCTAAAGATTTTCAGTCTTTATCAAATCCTAATACGTCTTGCTCGCATCCGAAATTACTTTTGAACAAACAGATCGAAACATTCATTTCCTGAAGAAATGTGTAAAAATTAGAAATGGAAGAGAAAAAGGCAGAAAGAAAATTTAATTTAATTTCTGGCTTTTAGGAGAAAAAATGTCAATTTTAACTTTTGATTTTAGTTTTTATGTATTGAGTTAAATTCAGTCCTAGAGCATTCCTATCTGCTGAGGGAGGACAGATTTCCATCTCTCTGGATTAAGAAAATGTGTTTCCAATGTGTTTTCTAATTCTGAATTAAATTTTATTACTATTGTCTGTGATGATATTGACCCTACAAAGAAACTGTGTCTCTGATGATGTACTCAAACACAATGGGTTTGTATATACAATATGACATTAAAAAATAAAAGGTAATTGACTTTACATTCCCTACTCTAAGGTTTAAAAGGGCATCACTAAGTGCAATTTTAAAATATGTCTCTTCTCATGATCACCTCATCAGTATCCAGTATATACCTGTTTTGTTTTTCTTTTAAGTGTACTTGTTTTTGAGAGAGAGAGAGGATGCAAGTGCAGAAGAGGCAGAGAGAAAGAGGGAGAGAATCCCAAGCAGGCTTTGCACCACCACTGCAGAGCCCGACGGGGGGCTTGAACCCACAAACCATGAGATCTTGACCTGAGCCGAAGACAGATGCTTAACCAACTAAGCCACCCAGGTGCCCCTAGCTGTTTTTAATTTACATTGTTTTCAACTTATATTTATTTTAATGCTTATATGAAAATCCCCAATTTTGATTCATTTCAAAACGTTTGCCAAAATATATATATAGTAATTAAGAATAAAGGCTCTGGCAAAAGCAGATTCCCTGGGCTGAAATTCTACTTCCACACTATCTAAAAATTGGACAGAGTATCCAAATCTCGCTGCACCTCAGTTTCTGGAGCACGATAAGTTCTTACATGCGAGGGACAATTATTATTAACAGCAGGTACCTATTACCTATCAAAGAAAATAGTACAGCACATAGGCACTAAGTTTGTTATTCCGCATGGACACTTTGTAATGAGAAGAGAGTCAATCCATCAGAAAGATACAAGGGTTATCAGCATATATGCACCTAACAATATATAATTATATACTCACATATATTGTTATTAATCATTATTACTTATAATAATTATTATAAACAGTATGCCTCAAAGTGTGTGGAGCATAAATAGAATTGAAGGTAGAAATAGACAATTCAATAAGAAGTTGGGTCTTCAATACTTCATTTTTTAAAATGGATAGAACACTAGTCATAAGATCAACTAGGAAATAGTTCAAGAAGACCTTAGCAACACTATAAATCAGCCAGACTTAATAGCCATCTACAGAACATTCCATCCAACAACAACAAAATACACATGGTTCTCAAGTGTTCGATAAACATTTCCCAGGATAGGTCATACACTAGGCCACAAAACTGGCCACAATAACTTTGAAAGAATTGAAATCATGCAAAGTACACCTGACTATAATGGAATAAAATAGAAATCAATAACAAAGAAAATCTGGAAAATTGACAACTATGTGGATATTTAACATTTTTCTTAATTAACAATGAGTTAAAAAAGAAATACAATAAATGATTTAAGCAATGTATGAGGAGGTAACAAAATCAATACACAAATATTAACTGTATATGTACACGCTATAAATGAAAAATTTGAAAATGAAATTAAGAAAAACAATTCTATTTATATCAGAATATTTATATATTCAAAATAACAAAGCACCTAAGAATAACTTTGACAAAAAAAGTACAAGATTTATAGACGGAGTATGATAACATATTGTTGAAAGACTTCTGCACAGCAAAGGAAACAATCAACAGAGAGAGAAGATAGCCTACAGAATGGGTGAAGATATCTACAAACCATACATCTGATAAGGGGTTAGTATCCGAAATATATACACAACTCAAATAACTCAATAAAATATCAGCTAAAATATTGTCAAAATACCTGAATAGACATTTCTCAGAAGGAAACATACAAATACCCAGCAGGTATATGAAAAGATGCTCAACAGCACTAAGCATAAGGGAAGTGCAAACGAAAACCACGGTGAGATGTCGCCTCATTGAATGGCTATTATCAAAAAGACCAATGATAACAAGTGTTGACAAGGATGTGGAAAAAACGGAACCTTTGTCTACTGTTGGTGTAAATGTAAGAGGTACAGCCATTCTGGAAAATAGTATGGGGGGGTTCTTCAAAATTTAAACAAAACTACCATATGATCCAGCAATCAACCGCATTTCTGGATATATATGCAAGGGAAACGAAATCAGTATCTCACAGAGTTATCTGTACTCTCAAGGTCACTGCCGCATTATTAACAATTGCCAAGATATGGAAGCAAACTAGGTGTCTCTCAGTGGATGAGCGGATAAAGCAATTGTGGTATATGTATACAATGGGTAATTATTAATTCTTTAAAAAAGAAAAAAATTCACCAGGCCTCTGGGTGGCTCAGTTGGTTAAGCCTCCAACTTGATTTGGCTTAGGTCATGATCTCACAGTACATAAGTTTGAGCCCTGCATCGGACTCTGTGCTGACAGTGCAGAGTCTGCCTGGGATTCTCTTTCTTTCCCTTTCTCTCTGCTCCTCCCACTTGCTCTCTCTCTCTCTCTCTCTCTCTCTCTCTCTGTCTCTCTCCCCCTCTCCCTCTCTCAAAATAAACTTTAAAAAAAAAGAAAAAAATCAAAATAGAAAAAAATCTGCCATTTTTAACAACATGGATGAGAACATTATGCTAAGGGAAATAAGATACACACAGAAAGACACATATTATAAGATCTCACATGTGGAATCTGAAACAGTCTAACTCAAAGAAGTGGAATGGTGTTTGCCAGGGTTTGGGGGATTAGGGCTAAGGGAACATGCTAGTCAAAGAATGTGAAGTTTTGCTTATTCAGAATGAATTAAGTTCTGGAGATATAATGTAATACAGTACGGTGACTATAGTTAAGAATACTATACAGTGTACTTGAAATTTGTTGAGAATAGATCTTTAGTGTTCTTACACACAAAAGGTAACCATATGAGGTGGTGGAAATGTTAACTAGCTTGATTGTGGTAATCATTTCACAATGTATACATATATCAGAACATTATGCTATACATCTTAAGTATGTATAATTTTATCTTAGGAGAAATAGATGTAAATAAAGGAAAGACGGCTCATATTCATTGTTTGGAACACTTAATATTAAGATGGAAATAATTCCCAAACTGATCCACAGATCTTTTATATAGAAAGTCATAAGTAATCCACTAAACCATTTATACTAATAAATGAGTTCAGGAATGTGACAGGTTATAAAATCGATATAAAATATCAATTGTATTCAATGCACTAGCAATGAACTCAACCACAATGAGATACCACTTCACACCCACTTGGTCATCTAAAATAAAAAAGAGAGACAATTACAAGTGTTGATTAGGAGGCAGAGAAAATTGGAGCACTCGTACATTGTTGGTAGAAATCTAAAATGGTGCAGGTACTTTAGAAAACAGTTCGAAACTTCCTTGAAATGTTAAACATAGTTACTATATGACCCACAATTCAACTCCCAGGCATATATCCAAGAGAACTGAAAATATATGTCAACACATAACTTGTATGCAAATGTTCACAGAAGCATTATTCATAAAAGTCAAAAGTGGAAACAATCCAAATTTCTATAACTGATGAATGGATAAAAAATGTGGTATATCCACACAATGGAATATTATCAGGGAATAAAAAACAAACAAGTGCTGATACATGGTACCAAACATATAAACCTTAAAAATGCAATTGTAAATGAGAGAACCCAGTCACAGAAGATGATATATGATTCCATATACATAAAAAATATCCAAAGTAGGAAAGTCCCCCAAAACAGAAAGTAGATTAGAAATCACCAGGGGATAATGATAAGAAGAAATGGTGTGGGGGGAGGGTAAGGGTAGAGGAGAGTAAATGCTAATATCTATGGGGTTTTGGGGGGATTTAAAGTGTTCTAAATTAAATTATGGTGATGGTGGTATAGCTCCATGACTATCTTAAAACTCACTGACCCATATACTGAAAGTGAATGAATTTTATGCTATGTAAAATATATCAAATAAAGCTATTTTTAAATATGTATTTCTTGACGCTGCTTATCTCCCTAATATTTTCTCACTCTCTCTCTCACTGTATTTACTTCACCCATGTTGACTTTTTTTCCCATTCTTGAACATTCCATGGTAATACTCAGATTGAATGTAGCGTTCTCTTTCCCTGCAATATTCCTACATTGGCTCTTTCCATGCCTGAGTTGTTTTTACTCCATTCTCAGCTCCACTGCTGTCTCTTAAGATAACTTTCCACAGTGACCATCCTGTCTTCGCATTACTCATCATTTTTAGAAATAACATTTTCTTTAAATTTATTTTCTCACTTCCTTATTTTACATTTCTATTGCTGAAGTGTAAGCCCCATTAAGCCAACCACATGTCTACTTTGTGCTTCAATGAATTAATCCCCACTGCCTAGAAAGTCTTCAATGGACTAGGATCCCATAACATGCATTTTTGGATAAGAGAAAGAACAACAGAATAAAAATGGGGGTGAGGCATAATGGACTGTGTTATTAATCAATACTAAGCATATGTTATATTTAGCCTTTTAATTTATTATCATCTCTTTTAGAATAACAACATTTTCGAGATGCATGAAGATACCTTCTGCAATGTGAAAAATTTGACTTATATCCGTAAGGCGCTAGAGGATATTCGATTGGACGGAAACCCTATCAATCTCAGCAAAACTCCTCAAGCGTACATGTGCCTACCTCGTTTGCCTATTGGAAGTCTTGTCTAATTGCAGATAATGGTTAGCACTATGATGCCCACTATCACGGAACAATTCCTGCTCTCTTCTGAAACAAAAACTCAGCATGATACTTTCAAATTGTGTTCTGAAAAATGATATAATTTCATAAAATACAACTAAAAGTGTTAAGATATGATGACAATTTAGTAATTTAAGCAAACACCAGATGAGTCAGGGATAAAACCATTTGATGTGCAGAAAGGGCAAAACTAAATGACAAAAAATACATATACTTCTCAGATATTCTTGTAAATCACATGTAACTTGCAGGTTTTAAGGATTTCTATCCCATATAATTTCAAGTACATTATAAAGAAAAAACTTTAAATGAGCACGTTAGGTGCATTGTGAAGATTTAGATGTTTTTAACTAAACTCTTCTATTCCTTTTTTTTTTTTTTCACTAAAGCATGTTTCTGTTTCCCAACTGAGTAAAGACAATCAAGGAGAGAATAAAAGTATTTGAAATCTATAATGGCCTTGTGAGCAAATATTCATTATAATGGAACATGCAAATAATCATATCCAACAACAACAAAGCACATGGCTTCAGTTTTTGAATAATAATATTTTATCACCTTAAAGACCTGGTCAGCTCATTTTAAAACCTTGCTTAAATGGCAGTTTATCAGTATATCTGATAAGATGGTGGCATAGTAGAAAAACCTTAGGCTTGTCTCATCCCTTGAACACAACTAGATAACTATCAAATCATTCTATTGGTATATCTCTGTGCCTGTGAACAAAACAAAGGTTATAAAATGGAAAACATAGACAATGATATGAGAGCTACATTAGGGAAGAAGCTAAGGAATGCCTTCTAAGGAAAGTTGAACTGTCTGAAATGTATGATCATAACACAGGCACATGGTGAAAAGGGAAAGATGACAAAAGAATGTACGATGATAGGTGATTTTCCTTCCAGCTGCAAACCTCCACTTCTACCCCCAAGAAAAAACTAGGCAATGGTTTCTTGCACACTTTGTGAAAGTTTCCATGAGCAACAAAAGCTTGTACATGGGCAATTTCCTCTCTTTATACAAATATACATGTGCAGGTACCACACACACACATATCACCATAACGTATGCATCTATACATGTAAACATGGTGTTTTAAATACAAGAGATAATCATTATTCTAAACCTTACTTCTTTCACTTAAAATAATTTCTTTTTTTTAAATTTTTGTTAATGTTTTATTTATTTCTGAGAGAGAGAGAGAGACTGCGTAAGCAGGGAAGGGTCAGAGAGAGAGGGAGACACAGAATCTGAAGCAGGCTCCAGGCTCTGAGCTAGCTGTCAGCACAGAGCCCGACTCAGGGCTCGAACCCACAAACCGTAAGATCAGACCTGAGTTCAGTCGGATGCTTAACGGACTGAGGCACCCAGGTGCCCCAAAAACATTTCTTGATGATTTTTCCATATCAGCACATACAGCTCTGCTGATTCTAAAAAAAATTTTTAATGTTTATTTATTTTTGAGGGACAGAGAGAGACAGAGCATGAGCAAGGGAGGGGCAGGGAGAGACACACACACACAGAATCCAAAGTTGGCTTCAGGCTCCAAGCTGTCAGCACAGAGCCTGATGCGGGGCTCGAACCCACCAACTGTGAGATCATGACCTGAGTTGAAGTCAGATGCTCAACGTACTGAGCCACCCAGGTGCCCCTACTGATTCTGAAAAGCACGTATCAGCCCATTACATGAATGTACATTTTATGTTCTTTTGTTTACACTAAAGTTGGAAAGACTAGCCTTAGGTAAACAAAAATAGTTTTGTGTACCTGTGAGAGTATATCTCTGGATAAATTCATAGGAGTGGAATTCTTGGCTGAAGAGCATATTATCTTAAATGTTAATAAATATTACTCGATTGACCTTCAAAGATGTCATAGCCATTTACACATTCACCAACAGGGTGGGAGAGTGCATAATTTTCTGTAACTTCACTAAAATGCTTTAGTATCAAACTTCATCATTGAATAATCTATTTCTCAATTAATATATTAAAGTAAAAAAGAGACAACTGACGACAGTACACCTTTAATATTTAAAAACATGCAATATATTGGGGCGCTTATGTGGCTCAGTTCGTTAAGCATCTGACTTCAGCTCAGGTCATGATCTCATGGTTCATGAGTTCAAGCCCTGCGGTCAGGTTCTGTGCTGACAGCCCAAAACCTGGAGCCTGGAGTCTGGTTCAAATTCTGTGTCTCCTTCTCTCTGTGCCCCTCTCCCACTCCCACTCCTCTCTCTCTCTCTCTCAAAAATAAATAATAAAAATGTTTTAATTAAAAAATAAATAAAAACTTAAAATATACTTTTTTTATTTTCAACTATCTCTTTCAGGCAAACATACTTCTTTATCTATATTTTCTGAATTTTTTCTCATTATTTCATATCATCCATCATAGGCCATTATTTATAGACATTATAGCTAAGTCCAGAATTTCTGTAGTGCGGCAATTGAAAAAAATTGTTCTTATGTTTCTCCACAATAGATGCATAAGCATTTCCTTGTTTCAGTTTAAATGTATAAATATCAATGTCTGTAATAATTAAAAATATATATTAATTTGCTGGACCTATGGGGGAAAACTAATCACGCACCCAGTGAATCATGATTTGTATACCCCAAGTTGTAAAGCTTAAAAATTAACAAAACCATCAAGCCATCATTATAAACCAATGATATTTAGAAACTGATTTTATTTTTACTTTTTAGATACACTCCAATACATGATTCCGAATCAGACTAAAAGTGGAATTTTAACATTGCAACTCTATATTTGTTTCCTATTACTGCCTTAAAATATTGGCACAAAATTAGCATTTTACTGTCTCACAGTTTATATAGGGCAGAAGTCCTACATGAATCAACTATCTCAGCTTAGGATATTACAGGTGCCAAGGGCCCATAATGATTTTAGAGACCTATAAAAACATCTTCATTTCTTTTAATAGAAAACAAAGCAAGGTAATGATAATAATGATAATAAACATTCAGTAATGAATATAGCCTAGTTTATATTTTTCTTTATTACAACTAGTCATAAAATAAACTTTTTATTTTTATTTTTTATGGAGGAAGGAGTTCATGAAAAAGTCATAATGGGACTCTGCCCACAGGAACCTTATCGATGATCTTAGACTCCCTGCAAATGGCCTAGAAACTTCTTTGTCCTCACAGCCTTCTCTCTACAACATTATTATGAAATTGGGGTGGGTGGCTATAGCAAAACGTGAAATGAAATAAAATACCAAGATGAAAAGGGCATTATTATGCAGACATATAGACATATAGAACACCTGACCTGTTCACAGGCACTATGGCTTCCTACTCTCAAGGCTCCTGTGCAGATTTAATTAACCATGAACTTCAGAAGAACAAAATGCTACTATAGCCCTGAAAATATGATAACATTTTAGTATTCCTTCTCAATGCATCCTATTTCAGTGGCCATTTCCAACACCTCACATTCTTCATTGAAAGCTTTAATTCTAAAACTGACCCCTCATTACATGTTGTATTTTTAATAAACTTCTTTTTCTTTATTCAAGTGCTACACATTTTTTCCTCAAATATTACAGGTCATTTTTCAGGGGAGGGAGGCACTTCATCCTGTTGCTCCACAATACAGTGTACTTTAAAATTATTTATAAACAAACATTTCCATGCTAATAATTCCCTTTTTATAGGTTTAAAAAATTTTAATGTTTATTTATTTTTGAGAGAGACAGAGCGTGAGTGGGGAAGAGGCAGAGACAGAGGGAGACACAGAGTCTGAAGCAGGCTCCATGGTCTGAGCTGTCAGCACAGAGCCCGCTGTGGGACTCGAACCCATGAACCGTGAGATCATGACCTGAGCTGAAGTCAAACCCTTAACCTACCGAGCCATCCAGGCACCCCAATCCATGCTAATAATTCCTAATTAATCATTACATACTACACATGTTTTTCAGATGTCACGACTACAATATGTTGGGTTAATTCTCTGAAAATCTTGAGTAAATAAAAAGTTAATAGTATTTTCAAAGGGTGACAGCGAATAATGCCTACACATAGTACTAGTATGAATATAAAATCCTCATTCTTACTTCTCTTTAAATCTGCAGAAACTGTCATTGTAGTTATCTCATTACAAAGTTAACTTTCTCTTCATAACTTACTTAAATGACATGAGGAGTCATAAACGGAAAAGCACCACAAGGTTATTCCCCGGGGTACAACATGCCTCAGCAGTTTTCCAACTATCCCCAAACTTCCCAAATTATCAAGAGAAAGCAAAGAGTAATTTTTATCTCACTTTTTGAAAAGCTGGACTCTTAGTAATTTGCAGTAAGCCTCTATGACCAATGGATGGCGCCTACCCTTGTTGTTTCAACTTCCTGTGCATAGTGTCTTCAAGGTGGCAAAAGCCAAGTTCTTGAGAGAGCATAAAATGTGTTCCATTTCTTTTTTCATTTCCCATGGAACTTAATTGGTTACAAAGACAGATCTGAAAAACATGTGTTGAATATTACTTATCTGACCAAATGTATCAGGTATATCCAACTTCTTGCTAAAGAATTTTACATATATTTAATTCACTGAGGTTTGCTTTCTAAAAGCCAATTGAAAAATGCTAACATCTAGTAATTCATATTGTCAAACTGGAATAGTTTAAATATAGTGTTTGTGATAAACAAATATAAAGTTCTTATATTCTCATAGCTTATTTTGTATACTGAGGCCTTTGCTGACTGAATTTTGAATGAGTTACTACTGCCATCAAGTGTTTGAATTTATCCTTTTCAATTCACACAAATGCACAAAAAAAAAAAAAAAACCACCACCAAGATAGCAGTGTGTTTTCAACTTAACAATATAATGTCATGCGTGACAGTAAGCATAGCATAAACTATACTGTCATATGGGACTTAGTGGAATTTCAAAAATGCAAAATGTCATTAAGCCTTCCAAATGAAGTCCTAACTAGCTACTATGAAGTACATATTTTACTAAATGTATTTGGTATATGTGATGAACAAACTTTAAGGCAATCCTCCAATTAACTTCCCGTCTCTTGATATCCATGCCTTTGTGTAACCTTTTCCTCTTGAGTGCTGGTAGGATGTGGGGTCATGCTTCCAACTGATAGAATATAACAAAGACAATGGATGTCACAAATGTCAATGTCAGGCCCACGCTTTGACACATACGTGTGTGTGTGTGTGTGTGTATTCATTGTGCTAGGAAGCACCAGAGAGATCTGCTTTGCTGACTTGATTGGACTGAGTAGCCACATTGAGGAAGCCCGTGGCAAGGAAGTGAGAATATTCTCTAGGAATGGATGGTGACCTCTAGGACTTGTGGGTGGCCTCCAAACCTGAGAGCATCCTCCAGCCAACAGAAAGCTAAAAGGCAGGGCCCTCATTTATACATTCACGAGGAAACAAATTCTGCCAATAACGCAATAACATTTTCCCAAAGGGAGCCTCCCGATGAGAACCAAGCCAGCCAAGTGCCTTGACCATAGCCTGGTGAGACCCTGAGCAGAGGAGCCAACTAACACCTGAGAACCCTGAAGTAACAAATGTACCTTGTTTCAGTAAGTTTGTGAGAATGTGTTACATAGCAGTGGAAAACTAAGACAACAGTAAGCCATGGCAAGTGTGTTATATTTTAATGATGAATTAGAACACCTCATATTGCAGTATTTAAAGAATATGAGCCATTAAAAGATGTCTTTAAAAAAAGTCCTCAACTGCATTTCTGAAAGCTGTGTTTAACGTACTCAGACAGTAACTTTCTTGGGTGATTTTACCAGGACATGAACAGTCAGAATTACAATGCCAATCTATCGATAAAACTAAAACTCATAAATCATAATTTTCTGTTTCTCTTAAGAAGGAGAGGGATGGGACAAGAACAATACCAAGATAATATTCTTTAATAAGGAGGATTAATATGAAATGTATATGCCGCCGTGGAACAATTGTACAAAAACAATGTCCTTAATTATCTGAGTTAACCTTCTTTAAAACAAGAAATTGATGGGGCGCCTGGGTGGCTTAGTCGGTTGAGCGTCCGACTTTCCCTTAGGTCATGATCTCGCGGTTCGTGGGTTCGAGCCCCGCATCGGGCTCTGTGCTGACTGCCAGCTCAGAGCCTGGAGCCTGTTTCAGTCTGTGACTCCCTCTCTCTTTGACCCTCCCCTGTTCATGCTGTCTCTATCTCTCTCCTAGAAATAAATAAAACATTAAAAAAAAAAATTTAAAACAAGAAATTGATGAGAATTCCACTATGGAGACATAGTCAATTTCTGAAGTTCCAAATTAGGGGCGCCTGGGTGGCTCAGTTGGTTAAGCGTTCGACTTGGGCTCAGGTCATGATCTCACGGTTCATGGGTTCGGGTTTATGGGTTCGGGACCTGCATCAGGCTCTGTGCTGACAGCTCAGAGCCTGGAGCCTGCTTCAGATTCTGTGTCTCCCTCTCTGTCCTCCCCTACTTGTGCTCTGTCACTCTCTGTATCTTAAAAATGAATAATTGTTAAAAAAAAATTTTTAGTAAAATAAAATTTCTAATTAAAACCCAGTATCGTATACCACATATGTCCTCAGACAAATAAATCTGGGATATCACCATTCCAATTTGAATTAAGCAGAGTAAGGGGAGAGTAACTGCCAAATGTGTGAGTCTACATCCAGAAAGGGACACTGGAGGCCAAATGTGTCAGCATTCTGCACTTTGAGTCATGCAGGCTCGTCTCCAGCAAACCACAGAGCAAACAAAATTGAACGAAGCCTGTGGAGTGTGTGGGTCCCACAGCAATGACTGGAGTCCTGATCCAAGAACCCCCACACTGTTCTCAATTTTCAACCCGGAAAGCATACACAGCCTCTGCAGGCTTCAGGGCACTCCCACATTTTCCTTGTCATTTACTGGGGGCTTGTATAGACTCCGGTTCCCAATGGGCAATGTTCCAGTTTCTGCAATTCCCCTCACCATAGGAAGGCAATAAAGGGATATACTCTGGGATGGTTTTTCTCTAGGATCCGGCCTCATAGCATTTCCTTGATGTTTCTACAAAAATGGGACCAGAAAAAAGCATAAGGGCAGGGATGCCTATTTTGGCATCATCCACAGGGTTACTAATCTTTACATATATCAACTTCTTTCTCCTAAAGTGTTTAAGTATGCCAACCATGACAGTTAACAGCTACTGAGTGCTCCTGGGGTAACTGCACTAGCCGTTTTAATGAAGTACCTTGTGTAATCTTTAACACAGCCCTATGGAATAGGTATTATAACTATACTCTTGGTATGGGTAAGAACCGGAGGTTTAGAGGCTAATAATCGCTGAATTGAAATTGAAGCACATTTTTAATAGATTTCAATTTTTTTAAGCAGTTTTAGGTTCACATTAGAATTGAGCGTAAGGTTTCTCATATACAGAGATTTCCCATATACTCCCCTCCCCACTCATTACCAATATCCCCCACCAGAATGGTACTTTCAACTGATCAACCTACGTTGACACATTATCATCACTCAAAGTCCATAGTTCACATTAGGGTTCAGTCTTGATATTGTCTATTCTGTGGATTTGGATAAATGCATCATGGCATATGTCCACCATCATAGTATCAGTCAGAGTACCTTCGTGATAATTTAAATCAAAGCCCATATTTGCAATGTAATGTTATCAACGCTCCCAATGAATGGGCTTTCTGGTATACATAGAGCGACATAGGAAAAGACGTAACTGTCAAACTTGTGTTCTCACGAATATACGTCGTGGTCCTATTTATTTAATCCGACATTTGCAGGCTATGTTACAATTAGCAAAGTGCTGTCCCATAGGATTTCACGCACTCCTCCCAAGAGTCCTATTTAAGGTGGGTGGGCAGTTGAGGAGAGTCATGGGGTTAAGAATTTGGGTTCTGTGGCTGGCTGGTAGGTTCAAACCCCAGCCCCGAAGCTCTCAGTCCCCACGACCTTGGTTAAGGTAACCTCTCAATTTCCTAATCAGTAAGACGTGATAACAGTGCCTACCTCACAAGGGAGGTGTAAGGACTATGTCTGCCCCGAGCCCATGCTTGCTGCAAGCACAGACACTAAGTGTTCGTGGTCGTGTTTCCCATATGAAGCACTACAACTCCCAGGAGTTAGAAGAGCGTGCACAGGTATGGAGTGGGGTCCAGTTTTCAGACTCCAGGCACTTTCTTTTCTTTCTTTCTTTCTTTTTTTTTTTTTTGATATTTTTATTTTATTTCTAGGATAGAGAGAGACAGTGTGAACAGGGGAGGGTCAGAGAGAGAGGGAGTCACAGACTGAAACAGGCTCCAGGCTCTGAGCTGGCAGTCAGCACAGAGCCCGACGCGGGGCTCGAACCCACGAACCGCGAGATCATGACCTCAGCGAAAGTCGGACGCTTAACCGACTAATCCACCCAGGCGCCCCTCCAGGCACTTTCTTTTCATCTCCTTATCCTCCAAAGGTATAAGATACAGGTTTTCTAAGGTACAAGCCCCCCTACCCCTCCGGCCCACTTCCAAGAGGTTCAGCTAAAGGCCCATCTTCCATATGCTCGCACGTCCAGGCGGTACACAGGTTTCAAATCAACCGCCGCAAACGTAATCGGACTTGAGCACCACCCCAGACCAGGACCCTCTTTCTCTCCTTCAAAACCTGCGTCACAAGCCTGCTTGGAACCTTCACTGGGCACCTCGTTCCACCCGGAATCCCGCTCCTCCGCCAGGAGAAGAGCCTCGACCCCAATTGGCTATCACCCCGGGCAACCAGGGACGCGGTGGCCACCGGCCGGTATTTAAAGGCTGCCTCTGCCCTGGGCCCCTCAGTCCCGCCAGGACTGCGACGGTGAAGCACCTGGGTTGGGAGGGAGCAGCAAGGTAACGCGCAACCCCTGCCTCCCCGGCTCCCAGCCCGCGCCTCCGCCGAGGCGGGTGTGTGTGGGACCCGGGAGCGGGTCTCCCTGCGTGGCGCCCACCACCACCTTCCTCCCCCACCATCCTTACCCAGCCCCAGTCCCGCCCAACCCACCGGGCGGGACGGCGTGGGTGCCAAGGACAAGAGATTACGAAGGAAGAGCGAGCGAGCGAGCAAGCGGAGAAGAGGGGTCCTCGTGGAGAGAAGGGCGTGATCCCAGGAGCCGGCACGTGGTGCGGCGCAGGCCAACGAGGCTCTTCCGATCTGCGCATCTGGCCAAACTCGACAGCTTCCCGGAGCTCCCTGCACGATGACGCAGACGCTCGACAAAAGGGAGGACCCTCTTAACCTGGGCGGCGGCTGGGCCTCGCCGGCCCCGCTGGGCACCTGGTCTTCCTGCCACCGAAGGCGCAGGGGCGCTCCGATAAACAAGCGGCGCCACCGCTCTGCTCCTAAGTTCCAGTATGAGGCCCCCAGGAAACACCCGAAGCAACAGCACGGTCCGGGCCCCTGGTTCCAACCACCGCGACGGCCCCACTGGGACGTGTACTCCAACTGGGGGCCCTGGGGAGGGCCCTGGCGCCCCCCTCCGGAGGGATTCTGGAGCCCCCCCGGCCGAGTGCAAGTGATCCGCGCGTACGGGCTGCACCCGCTCTGCCTCTGCTGCTGCTCCTGCTGGCGCGGGCCCTGGATCCCCGGCCAGGCGAGGCCCCCGGGCAGGAAGAAGCGCTGGGGCCGCAGGGGCCGCGGCCTGCGCCG
>NW_027531504.1:9807242-9807455 GCF_008692635.1 Crocuta crocuta
CTGCGCCGCCACGCTCGCCGCTCCTTCCCGAAGAGCCCGCCCGTGGACCTGAGCACCCTGCTACGGCCGGTCAACCTGTACGGGTGGCGGGCCCCCGGCATGCGGGCGCCGCGGAACACCACCCAGTTCATCATGAACCAGATCTACGAGGACATGCGGCAGCAAGAGCGGCTGGAGCGCCAGCAGGAGGCGCTGCGCGCGCAGCAGGTCCAG
>NW_027531504.1:9807650-9866275 GCF_008692635.1 Crocuta crocuta
GCCGGAAATGTACAGCTTTGTGCAGAACCCCTCTCTGGTCTTCACTCCTGACCCGTCTCCGACCACACGGCGGGGGGAGGAGGAGGGCGAGGAGAAAAATGAGCGGGAGGAGTGTGATGAGGAGGAATACGACCAGGAGCAGCGTGACGGGAAGGAGGAGGAGAGCGAGGAGGAGGAGGAAGAGGAGGAGGCAGAGGCCGAAGATGAAGAGGATGTCCAAGAACCTGACTGCGTGGAGGAGGAGGAGGAGGAGGAGGAGGAGGAAGAGGAAGAGGAGGAAGAGGAGGAGGAAGAGGAGGAAATGGAAGAGGAGGAGGAAGGGGAGGAAGGAGAGGAGCAGAGAGAGGAAGAGAACGATTTACCTTTGGAAATGCCTTTATCATTCCTAGTGGGGGCTGAGGAAGAGAGAGAGAACTTTATCAACTGTGCTTATTTAAGCCCCAAGCCGATCATTCCCCAAATGCCCCAGGAAGCTCTCCTCATGTTAGACGACATTAACTGTTAAGACTCCAGGCAAGGGATTGAGAATGGGATGGAACTGATTTGAGGCTAAAATGCATTAGCAACTTATTAAAAACTAATTTAAAAAGTGAGTTCCATTAATAAACATATCTATGTAACCCCCTTCTTTGACCATTATAAAACGTTTAAAAATTGGTGTGTTTGTGTATGACTATGGGTGGGGGAGGGGGAGCTTTCAAATATAACTTAATTAGAAATGATTAAAGGCCAAATATTTTATTACTGCAGTTTGAAAGTTTCGTTTGGTGTTTCCTCTCTAAACACTGGAGATTTCTTTCTTTTGTTTTGTTTTGTTTTTTTCCTTAATCCTGGCTATGCTGAAACTTTTTTTAACAAATTTATTCAACTGTGTACTTAATGAGCTCGGAATCAACAGATATTTTGGCTGTTACATGCTTAAGAAGCACATGCTATGCCTAGTGACTGTCTATCAGTGCTCATTCTTTTTTAATGTTTATATTTTTGAGAGAGAGAGCACAAGCGAGGGGAAGGGCAGAGAGAGTGGGAGACATGGAATCGGAAGCATACTCCAGTCCCTGAGCTGTTGGCCCAGAGCCCGACATGGGGCTCGAACCCACAAACCGTGAGATCATGACCTGAGTCTAAGTCAGCCGCTTAACCCACTGAGCCACTCAGGTGCCCCATCGGTGCTCTTAACATAATACTGAAACCATCTAAAAAGGAATATATTTCAAAAAGTATTTTTCCTTGTAGCTTCTCCACCTTCAGAGTTCATTTTTGAGGGCAGTATTTTGATGACCCCCCCCATTTGCAGTGTCTTGTGGCATCGCTCACTTATATTCCTTGTTCCGCAGTGCTATGGATCTTCCTCAGAAGAACATGGAGTTGCTTCTGTGGAATTGGTTATCTGCCATGGCCTCAACAATCCATAAATCCATGCATGGAGAGGATTCCCCATGGTCAGAAGTCAACTTGTACATCTAGTTAAAATCCAAGGTAACTGCAAGCAACAAAACATAACTTAGGTTTTGAAGCCTTGTTCCTGGAACTATTCCTTGTCATAAGTTCACAGGAACCATAAAAATGGTTTTTGCACAATAGATTTTTTTTAAAGGATGACTGACCTATTAGGGGTGGAATATTTTATTTCTTTCCCAATTTGTCTACCTCACAAAGGAGAGTAAAACAAAGATGCAAAGTGCAAGCCTGTGTGAGCTACTTTTTTAATGTCTAAGCAATTACCTATGGAGAATACATCATTCAAAGTAATAGCTTTTATTCAAACATTTTTAGGAAGTAATAATACATCTCCTTCTGGACACTTTAATTCTAATAACTTAATAAAAGGTTCCATCCATAGCATATTCCAGAATATCCCTAGATGAAGAATTTGAACCTGCTTTCTCAAAAATTACATTTTTTTTACAAACTATACTTCTATAGTTTCAACCACAGTTTAGTATTTATTTGGTGAAGAGAAGACTATATGGTGATATCTTACCTGGATGTTGAGTTTTACTCTTATCTCAGTGTACTTTAGCTTTGGGGGTGATAAGCTTAAGCTCTTGAAAAATAAAATAATTAAAGCATTACATGAAAGTACCCGGCTTTTCACTTCTTATTATTTAATATCACGAATCTATTCAGTAATACTTCAGTGGTCAGTAGGATGAACAGAAGAAACAACACACTATAGGAATCTTAAAATGACACTGAACACTCCAAACTATAGCAATGACTAACTAAACATTAAACAATACACTAAAGATCATTACTTTCCATGAAATACAAGTTCTGAGTGACCTATAAAAGTAGTTTAAAAATAACTAGCCATATTACTGTTACTAGGAAGAAATCAAGATTCCTGTTCTTGATACTGATCCATAAATCCTTGCAAATCAAAGCTCATAAAATACTTTGTCCAAGATATTGACATATTCACTGGGTCATAAATATGTTCTCATTAAGGATTTCATTTCTTCATCTTCACGTCTGGACAATTCTCAGTTTATTATTACAAAAGATTCTACTTTTACATTAAAAAATTTAGTACATTAATTGCCTCCACAGGCACAAGGCATTCTTCATTAGTCATTGTAAAGAATGTAAACCTCAAGAATTTCCTCTGCTTCACAAACTTTTATTCAAAAAACTCCTAGGGGCAGAACAATGTAAATCCTGATAAGGATACAATGGTGAATAAACAAAACCGTACTCTCATGTTGCTTACAGTTTAGTAGAAAAGACACATTAAATTAGGAGTTAGACAAATTAGTCACTCTGCAAGCCAAAGAAATGCATCACTACAAACTATATATCACAAGGGGCTCCAAGATGTTTACTGTGGGCAGAGGGAGACATGAGTTTAAAGGCCTAGAGCTGGGAGGAGCTTGGTGCCTTTAAGGAACTGAGGATGGAAATGCGAGAATGTCCTGAAGGAGCAGCCAATGAAAAGTGACAGAGGTAGGCAGAAGCTATGTTATCTGTTAATTTCTGAGCAACCCATATCTTCTGAAATAGACACCAGCAAAAAATAATGAAGGAAGAAAATGATTAGGAACTGATGATCTCTTGTTTAGCATGCTTGGAGCACTGTAGCTCTCACTTCTCACGGAGAACCTCTACACAGCTTGTTCAGTCAACTTGATGATTCAGGAGTGTCAGTAAGAACTAAGAATAAACCTAGTCTTTAGTTTTAGAGTTAAGTGTACACTTGAAGAAAACACAATTTTCCAAAGTGAGTCTATTATTCTTCAAGTCATTTCAAACTCGATGTGTGAACACAGCGATAAAGAGGTGCCACTTAGCCAATTCTCTCAAGAGTACAGGTATTATTCCTTTGTCAATGATGAGAAAAATAACATTATAAATCACAAATATGTTTAGAAGGCCTAGGCTTGATGAGGATCTTTGCTGTCTATTCTCAAGTGTTTTTAAATATGGAGATTCTGGTATTTTCCTTTCCTAGTGACTGGCAGCATTTCTTGATTTATCTTCATTACTTTGTCTCCACAGTAATTCAAAGGGATTTTTTTTTTCCTGTGGAAAACATTTGTCTTCTAAGGATGGTAAATACATTTGACATTTAGAGATCAACTCCAAATTTGGAGTATGGATTCATATAATTTTTAACATCTGCTTATGAAAAAAGTGATTCCAACATATTTAGTTCCATTAAAATTAACACAAGAGGTGAAAAAACAATTTCCTGCTGGCTACACCAAACCTACAGAGTCTGGGAAGAAAGTAATATGAATATCATCTCATAGGTGGTCTTGGGGCGAGGAAGTGAAGAGGACTAACAAAACAGCTTTAATTTTGATTTTAACAGCATAATAAAATTACATATGCAACTATGTTCATATTTAGCTAGATTTATATTAACATAATACCAATAGAAAATTACTCAATATTAATGCTTCCAAATTCCTTTGGCCTTGGTATTTAAAGCAAAATCAGAATATGGCTATATTTTACCTGCTTCAGTACTATCACTGCTCTGTATGCATTTACTTTTTATTTGTATTTGCATCTACTTACTTTTAATCAGTTAATGGAACATGGCCAGACATCAAGGTCAGCTGATGGAGGTAGAAGAGTCTGGGCCTCTATGTGTGATCATTGCTGCCTAAGTGACCCATGGCAGTAGCCACTTGCCCTGGGTCTGTTTCCTCAAAGGTACTTGCCATAGTCCATTACTGCTCAAGCCTACTGTGAAGATCAAATAATCCAATATTTCAGAAGTGCAGTAGAGACTACATCTCCATTAATCACTATATGCTGAACTACATCTAATCATAAAAATCATGTCAGTTTCGGAACATGAGATCAGTTTAGGTTCATTAACAAGGCTCATGAAGTGTCATCTTCTGTTGGACTGAGACATCTAGATATTTTAGTTGTTCCCACTAACCTAAGTGTGAACCAATTTGCCCTAGAAATTCAGTTTGGGCTCCTGGTAAAATAGTGTGCAAATGTAGTGGTTTGGTGCCTTGATATTCAAAGTGTAGTCCATGGACCACACAGTATTAGTGCCACCTGTGGTCTTGTTAGAAATATTGATATCCAGCCTCCCCCCAAAACTATTGAGTTAGAATCTGCTTTGTAGCAAGACCTTTGAATGATAGGCAGACCCAGTGAAGACCTAGAAGCTTTGTGGTTGAGAGGCTTTTGCCATCGCATAGCCCCCAAGAGAATTTAATGGTCAAGACCACTGTATGTAGCTTCAGAACTTCTATTATTTCCTACTTGTGTGACCTCAGGCATCTTACTGAAATTTTGACTTCTCATTCTCCTCATCTGTAGTATCTGCCTCACGAGATTAAATGAGATTATGAAGGTTAAAAGGGTCAACACATACCAAACACTCAGAACTGTGATATCCAATACCTACAAGTTATAATACTATTTAATAAATGCTAGTTTTAATTTAAAAAAAAAGCATTGAGGCATGCTTTGGTGTCTAAAAGTCACTCATTAGTAATCAGAGCAACTATAAATGGAAAACCTCACAAGATAATTAACAAAATGATTCATTAACTACCTCAGTTCCCCATGGATAATTGTAATCAGATACAAACCTTGAGCTGTACTTACTGTGCAAGACTATGAAAATCAATGAAATCTCTACAGCTAGAAGTTTCTGTTCTTTATCATCTCTCCCTAACGTGGGGTCAGTGATCTTTCTTTCCTTCTTATGGCTGACATCAATATCCTAATGGCTAGTGCTAGGAACTATCCACCCAAGTCAGGATCACTTTTTTTCATAGAGGCAATGTATCTTCTCAAAATCAAAATACCTACATAGGAATGCTTAAAGAAGACGGTTCTATCTTATGCTACACCAAAAGACAGTGAAAACTCCAATAAACATTAAATACCTGCTACAACCACCTATGTGGAACACATACACTATTCAGAACAGAGATCTTAATATTTCAAAAAACATGTAGGCATATGCAAGATTCTTAAGATGCATTATCACATTGAAACATATAGCCATGCTGTGAACTAATGCCCTATTTTCCTTATACAGATGAAGGGCCTGAAATGCAAAGAAGCAAATCGTTTCAGGACTCAAGTCCTCTGTTTGGAGTTTAAAGTCATGGGCCCACTGTATTTTTGGAACATATCTCCCTGTTGTCTTATTTAATACAACTTGTGTAGGAACAAAATTTTGTTTAATAACCTTGACCTGAGTTACAAGGAGAGTACAAAAGATTATATTGTCTTCAAAGTGGGGTTGATAATGATGGCACCTAACAAAGAGATACTAATATTCCTGTCTCTATTATAATTCTTAGTACTAGTTTAAAAGCTTATGTAAGTCACGGGATGGCAACCTTAGAAACTGCTGATTAAGAATTTTATATATATATTTGTGTCAATATACACACATTTGGAAGAAAAAAGCACAGCTCGTTGGTATAATTTAGTTTTAAATGCATTGCTTCTCATCTATGGTTAAAATCAAATTTTTACATTAGAAAACTTCACAAGAATTGTAGATAATTTTATAGGTGTGTAAGATACTGGATATCATTCAAAATACCATAACATTATTGAATGTTCTGTCTTATACTACATCTAAAGAGAAATTATTAATATCAGCATCTTCAGTTGTTTTCATGTGGCGTTTTAGCTTTTTATAACGGTTGGTACTTCTACTATTATGACATATCTATTATCTGTTCTCCTCTATGAATAGATTTAGATTTTTAGCATGCCACTTTTAGTAATTCAAGACTTTTTACTGATGCTAATTTAATTTATCACTTCTCACAAAAATCACTGTTAAATTAGACTTCATATGACATTCACTATTACTAGCACTGCCAAAAGCAAAACTATAATGCTGCTACATATAATTGGATTCTTTTGTTTTAACTTTCTTTCGATTGAAACATTCCCTTGAGCTGAGAGTTGATATCAAATGACAAACTGAGGTCAGGACTAAGTGGATCTACATCCTCCCACCTCCAGTGGATTTTCAAAGTCAAGGTTCATCTTTTATTTATTCTCTTAAAAATATATGTATAATGTTTTCCTTTTCTTAAAAAATGTGATGTGATTTCCACATTACTTCCTGCAATAAGCCCATCACCTCAAACTATATACTAGCACAAATATCTAAATACAAAACAAAGTTAAACTAACTTGCCTTTCTCTTATATACTCTCAATTTTGCCTTCATATGAGGAACGAACGTGTGCTCTACAACTATTAATATATAGGTGCCATCTAGTGGCAAAGGTTAAACATTTACATGTGAATTGATGATCATGGGGTTCTTGTATTTACAGATATGTTTCTCAGGGACTTATGCTATATTAATAGATAGAAAAAGAATATTTTAAAGGTGTTGGTCCTTTAAGATATGTGTATGGTTTATTTGAATATGTTGCCAACTATCTTGCTGTTAAATAATAGTATCTTTTTGACCTATGAAACTAAGCCATAAATATAAACTATCAAACTTTGTAAAAGAAAGACAGAAAACAGACCTGCAAGAGTCTTGGATTTCCATGCATTATTTTTTTATACTTATAAATTTGTACTGATAATAAGTTTGTCTAAAGATATTACTGCAACAAGTCTATTCTGAATTCCTTTTGAGATGTACACCCCTAATTAATACCAGCAATGTATTTTTGATGGTATATTTGTTTTGACTTTAATGCCAACAGCACAGAAGACAATTAACAAATTTGGAATTTAATTTTCTATGCTTAAGTTTTAACTCCCAGTTGCTAAAGTAAATAATGCCTAATAGTTTAATCCTGAGAAATAAAAATAAGAGTATGGGCCTATTGGCCTAGTTTTATTTATTTTATTTTATGTATATATTTTTCTAAAATTTAAGTTTTTATTTTAATCCCACTTTGCTAACATATAGTGCTACCTTATTTTAGCCTAGTTTTAAATGCAGGACTTGTGGATCCTCAATTCCCTCCTGGGACTTGAGCATCATTAAATTTATTAATGATCACAGCCGCACATTAGAACACAACTTGTTAGGGAAAGAGACAAACCTGCTTATTTGTTTGTCTGGCATCCAGAGGATAATTAATATTTTGATTACTGTCCCATTTCCAGCTCTTTCCAGCTGCTTAACTACTACTATTGGGAGCATAAATCAGTGCTAAGGCTTGGCTCTGCCTTAGCCTGAGAAGCAGTTTCCACATATACAACTTTCTTAATAACGCATTCATCAGTTTCTCTGAGCACCTCTGGAAAGAGCAAGTACTCTTGCATTGTACTTCCTTCACTCTCAATTCACTGATAATTCCATTATCCTTTGAAAATTATAGCTAGTTTTCTGTGGTTCTCCTCCATCTAGAAAATCCCACAGGACAAGGCACTGATTTTCTATTTTCAATACAGACTCATATATAAAAAGTCCTCAATAAATGTTTTTAATATTCTGAAAATATTTATTCTTAAAAAACAAAGCCAAATGTATGAAATGAGACTGTGATGATTAGGTAGCTCTCATAGGGAAGCATAGTGACTTATTCATGATGAGTATACTAAAACCACTTTCTTTTCTTAAATGTTTTTTAACATTTATACATTTTCGAGAAACAGAGAGTGCGAGGGGGTCACAGAATCTGAAGCAGGCTCCAGGCTCTCTGCTGTCAACACAGAGCCTGACGTGGGCCCGAACACACAGACTGCGAGATCATGACCTGAGCTGAAGTCAGATGCTTAACCAACTGAGCCACCCGGGTGCCTCCTAAAACCATTTTCAGTAGGAAGCCTGCAGAACATTTCTTGCACCCCGACCTCTATGTTACACACTAGGCAGGTCCTTGTGGACAGATGGATCCTTATAGAGACTGAACACAAAGCCCTTTAACGTCACAAGGAAACTCTTGGCTCAGGCTTGCCAGAGCATAGAATCATGACTACGAACCACCTTCATAATGCTCATAGCGACAATCCTTCCCTTCAAGTGAACCTGAAAGTACATTTTAAGTTCATTATCTTTCTACAACTTAAAGTACCTGGTTTGTAAATTTAAACACATATTTAGCCACATTTCAGCTAACATTGGCTGAGTCCTCACCCCATGCCAGGGCCCGTGCGCTGCCTGCAGGTTTAGTTTCCCAGGAAGAGAGCTGAAGCGGTCGGCTACTGAACAACTGACTCAAGGTCGCAAAGCTAACAAGTGACTGAATTTGGAAGCCACACAGTTTCCTTGTATCATTGCTCTGCTCCAAGAAATGGAGGGGAGTGTGATGAAATCTTAAATTCAGCTCAGATTAGTCAAGGACATAACTCATAGTGGATATTCAAAGTCAAACGTCTGCAGTCCTACTGCATATTGTAATACTGTCCTGGAAAAACGCTGAGTCTCAGTAATTGATGTCCAAAGGTTCTGTGATAAATTATTTATGGGAGGAGAAGTTTTTAAAAAGAGAAAAGAAGTGGCGTGCAAAACTGCGCTAGAATCTTCACATCATTATAGCCGTTTCCTGGCCCCTTTCCCCTTTCTTCTAAAGTGAAAGTATAAAGCTCATTCTGATTGCAGAATTCTTCATTCTCCAAATTAGGAATCAGCTGTCACTAATGGAAGTGGGTGGAAATGGAAAATTGCTAGCTGCTGGCAAGGGAGGAGCCCAAGAGCTGCCACATGGCAGTCACAG
Source organism: Crocuta crocuta (assembly GCF_008692635.1). Classification (NCBI taxonomy): domain Eukaryota; kingdom Metazoa; phylum Chordata; class Mammalia; order Carnivora; family Hyaenidae; genus Crocuta; species Crocuta crocuta. The sequence continues at coordinate 9,816,782 of NW_027531504.1, forward strand.
TTAAGGAAAAATATAGAATATGGTATAAAAAATAACAAGCACTAGCCAGTATCAGGAGGTCCGTTGAAAGCCTTGGGTATAATGAAGAGTCCAAATGTAAAAGCTGAGAAAGTATCACCATAAGGAAAAGTATCAGGAATGAAAGGAGGCAAGTATTCAAACAGGAAATGTGGATGAAACTTACTAGAAAATAAGGACTTGGGGCACCTGGGCGGCTGAGCCGGTTAAGCATCTGACTTCGGTTGGCTCAGGTCATGATCTCACTGTTTGTGGGCTCTCATCAGGCTATGTGTTGACTGCTTAGTGCCTGGAGCTTGCTTCGGATTTTGTGTCTCCCTGTCTTTCTCTGACTACATGCCCATCTTGCTTGTGCTCTCTTTCAAAAATAAATAAACATTAAAAAAAAAAAAACAAGAAAAGAAAAGAAGGACTCAGCAAGGAATAATACTATGTAAGATGTTACATCTCCTCTGTCACTCATTACCATCAGACCCAGCCATAAATATAACAAATGACAGGGAGCTTAAGTTTTGGTGTATGTTAATTTTTTTTCAAATTAGTTTCCACTGGTCCATGGCATGTTTATGTTTTCTCTAGCTTAAACTTCCTACCTTAAGCCTCAGTCCTCCTTTAAGACATTTTTTTAAATTTATAAATCAGCTGTTAGGTTCTGCATTAATCAGGAAAGCGTTGACAATGAATAAGGCCCAATGACTATAATAGCATTGATTAGTTTGTCCAGTATAGCAAAGCTGTTGACTTGGAGGAAAAGAGGGTCCGTGGAAGTAGAACAGCATAAGATTTGAGGGGGATTAAACGTGCCGATGCATCGCTGATAGAGCCTGGGAAGGAGAAAGCTGATTGGCCTAGACTACATACACAAGACAGATTCACACAAATTTTACTGAAATCCTTGAGGTCAAGTGTGTTTTGGAATGCAGAATTTTTCAGCGTTTAGGTTGTTCATTTTCTTTAACCATTTTTATACAAAAACTATAGAACAGTAAAGTTTAGGTTCATAACAGCTACTTTGCAAACAGAAGATAATCAGTGCTAACTGAATTTAATATGTATTAGGTATGTTACATGTGGGCTGACAAGAAATGTAAATAATTTTACTAAGCAATGATCAAACGTCAAGTTTACTTATCCAGGTAGATTAATTTATGATTCATCTTGATGTACCTAGGAAACTTTTCTATTTCATTATCAAATATACTACCTGTTCCTAAAATTATAATTATATGCACATATATAGATATATATTATATATGTATACTGTAATATGTNATATGTGTAGATGTATACATTTATACACACTTATAATTCCATACAACAAAATAGTTCCCTTTGGTATGCTATTACTGATTGATTACCTGTAGAGATGCTTAGGCTAGTGATAATCTAAAACACGATAAGAATAATTTATGTTAGGGGCGCCTGGGTGGCTTAGTCGGTTAAGCGTCCGACTTTCGCTTAGGTCATGATCTCGCGGTTCGAGGGTTCGAGCCCCGCGTCGGGCTCTGTGCTGACTGCCAGCTCGGAGCCTGGAGCCTGTTTCAGAGTCTGTGACTCCCTCTCTCTCTGACCCTCCCCTGCTCACGCTGTCTCTCTCTCTCCTAGAAATAAATAAAAAAAAAATTAAAAAAAAAGAATAATTTATGTTTGCCTTTGCCTTACAAATGTTAATCATACCTTCTACTAATCTTAATTAAGATTAACTTAAGGGTTTTGTGTGTGTTGGGGGAAGATATATATTCAATAAACATACACTTAAAACAGAATGTAGGTCCCATTTGGGACACCATTCATTCACTCACTCACCCATTGTGTTTTGTGTCCTTCCTAAATGTCAGGGACTATTCTAAGTGCTATATATACAGCTAATGGTTATATTCAAAATATTTAACCACTGGTATATGGGTATCAATTAATCAGAACAGACACTGACAAAATGGCAGTCTAGGAATGACCGCATATAAAAAATAGTCTCTGCCTCCAGGGGGCTTAGCATTTATTGGGGAAGATGGATGAGTTAATAGGTAACAGATCCAATAAGGGTAAACACAATAAAACTTCTTCAAATAATACATGAAGTAGTTTTTCCCCCTTTTTATATTCTTACCTGCTCCATAATTCTTGACACACTGAAAATTGATAATTCAGAGGAATCCAATTAACCAAAAGTTGTTATCTTCAGAACACAATTGAATGTAAAATCATTTTTAGGGGCTTTTTAAGAGAGTTAACTTTTGAAGTTAGCCGCTTCTTTTTTTTTTTAAACAGGATATAAATTTCTCATAGCTGCTAAATCATCCATTTAAATCTACCTTATAGATCTATTGCTTTCAAGGACCCATAGTTGTTATATACCATATAAATATTACTGCATGGATCATACTTCATGTTAAATATGCTTTCAGAAATTGCCCTGATTGAAAAACATCAGAAATTGAAGCCAAGAAAATTAGCCCATTTCTATTCGAATCAACCAACTAAATTATCTCCTGCCCTATGTGCTGTGATTTGGAACCTAGTCATAAATGCTCAGAAACAAATAACTTTAAGGAATTTTGTTTGTTAATCTCTAAGACTTAAGATAGAAATTCCTTAGTATGTTAGCCTCTTAAACATTTTCAGGATATTAATTAAATTATTGATTATTTTTAAATTGAAGAATTTTCCCAGAATGTAAATTTTACCCCTGTAGTCAAATAGCAGGATATCTGTTTTCTGAAAATATTTCAGATATGGATGAAAAAATTAGAAGTTAGGCCCTAATGCATAAAAAAAGCTATATGCAGTTTAATGTTACTTACGAATAAAAATAGATATATAAGCTAATTAAGTTATGCAGAAATACACTAGTAGACCCACGACATAATATGTGTTTCCTGGGTGGCCCATCTCATTCACTGAAATACCTGTTTTTCCTTCCTACAGATGTCATACTTCTATTCTGCAGTCTGTGTGGTGCATTGCAGATGTTGCTTTGACTCATAATTTCCTCTAGGTGGCGATATTTTCAAAGAAGCCATGCTAGCACCCCCACCTAAGAGAACTGAGTTGTATCAGCATCCAGTATTTACACCTTACTCTAGCTATGACTTTAATCTCCACAAGACGAAAAAATACGACTTGGGGACACAGTCCGATTTTAAATTCTGTCTCCAAAATCTAACAAAATTGAAGAGATGGGTATGATCTACTTTAAAATTCTAAATACATGTTTGAGAAAAGATGTTTCAAAAACATATGCTTGCATTAAGCTATGATTCTGACTTGTTAAAGAGGTGATGGAAACATGTTACTCAAATTTTAGTCTCTGGGCTGTCTATAACCCCTCTTCTAAAACCCCGACATTATTATTTAATGAGATGTTTCATTGATCTCTCTAGATTGGTACTTGTTTTTTTTTCCCCCCACACTGTCCAAAACTGCCCTTTAGTGGATATTTCATTGATAAATGAGGAAAAGTGGATAAATAGTGCTAAGCCCACTTCCATTTTAGTCCCTTCCATAATATATCAAAAAGAGAAAGAGACAATAACACAGAAAAAGAGTGAGATCCCCTCGATGTAGATAAATGTGTGTAGTGAAAAGAATTCTAAAATTCAGAAAGATAGGACTTTTTCTTTCCTTTCCCACCTTCTTTATCTAATATATGTCTTGTGGGGCCTTCATCCAGCCATATTTGCCATTTGTATATATATAAATTGGGCTTTCTTCTGCTTTGGACCTTCACCTTTTGCTTTTGTTTGTGTTTAAAATTTTCAGAACTCCACCCTAAGGCTTTAACATCCTAGAGATGTGGGGTTTATGACAAATAAGACACTGGAGTGTCTCTGTTCTAAATGCTGTCATGGAGTAATTTGAAGGATCCAGTAATCCTTAAAAAATTATGTAGCTGTTTGAAAGGCAATTTCATATTTTTGATGTGATACTTTGGCACTTTTAACAAACCTGGGTCATCAGAAAGCTCAAAGGATCACTATCCTTATTTTACAGATAAACCTCAAAAGGGTTAAGGTCTTTCACTGGGGTTAAAATGGGTAACTGAAAAGCCAGGCCCCAAAGCCTTTTGGTTTTCCTTTGTAAGCCCCATAAGCTTTGGCTACGTCCAGCTGTTTACAACAAGACTTCCCTTGGCCTGGACCCGACCCCACACGCCATGAGGATACTGCTGTATTCAGAAAGAGAAGCTGTTTCAATTTGAAGTGCTTTGTCTAGGGAGCTTCTGGGAGAGGATTTATTGGACCAACTTATGAGAACCTCCCAACTTCCCAGTTGGTGCCCTGGGCAGAGGCCATGGGCAATGAAGGTAAGCGTCAGAGTTCAGGGCACTCACACTAAAACTTCTGCCAGCGTTCTGTTTGGATCTTGGACAAGGTGCTCTCCATGTCTCTCACCATCTTCTCCTTGGCCACTGCCCAAGAGGCAAAGCCCATCCTCCCCTGTGGTTTGTTTATCCATCTGTCCTCCTCTCCAGTCCCACTGATGTGCCCTCTCTCTAGGCCTGCCCTCCATTGCCCTCCTTCTGGGATCTACCTCTCTTAAATCTGGAAACCTCCAGTCAGGGCCAGTTACGGAAATTATAGGGCTCAAGTGCAAAATGTAAACGTAGAGCTCCTTGTGTGAAAAAGCATGGGAAAAGCTTTTTCCTTTATTCTGTGCTCTCTTTCTGAACCAGTCTCAGTGGTTTTTAAAAAATTATTTTTAATGTTTATTTATTTATTAAAGAGAGAGAGAGAGAGAGAACAAGGAGGAGAGGGGCAGACAAAAAGGGAGACAGAGAATTCCAAGCAGGCACCGTGCTGTTAGCACAGAGCCTGACATGGGGCTCCAACTCACGAACTGTGAGATCATGACCTGAGCCTAAATCAAGAGTTGGACTGAGCCACCCAGGTGCCCTAAGAAAATATTTAGTGTCATGTTCCTTGGGTGAGGGATAGACCCTAATGGGAGCCCAGATCCTATCGTACCATTTTCAATGTGGGGTTTGCATTCCTGACCCCCTATTCATCCCGAAGTCCATACCTAGTCCTTCAGTGGGGGCAGCAACAGTCAGTGACCAGTAGGGGTAGGGGGGTGGGGGGAGCAGGTGGCTGAGGCCTTGTCCAGGGAGGCAGGGAGGCAGTGGGGAGGCAGGACAAGAGGTAAGCCAAGGTTCGAAACTCACACACATTCTCTGTTGTCCCAGCAGATTTCATTTACAAGACAAAATCAAAGATAAGATTGATAAGAATCTCAAGGCAGTGACCACAGAGTGTTAGAGAGCAAGGCCCCATTTGAGGGCACTAGGAGCACACTCTGGAAGCTCACCTGCCCCATGAGGGCAGCCTTTCCAGCATCTCAGTCTTTTCTCACACGGAGCCTTCTGTCTTCAGTCTGGTGCCCCTCCAAGGAGTGGGGAAGTCGCCTGAGGGAACTGCTTATTCTCTCAAGTTCACGAGGACCGGAGTGTTAAGGCTTAACTCCTGCTCTGCAACGCCGCCCACTTATAAGCCCTGACTCAGCCTAACGTGAGCAAGCTGCACACCATGCACATGCCAAGGCCCTTCTAGGCTTTTCCTCCTTTTCATCGATCAGGCACCCACTCACTCTCCTACTTTCAGGGATCGGTTTATTGCCTCCACAGCCCAGTCTTCCTCACCACCCCAAACCTTGCCATCTCCTATCACTGCTGGAAACCCATGCCATAATAGCTATTTCACAGGTCCCTGGCCTCAACCCTACTGGCCTTCATGTCTGTATCCACCGCATCACATCACTTTGTTGTCATATCTCAATCTTGCCATGATCAGGGGCCACAAGACCAGTAAAAGCTTAAATGTTAACTCCCTTTTCTATGGCAATTCTCTTCTCTTATTTTGTTCTCTAACCCATAAAGACAAGCTCTTCAAGAGAAGCACAACTTTTTAGGGAAGAGGAACAGCTGCTTTGGATGGACTAGAGATAAGGTTTTGATTTTGGCTGGAGGGTTTTAAATTGTCCCGTATCAAATTGTCCTGTGTTTCATGTTTTACTACTTCTATAGTTGATGTCATGTGCTTTTGATAGTATTATCACATTCCCAACTATTTTAGACACACACATGCAGACACACATGCACAATTTCCATTCTAGAAATCGGAGGAAAGAAAACGCACTTTCTTCTCCGTGCTCCATATTGCTAGCTCTCCATGGAGGCTTACTACACATTTTTCTTTGATTTTGCTGACACTCTCAGACCCACCAACACTCATTTTTCCTTCACTCTGCCAAATCCTTCCTGGCTTCATTTTAATCAGTAATATGCCTAAATTTCATGATCTATTACTTGACCTGCATTCTTGAAAATAGCCTCGAATCTTTTTTTCTTTTTTCCATTGAATCAGCTCAGAAAACCAGGAACTCAGGGTCACTAACAATGATTAAAAATAGTATTAAACATTCCATACTTTGTATGTTTCATCTTGGTTTTATCTCATTTACTCTTCGCAATGATGTTATGAGGTGAATATAATTATCCTCAATTTGCAGAGAAGGAAACTGAGAGTCATTGAGACTCAGGTAACCTGTTCATGTTATTTCTGAAGTTGGAATGTGTGATTCCCAAAGTTCAGTATGTGTGAATATCATGCAGAGATCTTACTAAATACGGTTCCTGGGTCCCACCTTGGAGATTCTGGTTTAGGAGAGATTGCAAGTGGGATAGGAATCTGCATATTTAACAAGCTTCCCAGGTGATTCTGTGAGGCTTAGCTGAGGCCTCCATGATTGTCCTTTCTTTGGGTTTTTATTTGGATCTCCCCCGGAAGAGGAGAGACTATGGGGCGGAGGAAGACAGCTTAGGAAGCCCTCACCCTCTCTTTTGGACCCTCACGGTCCTATTATTATTGCCCTCTTGCAAGCAAAATGAAATTAGAAAGATCTGTGTCCAAAACCAAATTGACTTTTAAACATAAATCATACAATGAGTAATATATCAGCTTCGTCAGTTAATTGTAGGAAAAATAGTCTTATTCAAGTTATTGACACAACTTGAAAGCATAGCATTAATTGATAGCAAGTCTAAAGGTTTTTCTTTTTGTATGGATTCCTTTTTTTTTTTTTTTTACTGAATTTGGCAATTTTGACTTTTAAGAAAATTCTTCAATGGTATCTATAAACTGTTACAATATTTTTAGTTCTGGCCATGAGAACATAAAACAGGCAGGGGCATGTACTGGCTGCTTTGTATAATTATTCACATAAAGATTATAAGTTAGAGGAACGACATTGTAAGTGTGGTTAAAATGAAACATTATAAAAACATCATTAAACACATGATTTTTAAATACATCAATAGAAGAAACAGCCAGCATGTTTGTTTAATAGCTTGTGATTTTTCTTTCTTTTTTTTTAAATTAAAAAAATAATGTTTAGGTCCCAATCATTTATTTTTGCTCTTGATTCCCTTGCTTTTGGGGATGTGTCAAGTAAGAAGTTGCTGCGGTGGAGGTCAAGGAACTAACAATAGAACTCCCGTATGACCCAGCAATAGCACTGCTAGGAATTTACCCAAGGGATACAGAAATGCTGATGCATAGGAGCACATGTACCCCAATGTTCATAGCAGCACTCTCCACAGTAGCTAAAACATGGAAAGAGCCTAAGTGTCCATCAACAGATGAATGGATCAAGAAGATGTGGTTTATCTATACCATGGAATACTACATGGCAATGAGAAACAATGAAATCTGGCCATGTGTAGCAACATGGATGGACCTTGAGGGTGTTATGCTGAGCGAAATAAGTCAGGCAGAGAAGGACAAATATCATATGTTTGCACGTATAGGAGGATTAGGAGGAACTTGACGGAGGAACAAGGGGGAGAAGAGGGGCGGAAATGGTGGGGGAAAGGGAGAGAGGCAAACCATGAGAGACTCTTGAATGCTGACAAAAACTGAGGACTGATGGATGTGGGGGGAGGGGGGGATGGGCATGGAGGAGGACACTTGTGGGGATGAGCACTGAGTGTTATGTGGAAACTAATTTGACAATAAACTATTAAAAAAAAAGTTGCAGGACTGTATAAAAAAAAAATAATAATGTTTATTTACCTTTGAGAGAGAGAGAGCACAAGAGGGGAGGGACAGAGAGAGAGACATACAGAAAGACAGACAGAATCCAAAGCAGCCTCCAGGCTCTGCGCTGTCAACACAGTGCCTGACGCAGGGCTCAAACTCATGAACTGTGAGATCATGATCTGAGCCAAAGTCAGATGCTTAACCAACTAAGCCACCCAGGCGCCCTTTCTTCTTCTTCTTTTTAATGTTTATTTTTGAGAGAGAGAAAGAGAGCATGGGAGGGACAGAGAAAGAGGGAGAAAAGGAATTCCAACCAAGCTCTGTGCTGTCAGTGCAGAGCTCCACCTGCGGCTTGAACTCACAAACCCTGGGATCATGACCTGAGTTGAAGTCAAGAGTCAGACGCTTCACCCACTGAGCCACCCAGGTGCCCTGATAACCTGAGATTTGTCTTTCTTGCTAATAACCTATGTGTTGTAAACCGTACTGCTTTTAAAAGTCTGGGATTCTATATGCATTCCAGGGTGTTTCACCTTTCCACAATTCCTGTCCTGGCAGGTTCACCTGATTTCACTGCATTCGTAGTATTCAGTGTACCTGGAGAACTTCTGAAATGTTACATTCCATTTTTTTCCCCTTATGTCAGTGGTTGCTTTATTAGATGGAGACAGCTGGCATAACATATGTTTCCTTAAAAGAAACCTTTAAAATTTAAAATTTGAAGAACACACTTTTAAAATCCACCAAAAAGGGTGAATTTTGCTTCTTGTGAGATTTATGAGATATTTTAAAGGATTTGAACACCAGCTTGTCAGGAGCTGCACTCTTCACTTGAAAGTACATGGCAGCAGGAGTTAGGTGCAGAGATGTTTTCATTAAATTTTGGTGCAGTTTGGTATAAATCACTTAAGTTAATGGCATTATATGTCTTTATTTACAAATCAAAGTTAATGATGCTTGTCTTGTTACCTTAGAGTATATATTTCAAGACCAGATGAAGTAATGAAAGTAACAACATATGGATAAAGGGTGGGAGGCAAGGGAGGGGAGACACAGTATTTATTGGTCATTCATTCTGTTTACTGGTCATTCGTTTGGTGTTAGGCACCAACCCAAGCACATCACATATATTTTTCCATTTAATCTTCACAGTCTCTTCCATAGAGTAGACCTATTATTCCACATATTAAGGACGGGATAGCAAGGCTCTAAGAAATTAAGTCATTTGCTTAAGGCCAAAAAAGTAAGTTGCAGAGCCCTAACTGGCAAACTCTTTGGGCTCCACCTTTCACACGTTTCAAGAATCAATCACTTCTCACAACCTCCACTATTGCCACCCTGACACAAGCCACCACCAATGCTTGCCTAGGCCACTGCAGTAGCTTCACTCCTCTTCTATTTTTGCCTTTGTCGCCATACAGTCTGTTCCTAACACATAAGAGGGAGCCATTTAAAATTTGTCAGATCATTCACACCTCTGTTCAGAAACCTCAGATAACTTCCTAACTCATTCAGAATAAACGCCAAAGTCCTTAATAAGTCATAGACCCCTGTGCATTATCTGGGTGCCTATCTCCTAATATTTCTTTGTCTTTGACCTCTTCAGATTCTGTGCTTCGCAGGCTGTAGCCAAACCACACCGGGCAGCAGGACACCGCACGCATTTCCCTCCCCTTGCTGTTCCTCAAACATGGCTCCTTTGTGGGGCTTTTGCATGGGGCTGTTCTCTCCAACAGAAATTCTCTGTCTCTAGCCATCCATTCGTGTCTCTTCCTCATCTTTTTCAAATATTTGCTCAAATGTCACCATCTTAACAAAGCTTTATCTAAACTGCTTCATTCCCAAACTTGCTCTCTCTCCTGCTTGATTTTCTCCTTGCAACACATCGCCATCTGCCACAGGGGAAAAAACATATTACTTTGATGGCATCTCCCATTCCTCTGCTAACAGATAAACACCATGAAGGTACGTACTCTAATGTGTTGTCACTGCTGTCTCCCTTTTGGGAGTGTTCTGAGTTGAGTTGAGTTTCTTTCTTGGTTTTGTTTTGTTTTTTTTCATGTTTATTTATTTTGAGAGAGAAGGACAGAGCACAAGCAGGGAAGGGGCAGAGAGAGAGGGAGACACAAACTTCAAAGCAGGTTCCAGGCTCTGAGTTGTCAGCACAGAGCCCAACCCGGGGCTCGAACTCATGAGCCATGAGATCATGACCTGAGCCAAAGTCGACGCTCAACCGACTGAAGCCACCCAGGCGCCCCTGAGTTCCTTTCTTGTAATTGCTCTTGGATGAAGAAGATATGTCTCACCAAGGTAAGTTCCTTCCCTGGAAAAGGCCCCATTCAGTGACTGGTGAATGAGGCTATGAGGGTCAGACCCTTTCCCACAATCCACGACAACCCTGAAGGGCCACTAGCTCAAGAGCTCCCAGGAGACGGGATGAGGTCTTTGTGCAACCATGTATTTACAATCCATCTTCTCTCTCTGTCCAGTTCTTCTTTCACTTTTTTCAAATCTTTGTTCCTGAAAGGACACCCCAATAAACTTCCTGCAAGCAAATCTCCATCTCAGACGTTCTTTCCTTGGGAAGCCAATCTAGGCCCAGCGCCAACAAAATGATGCCAAGCAGGAGGTGCTACAATAAATATCATTTCAATAAATAGGTAAATGAATGAATGAGTGAATGAATAAACTAGGATAATGGTTCAGAACCTGTATTATAGAGTCAGAAAGATCCTTCATGTGAAACCCTACCCTGCCTCTTAATTGCTGTGACTAAGGATTACTTATTTAACAATTAATTTTCCTCGTCCATGAAAGACATTATACTGGTACCTTTCTCAGAAACTTTTTCTTAAGATTAGATGAGAGAAAGCATATAAGGCTAGTAAATGGAACATTTATGCTCTTAATAGATACTATAAAAATAATTATTACTGTTACTATTTCTGCAAGAAATGTGACCACCTTCCTACATCAAGAGTTATTTCTTTCTGTAGCTTGATTCAAATCTATTACCAGGTGAGAATATGAAGGAGGAAACAAATGAAGACGCTTATCTTCATCATCCCTGGGATAATATACATGAGAGTGGAGGTGGGAAATATGAAAACAGTCATTATGGATACGGGTTAAATAGACTAAATAAAACTAGAGTCACAGACTTCTTGATCAGAAAAATAATGAAATATACCAGGAAGTACTGTAATTCTGTTAGGATGGTTAAAAGGGCAATTAGTCTAGCCTCTGTTTCTAGACTGGACTTAGTTAGGCCAGTGAAATCAGTCTGTCATCTAAATGATTCTAACAGATACATATGAAAGAATATTTCATGATCTCTCACTAAAGTTTATTCAAGTATTTAATCCCTCAGTGCCATCAGATTCTCCTTCAAATAACTTTTAATCTGTTTCTATAATTTTAATCTATTTCATCCAGTTTTGGCTACTATACAAATGCAGGACCACTGATCTGTCTTTTGAGCCTCAAATACAGTATTCTAATTAATCAATGAGTTATTTACTGAGCCTTGTGCCAAATACTGGACTGGGCTTGATGACAAGTTCTAATTCATGTTCCTCCTTGCTGTTCTCTGACCTCTTTGGAGACCCAGAGTCCCTTTCATCTTTTATAATTGTCTCATTTTCAGTTTTGTAGATTTTCTTTGAATGAGCTCCAATTTCTCTACAACTCTCATAAATACTTCAGGAAAGGCTTGATTATTGCCAAATATGGGAGAAAGATTACTACTCATGATAAGCTAGTCATACTCCTATTAATACACTCCAGCATAATGTTAGCTTCTTAAATAATTGCTTTATGCTGCTGAATCATCCGATTTGTGTTATATGATGAGTTTTAAACCATTTCCCCCTCAGTACTTTGAGCACACAAAGTCTTTCCTAAATCAATTGAATTTGTTTTTTTTGTCCTCACTGTACCATCTTTCATTTAAGCTTGTTAAATCCAATCCTAGTTTTTTGAAGTTGTTTTTCCTACACATTCAAGCTGAAGTCTCCTTTCCCCCCCCCCAAAAAAATGGCAATTCTTCCTAACCCCTTTCTGGTTTACTCCAATTCAACACAATATTTGGCACCTACTATGTGCTGGGCATGTGCTAGGTAGATATTATGGCCACAGAATTGTTAAACATGGGCCTTATTAAGAGGTTCTCAATATTCCAAGTGTTGAAATAGACAAATGCATGCATTCAGAGGGAATGGCTTCCTATGGAGGTAATGCTAACTTGAACTGTAATGATTAAATGGGAATTAAATAATGAAGAAGATAGGAGCCCAGCATTCCAGGAAAAGGGTCCTTACTATACAGTTACAAGTTTAGAAGACTTGAAATAGTTAATGTATTGGGAGACTATAAACATCTTCTGATCATTAGTATAGAATACAAGCTGAGGAATGGTAAGAAACTTGATAAGCATCATTTCAACCTAAGGAACCAATAACATATTATATAATCTTTGGCTAGCTAATGGTTAATCACCCTTAGTACCATTGATCCTCACTATTTGCAGATTCCATGTTTGTGAATTTGCCTATATGCTAAAATCAACATTCAGGTGCTTTGTGGATACTCACAAGCCTGCGCAGACCGGTGAAAAGTTAAGTCAACCAACCTGCACATTCCCAGTTGAGGTCAAACAAGATGATTCCTCTACTTTCTTATTCTGGCTCTCCTACTCTAAGCAAGTATCTTCTTTGAGGTCTACTTAATGCCATTTGCTTTTGTATTTGTGTTTTGGTGATTTTGCTACTTAAAATGGGCCCAAAGTGTAGTCTGTAGAGTTCATCAGTGCTCTAAAGTGCAAGAAGGATGTGCTGTGCTTCCTGGAGAAGATATGGATGTTAGATAAGCTTCATCATCAATAAGACTAACCTAACAGGGAGTGAACTCTATCTTCAAGCAAAGTCATGGTGGTGCCTAAACTTCTACTTCTTCTCAATAGGAAGGGTAGCTGCAGCCATCTCATTTCATGATTTAAGTGCAACTGCCAAGCCATGCTTGACTTTGAGCATTGCTGTCAATGAAGTCCTCGAGTGAAAAGTATCTGCAGAGATTCTGTGCCAACTACATGCAGTTCTACCAAAGTGTGCATGAATTGCACTTGTAGATATGCAATGGGTCTTTACTGCTAATGACTATCATGGCGGTGATGTTGCTGATGAAAATGAGCAAATGTTGCACATTCACCTAAAATGGAGCAGCTGTACCCAGACTAGGAAAATACATGCTTTGAGGGCATGTTCAATACAACTAAATCAATCTGATGCTTAGCCAACTATTTCTTCATGCATGGCTTTGTACTAGGTGCAATTATAGAAAACACAGTCTCTGTCCACAGGATGTTTACAATCTAGTGAATTTTTGAGGGTAAGGCTATTGTTTACTGTAATGTATATTAAGGAGACATGAAGAAAAGGGATTGAAGTGTTACGGAGTTTTAATGGGGATCAAGAGCATATTTGGCAGTGGGGAAAATATCTAAAAACACTTCATAAGGGAGATGATGTTTGAGCTAAATATCATCATATTTTGAGCTAATCAAAATATCAGTCACACATGTAGAATGTGCATATAAAAATATATAGCATATAAGAGGCTGTCTTTTTTCCATTGGATACTCTTTCCTGCTTTGTCAAAGATTAGTTGGCTGTATATTTTTGTGTCCAAATGAGGATGTGGAGAAATGAGCACCCTCCTACACTGTTGGTGGGAATGTAAACTGGTACAGCCCCTCTGGAAAACAGTGTGGAGATTCTCAAAAAATTAATAATAGAACTCCCCTATGACCCAGCAATAGCACTGCTAGGAATTTACCCAAGGGATACAGGAGTACTGATGTATAGGGGCACAGGTACCCCAATGTTCATAGCAGCACTCTCCACAATAGCCAAAACATGGAAAGAGCCTAAGTGTCCATCAATTGACGAATGGATCAAGAAGATGTGGTTTATCTATACGATGGAATACTACATGACAATGAGAAAGAATGAAATCTGGCCATGTGTAGCAACATGGATGGAACTGGAGGGTGTTATGCTGAGCGAAATAAGTCAGGCAGAGAAGGACAGATACCATATGTTTGCACGTATAGGAGGATTAGGAAGAACTTAACAGAGGACCATGGGGGATAAGGAGGGGAAAAATTGTGGGGGAGAGGGAGGGAGGCAAACCATGAGAGACTCTTGAATGCCAAGAACAAACTGAGGGGGCAGATGGGGGGGAGGGGAAGGGGGTGATGGGCATGGAGGATGGCACTTGTGGGGATGAACACTGGGCGTTATATGGAAACCAACTTGACAATAAACTATTAAAAACTATAGCATATATACATGTGTTTAAATGTGTTGTCTCACTGAATTCTCATTGTAATTTCATGGGTCAGTTATAGGTTGAAAAAAGGGTGGAAACTCTTATTTAGAAATCAGGAAGGAAAAACTAACCCCCTATAAAAAGGAGAAAAAGAAGAAAACAAGGGTGGAGGACAGTGGAAAGGGCTCTTAAATTTCAAGGACTCTTTCCTTGTTTTCCCTTAATCCAGATGCCTATCATTTATTTCTTATGCTAGACTAGGATTCTAACTGGTATTCCTGACTTTCTTTCAGTTCATCAATGCTCCATTCATCTGACAGAACGATCTTGAAAATGTTTCTATAATGTTTTGTTCCTCTGCTTAAATACCTCCAGCGGCCCCTCCTTTCTTATCACAATGTCAAAACCCCCTGAGTTCTCATTCCCACCAACCTTGGCTCCAAGCTCACTCTGAGGCACTTGGCATTTGTCAGACCCAGCAATGTATGTTCAGATCTGTAAAACATTTCTGGTATTGCTATTTCTGCCCACAAGCCTACCTCCTCCCGAATATTAGCAAAATCTTATTTAGCCTACAAGTTCCAGATCAAATGTAATACCCTCAGAAGCTTTTCTGATTTCCATATCCCAAGTAAATGTTCAGTCTATGTTGCCCTAGTAGCCAATCCTAACTGATGTTGGATTAATAATTTCAGCTAAATTCTCAGTGCTCATGGGAGCCTGCCAGGATTGATTCCTCTGAAGGAATTGCATAAAATTAAGCAACCAAACATGGAATAAGCCTAGATTTGTTTGCTTGCTTTTATCTAAAATATTAGGACTTGTAAATCTGAAGCTCTATCTATGTTAATATCAAAGTAAGTTTAATTGAAAACTGCCTTCGGTGTATATGAAACCTACCAAAGTGTAACCAGTGTATTTTGCATTCCATACAACCTAGATCTGCTCAGACATAAGTATGTTACGAAGAATGGCGACTTCAGCAAAGATTTGCTACAAACAAGAGTCTGTTTTAATGTATGCCTATTGTGAAAAAGATTATAAAGGATGGTCTTTCAATCAGTCCTCCTTTATTACATATACATACTCAGATTATAAACATTTTCTATAAGGCTATGTTTGAATTTAAATAACAACTCTATGGATGTGAATTTATAAAACAGCAGTGCTTAGTTTGATTCCTTTGGGACATGACTCAATATGCAGTTTCAGAAGCACAAACTGAACTTTTAATTATTACTCAGTGGGTGTGATCTTAAAGCCAGCTGTCTGCCTATCAGTTGAATTCTTTGAACCGATAAGAGGGTGCTGTATTACCGAAGACATAGCACAGAGAAGAAAAACTTTCAGAGCTTCAAGCCATTAAAGTTACGTCTCATTTTTGTCCTTTCAAAAGTTTATATGGGATCCAGCATATACCCTTTCACAGCAGAGTCAACATGCCTTTCCAGGCTTTACTACCAAGCAACAGTTTCATCCTCTAGCCAAATTATAATGCAAATGTGTATTAAAATCGTTGAATGACTGGAGACAATTTGTACCTTGTACTTTCCAAGAATTTTTTCAAGATGGTTTTGTTCTTGTTACAGAACTAGGCAAAATTAAATGAAAGTTGGTTTCAGGAAATAAACTTTCCAAAAAGCAAAGTAATTAAAATATTGCTGAATACTGAAGAAATTTTGACATACGTCTTATTTCTGAATTAATTCGCAACTTCAGACCTTAATGGAAATTCTACTTCATCTTTTGTTCTTGCCAATATTCAAACCCTCTCATCCTCCGCTTTGTGTAAAATGTTTCCAGGCAACCCCATAACTATTGCTTTTGCCTCATATCCTTTGTCCACCTCAATTCTTTTGTCATTTCTGTTACATAGATCAGCAACTCCAACTATACCTTTGCTACTTATGGAAACTATTTGGCACTAATTCATCCTATCTTATTCCTATTCTCTCCCATTCATAATGGGTACAAACATATAAATAAATAAATAAATAAATCTCACTTCCCCCAGAGCTATTTTTGAACCCCTTTCTTTTATCAACTTTATCTGTCTTGTAGGCAGATAAATACTCTTATTCTGCCATGACTTTGCTTTTTCTCTAACGCCAAACTAGAAGTTATGGTGGGAGTCAGCTTCCTCTTTACTTCGTACTGCTACTTTAAAAAAAAAAAAACTTTTAACATTTATCTTTGAGAGACAGAGACAGGACATTAGTGGGGGGGAGTAAAGCAGAGAGAGAGGGAAACACAGAATCTGACGCAGGCTCTAGGCTCTGAGCTGTTGGCATAGAGCTCGAAGTGGGGCTCAAACTCATGAACTATGAGATCATGACCTGAGCCAAAGTCGGAGCCTTAGTCGATGGAACCACCCAGGTGCCTCCATACTGCTACTTTTAAGGACAGACATTTAAAGTATCATGTTAAACAATATATATTTATCAGATCAAGTCCATTTCATTTTTGGGTATCACTCTTTTAGAAACACTCTTGCCCTTATCTCCTCACTTACATGTTTCTCCTTCAGTGTGATCATGCTGGAAGTAACCATTAGAAGGTGTCATATCTCCTCTGAGATCTCCAACCCAGCACCTTTTCTCTTCAACCATAGGTTACTTTCTATTTAATACTCCTACTCAGCTGTTCTGCAACCTAATAAGCCATAATATAATTAAAGCATTTAGAATCTTACAATAACAGAGGTTTCTATAGTAGTAACCTTTATCCTCTCCAAACTTTTGGCTCAATTACTTCAGTACTAGCACAATCAAAACTCTCATCTTCCTGAAACTTTTTAAGCCACTGATATTCAACTCAATTCCAAGTCAGAATTCCTTGCTAGTAACTACTGCCTAAGTTCCCCTAACAAGCCCACAGAGTAATCCTTAGGAAAGCTATAGAACCACAGGGAACTGAACAATTAGAGTCTTGCTGCCCATTTTTAGCTGGCCTTCACCACTGTCTGGTGCTCTGATTATTCATGTATAATTAATTCCCCAGTGAATTTTCTATACCTCCTTGTCTAGATCTGCTGAAGGGTTACTGGAAGTCTTTAATCTTGTGATTCCCTCAATTCGTATAGTTGGCATTTAGACTTATTTTATAGAGATGCATTTATTTGTCGTAAGCAATTGACACTAAGACCGGAGATGCTAAGAAACTAGAAAGAGGTTTGGGCTGAAAACAATCCACACCAGAAGATTTTAACACGCGTTAGAGGGGGTGGGGGGGAAACGTTATAACCAGTGCAGGTAATGAAGACAAAGAGCATGAGAACTTTCCAGTCTGAGAGTAAGACACTGAAGTTTCCTAGGTCACCAGCTTGAAGAAGGAGGTTCAGAGGGTAAAACAGATCCATCTTGAGGGACTTGGTGAGAATCTGGAAGTCAAAGAAAAGGGCTCTGAACTATAATCTAGAGAATCCAGGATAGGGACCAGAAAAGATGAGGCTTCAGAACTCAGCTCCAAAGAAAGTCAATGCATTATTAAGCATAACCTGAGACATAGGGCTCAGAAGCAAGAGTGATCTTGATGCCAAATAGTGCCTTCTGAGGTCAGGAGCCTAGAGCTAAACTATTCACAGGATGCAAGGGGTGAACTAGATCTCAGTAAGAGTGGAAATAATCCTGTGGTGAGAGCCAATAGGAATGATAATAAGAATTAAAACATGAAGAGAATGAAGTCAAAGAGCATCTTGACACAGATTCTTTTATCCCTTTTCCCCCACATCTTTGCATCAACGTATATTTGTATCTGTTTAAAACTTTCCTTCAGATTCACAAGAGAAAATTCCTCTAAATAAAACTAACGGTTGTGTTTGTTTGATTGTATTTTCAGTCAACACATTTTGCTTGCAAAGTCCATGGAGGATTTCTTTAAATATTTTAATTTTCTCTGCTTTGAGAGCTGGGTCTTACACTGACACAGACTCATTATTATTTCAGTTATCCATGCATATGGCATTTTAAGGGTCATATTACAAAGAGGAAGACACCTGGGAACTTATTCTGATATTGTCATTTTACTGAACTAGGATAGGAGATCGTCTTAACTCAGAATCCTTGAGTAGCTCTTCTCCTGAGAATAGCTGTGGTTTCACTGACTTTTTCTTTTTGTTTGATGATTAATACTTGATACTGTTCACTTGGATTAGAGTATCAAAACCACTCTGCACAACTAGAGAGGCTTCTTGGAACGTAATTCGTAGCAAAAAAAAAAAAAAAAAGAAAAAAAAACGTAGGATGTCCCTGTGTCTCTAGTAACTGACACTGCAACAGCCAGTCAATTAATCTTTTATTTGCAAAATGCACAATATTTTATTAAGAAAAATAAAGGTAACTATTCCACCTGGATTGTAAACCACACCTTTCTACTTTCTTCTAGAACATTGTTCTTATAATGCTCTTTTTAGCAGTCTCATATAGGTTCCTGACCTCTGCCTTCAATTTCCTCTAGTCTCTGCCCTTCTAAAAAAATTAAATAAAAGTCATTTTTTTAACCTGACTGTGCTTCCATTTTAACTGTCTCATTCCTATTTCCTAGCAACTTTTTGAAAGTCTATTTATTTATTTTGAAAGACACAGAGACAGCACCAGTGGGGATGGGGCAGAGATGGGAATCCTAAGTAGGTTCCACACTCAGTGCAGAGCCTGATGCAGGGCTCAAAATCACAAACCATGAGATCATGACCTGAGCCACATCCAAGCATTGGGTACTTAATTGACTGAGCCACCTAGGCGCCCCTTTCCTAGCAACTTTTAAGTCAAGTACCTGCCGTTGTCAGATAATCTTGAAGAAATCATGCTAAGTCATTTCAAACTCTATCATTAATCCAAAACAGTTAGGGTAATAAATCTTACATGTCTTCTTGTAGTAAAGTTCTATGATTCTAAGAATATATTCTTAAAGATTTGCAGAGGCACCTGGGTTGCTCAGTCGGTTAAGTGTCCTGCTCTTGATTTTGGCTCAGGTCAGGTCTTGATCTCACCATTCATGAGTTCAAGCCCCGTATTGGGCTCTGCACTGACAGTGGGGGATCTGCTTGAGATTCTCTCTCTCTGTCTTGGTCTCTCTCTCTCTCTCTCTCTCTCTCTCAAACTAGATAAGTAAACTTAAAAAAAATAAAGATTTGTAATTCTAGAGAATTTTTATAACTAAAACCTACATAAGAGTTAACTTGGTTAAACTCCCTATTTTATAAAGGAGAAATTAATTCTTGTTTAGAATATAGTGTGTGAACAATATTTTTACTCATGATTTATATTTTCAAATCCATAACAATATGTTGTATTTAAACTACTATATAAGGATTGGTAGCTATTATTTTTAAGAAAATAAAGCACAACTCTATAAATGTATATAGTGTAATACCATTCTAACACTATATTTTTTCAAGGTATCTGCCATTTAATACACCCAGTAATTATTGCACTAAAATTTCAGTGTGAGAAATGTTGGCATCTATTGTGCATGTCAATTATGATAGTAGCAGGTATAAGCTATTTTGACCTATTTACTCCCTAACTGGGTGGGACAGAGGACCAAAGAATGTCAAAAATATCCAATATGTATATAGCATTTACTAGGTGTTCAGAGAGTGTCCTATGTTTTAAATATATATTCTATACATATTAACTCATTCAGTCTTCACAACAACCCTAGAAGATACCTATTTTGGAGATGAATAATCTGAGGTTCAAAGAAGTCAAGTACCTTGCCCAAGGTATGTGGAAAATCTGGAATTCAAATACAGGTATTGTGGACCACGTTTTTCTTCTAAGGGTGCTTTCTTCTGCCTCATACCAGGATCTTCTTTTCTATTTCTTAGCTTTGCTGGTCTCTTCTTTGCTTGATTAATGTGCTGACTCTCACTTTGGCAAAATGGCCACCTGCAATACTGATGGAAAGATAAAATATTCCCTTCCCTCCATGTGACGAATTCCAAGGGGTAAAGTAGTCTAGTTAGCCTAATTTCTGCAGCCAAGAGAATGCGGTGCTGTGATTGGGTAGATTTCAGGCACGTGACAAACCTTTACCAGCAGAGATCCATCGGTTAAAACCACTTCAAGATAGATATTAATTTTAAATATAGAAATCTTTGAGGTAGATTCTAGAGTAGGCTAAATGAGAATTGAGAAGTGTGAGAAATGAGCTTACTCCATTCCCTGTTTTCATTTGTTTTGTTTTTGTTTCTGGCGAGTATAATTCAAACCCAAATTTTGAAAGCCAAAGAGAAAGCCACCAGGTCCCTTGTGTTCTCAGTGGCCTCATCTGACACAAGTCTTTCCACCTGGTCCCAGGAATTCTTTCGGTCCCAAATCTTTCATGACAATCTTGGTATGGTGCACATGCTACTAACTATACTGATAGAAAGATGGGAAGGAAAGGGTTTCGGTATACCTTTTGTGTGATTTTTCATCTACTGATGTTTTCAGAATAAAAACCTAGTGAGGAGCTGATTTTTTTCCCTCCAATTCTCCTGTACATCAGACTAAGGTTTCCTTGAGTAGAAAATGATACAAAAACAGATTTTTATCACAGAATGCTTGGGATTTATACATTTTATTATTTATATATTATAAAGTTTACTGAATTCTGTTTGCTCAAGAATGCCATGCTTATTCAATGCGATTAATGTACATAAAGAACTAGAACATAAGAAAACTATTTGTATGTTTTTTCCTTTTCTGTTAGATTAGATATGAGTGGAGAAAGAATCAGTCATCAGCATTCCTTTTCAATTTCTAGTTTGTTGTATGTCACCTACACATACTTGTTTACGTTTTCAAAATTAGTAAATCCAACGTGATGCCAAGGGCAGTGGTTTAGAAAATATGGTTTCCCAGATTAGCACCATGACCCTTACCTGGGCACTCAGAAATGCAAAGTCTGAGGCTTGACCCTGACTGAGTCAGAAATTTCAGGAGTGGGACCCCAGCAGTGTTTCAACAAGCCCCCAGGGTGTTGCTGACGTATACTGACCTTAAAAACTACTGCCAGAGGGACTTTCTCTCTCCCTTTTGCCGGGCCTCCTTACCTGGCCTCAGTGAGAAAGGACTACGTTCTTTACTAATTAGTTTCTAAGCAGAAATTTATGCCAAAGAGTTAACAATCGATCCCATATGATTTTCTTCAAAACACAGAATGTTATCATCAGCTCTTCAACAGAATTGGGGAAATATTTTTTGGCTTACCTATTTTGTGCTCGCCAAATGACACTCTGATTTGACTTCAATACTATATGTTCCCTGTATCTTGCTTGTGGTATAAGGTATTTTATCTCTTTGGGGACTGTTATGGGTCTGCTTCGGTGGCTGATCCATATATTCAGTGGGATCCTCTTTTCACAGTTTGATTTCTGAGTGGGTGAAGCTCCCAGAGTCTTTTCCTTGCACTGCCCATGTAAAATATAAGCATTAAAACAGTGGAATAGGTTTTTGAGGGTAATTTTTGGTGACTACTCTGGGCAATTTTCAATAATGACCAGTGAAAACACTATTCATCCTTTTTCCCCCTGACAACATGCCTCTAGTATATTATTCATAAATATTTGATTGACTCTCTCAGGCTAGAAATCTCCTAGTAGATAATATAAGAGGTCATATTTTTTGCACCATTTGGATCACCACCATAAAAACTAGTGTACATTCTTCCATTGATACAATGTACTCAGCTGAGACTCAATATACCACAAAGCCCCATGACAGACAGGCAAGCCTTGTTGATTCAGGTAGGGTTTGTTTTGTTGTAACGGTTGAAGTTATGCATCAATATGCATTACTCTCTAGGTTTAAGAGTCAGTTCATACTTACTCACCTAAGTAGCTTAATAGCCTATTTGCAGATAAGTTGCAAAAATTATTGCAGTTTAACAATCTATACTTTTCTGCGAAGTCCTGTGAAGGACAAGCCTAAGCCACATAATTACATTAGGTCTATATAAAAAGGTCTACCTATATCCAGTTATTTTGACTGCAAATAATACTCCATTGAGTCACTTCACGAAAAATATTGAAGTAGAACATAGGAATCCACTTTTCAATGTCTTAGCTGGAATGTTGGTGTTTTTATTGTGTCATTCCAAAACCTGTCCAGAAGTTCCTTTCACTTGTGATCCTGGCGTCTAGAGGTCCCTGTTGATATGACAGTTCATGAAATCAGCTTTTGAGCACTGAATTACATTCCAGATATTGATTTTAGAGTTGAATGGGAACTGTGGGGGGAGCATCCCATGGGAAAATGTGGAGTTGGAATGGGTTTGTCAGTAAACCAGAAACGTACTTGAGTGTGGGTGCTTTGAAGTCCGATGGTGCTCAAAGTGGATGGCTGCTGTGGATCGCGTTCCCATTGGGTGAAGACCTTGCAGGCAATCCTCTAATGAGGACTTAGCTCTCACACAGCCCCTGTCATTCAGACAATGCTTCATTCCCTGGAAACTTCTGGGCCACAGCTTAACTCATATGCGTTTTCCAAGCTTGGGGCTCTCAGCATTCAGGCCTTCCTCCATGCTTTTCCTTTCTTCCCAGACTATTTTGGCATCCCGTACACACTCCTTTTACACCCCTTTATTAAAAATCTCTCTTCTTTTCTTTTGTCTCATGGTTCTTTTTGGACAATAAGGTAGATTCTGTTTATATGTTTAAATTCGAACCCCAGTTATTATTAGCAACAAAACTGCCTCCTCCACTCCACTAGAGGGCAGTGAAAGCTTAATCTTCCTAAAGACCGTTATTTGCTATCGTCTGGATGATCATGAGACTTCCTAATAATAGATATATTATTCTAGAGAAGGCTTTAAAAAGTGTGAGGCAGAGGGTGTTCAGAAGTAGGGACCAGATGCAAAATAAACTTCTCTTTTATTTGGAGAACCGCTTTATTCCTGAGATCTAGCCAATGAACTTTTCTACCTACAATGCCCAAGGCGTGGACAGAGGAAGCCATGGATGGCTTAAGTGTGCTGTCAAACGATTCTAAGTGCACTCGATGAAAACTTTAGCCAGTGTGCTACTTAGACATTGGCTGGAGCACCCTCCTGACTACAGTCACTTCCAAAAAAAAAAAAAACCTTTTTTCCTTGATGTGTACATAACAGATGGTCCCTTAACTATAGGCTGCGTAGGCAACCGTGACCTCTGTGGCCTGACTTGAAAAGATGACTCAGGCCTGTCCAATTTCTGCTTTTATCAACTAAAATTTGGAATAAGATACCCATGAAGTGTTTTCCAGTGACTGGTAGGAGTTTAAGGTGAAAAGTTATGATATGGAGAAAAAGCCCAAAAGAAGCCATGATGTGCAAACTGAAGTTACAAGGCAGCCTAAGACAGTGAGGAAGCTGATGTGGTGTAGAGAAGCAGACACAACCTGAGGGTAGGAGAAACAGGAGATATAAGTGATTAGCACTTCCTATGGGTTTCTACTTTTGGTATATGTGTATCTTTATATAATTAGATACGTACTCTCAAGCAGTTTTGATTTTAAGAAGTCAGCTTCTTTTTGATATATTTTAAATACTCATTTGATCCTTTTAGGGTCATTCTGTACCAAGTTCCTCTTGTACTTCATAGCATTCACAACCTTATCAGCATTCGCATCCTGCCAAAGGCCTTCCTCAATAATTAGAGTTAAACCTTTTTGAAGTCTCCTTTCTCACTGTTGGCAACAGCACAACATTCCCAGCACTCTGATGATGGATGGTGCCCTTGCCCATTGGTCTTTCTGTCAAAGTCTGAAAGACTCTTTTTACCATGGAGAAAGAGAATTTGGTTGATTTAACCCAAGATGATCCCTTTAACTGGTGATTCCCATACTGAGAATCTCTTAGTTCCTTTTCCTCTTCGCTTCTGGCTCCTGAAATGGTCTTCCTTTCTCTCTTTTTTTTAATTAGAAATTGTTTTAATTGAAATGTATCTAACATATAACATTGTGTAAATGTAAGATATGAAACATATCAGTTGGGTGCATTTATATATTATAATATCTGCCATTGTAGTGACAATTTATACTTCTGTCACATCATATAATTGTCACATCTTTTTAGTGATTGGGATAATTAAGATTTACAGATCTTTTTAAGACTGGGTTGTTTTGGGAAATCCATCAGAAATCTGTCTTCCCAGGTCTTTCCTAAGTTGGCCAAGTGACTGTCATCTCACCTAACTTATTTCCGGAGGAAGAAATAAGACACTACACACCTACTTCCTTAGCTTTGAATATACTAGCTAAGCTCAGGATAGAATAGTCCCTGGATATTATTAGTCACTTGTGCCCTTCAAGCCACTTTGACCTCCACTAAGGAGAAATCATAGACAGTCCATACCCAGGTATACGTCATAACTTCCCCATATCTGTAGTTGTAGGGGTCAGGCCCACAAGATTCAATCTTCCTCAATGAATAGAGATTTCAGAGTAAAATACTATTGCAACTCCCACACAATTCTATTCTTCTTGGCCCCTGATTGTATCATGTCTGCCTTTTAGGGTTCCTTTCACTGAACCCTGGGACAGAGCCATATGTTGTGTATTTGGCCCTTTTTATTTTGTCCAGATTTGTCCTAAAGTATATGGACAAATATACAAGTGGTATGGGATGAAAAATAGGGATCTAGTTGCTAGAGTATTTCACTTTACAAATATGAGAAAGTACATGCTGAGATACAGAATAGTTCACATGATGAGCAAAGCCTCAAGTCAGGGGTTAATTAAAAAGGGAATGGTTATTTGAAATAAATTAATTTGACTTTAGAGAAGCAAGTGATCTTTGGACCATCTGCAGATCCGTGGTATAGAATTTCCTTCCTTAGCAACAGATTGTTTTGTAAGAATGCTACCTACACTATTTTAATAGCTCTCTGATTTCTCACATTCACTTTCTTGTCCCATGATACACTTGACGCCGTGATATGTTGTTGTTGTTGTTTTTACCAAATTATGGAGGAGATCAAGTCAGTAACCTTTTCAGAAACCTGCAGTGGCTTTTTTTGTTAAGCATGACCATCACATGCATCCAAAGTCATTTTAAGCATTTCAATTAACCTATCCTCTAGATAGTACCCACTAGTTCTCTTTAAAATACAAATCTCAGCTTATACTACCACCATAAGGTAACCCATTAGTGACTACCAGCGCCTACTGAGTAGTGAAGCTGAGGCCCACACATAACTGTCCACAAGTTAAACTGCCCAAGGGATTGCTAACAAGGAAGTTTTGCCCTGTCTCTCTGCCTTTCGTGATGATCCTTTGTCCGGAATGTTTTTCTTGTTCTCTTTGGATAATTTCTTTTCATTCCTCAATACCTAGCTCAGGACAACTCCACACTGTGGTTTCTACAATTATAACTCTGATGTGACAAAATTATGTGTATATTCCTCCCCAAAACTGAAATTTTGACATTTCTTATCAGAAATCAGAGCTTTGTGTCCAGCATACTATATGCCTCCCTGAAGGACTTGTCCTAGAGGAAGAGAGAAGGAAAATGTTTAACTGTCAGCCCTTTCAGGGACTAACTCAGGTGCAGAAAGCCACTTTGGCCAAAGTAATGCCCCTTTCAGGGGTTCCTCATTTAATGAATATTTAATAAAAGGCTTAAATATCTGGTTATTTGTGTCAGTTCAGGACAAACTAAAGGCCAGTCTAGCTTTAGAGTTTCCTTTAGAATCTCCCAAGCTTGTTATTGGACATGCAATGCTTTTTGACTTTTCTCTCACACTAATCCCTTTTCCTTCCATATCCTTTCCCAGGAGTTGGTATCAAGGCATTGCTTCATGATCTGCAGAAACACTCCATCTCAGACTCTACTGACAGAGGAACTCAACCTGTAATTGGTATCAGGAGCAGGAGATACCTAGGGGTTTTGTAACTGCATCACTTGCTGCCCAGCTAGCGACAGACACCGGTATTCGGTGGGCACAGATAGCCTCTGGCACAAAGTTATAGTCTGACATCTTTTAAAACTCCCACCGGTGTGAACTGGAATGGTATACTAGTGTAGTAATAGAAGAGAATAAGTGCATTAGCTGGTGCATTTTGTCAATAGTTTGAGAAATATGGGGAAGACAGTTAATTATAAGGTCAGTGAAATTGAGTGGCTCTTTCTCAGTTTAATTGACTCTCTAGAAAATGATAACAAGCTGAGATGATTAATCACCAATTGAAACCTAATATGAAAGTCAGAGGGCCATTTTGGTAGCATACATAAAAGCTCTACTTTCCTGTAGAGGGAAGGGAAGGAACACTGAAAACCAGCCTAGAGACTTAATCGTTAGAATATCTGAGCTCAAAGAAAGTTTCAACTTTCAAACAGTACAGGTCTGCCATGAAGGTCAGGGCCCTAACTGGGAAATAATGCCATCATAACATTGGGATAGGGACACCTGTGTTGATGCCTTGAGTAAATATTGAATCCCTACATTTGTCTAGAATCTTGGAGCCAATAGAAATGATCCACCACTCCTTATCAAAAGCTAGATCTCCTCACTTTCTTGAAGACAATGCAGGGTCTCTTCTACAACAAATTTTTGCACACAACATTCTAGCCGCATTCAACCTTCCCTTCTAGCCATTAGGTCTATTATTAGTGTTAGGTAATGGAATAGCCCAGAAAGGGAGATTTTGAGGCTGACAAAAGAGGAGAGTATATTCTGAAGAAGCTCCAAAACATAGAGAGTGAAGAGTTCATGTGGGAAGTGGATTTTTGGGAGGTTTGATCAAGAGAGCTGGAAGATAAAGTTTGATAAGAGAGAGTTTATGATTTGGAAACATTTGCTCAAGATATATGATTTAATACTATGGAGAAAACCCCAGAGAGGTGGTACCAACTCTCTATTAGGATGGCTCCTGGACACATGACAAAGTGCTGTACTAAGTGAAGTTGAGTGCTAGAATTTCCACAGAAGATGGTATAAAGAGGGATTAAAATGCTCAGGGAAGTGGGCATGGAAGAATGGGAATACTATGCACGGCTTAAAGACCCTACAGATGATTACAATGCCTAGGGGATAGACATTTTACTGTGTTCATGTAGAGTAACCTCGTAAGGTAGGTGCCATAATGACACAGAAGTTTAATGGTAGTTCTGTCATTATCATGGGAAAACTTGAATATGCAGCTAGGCTCACTTTCATAAATGGGAATGTCAGAACCCCAAACACAGAAACCATATGGTACCACCTAAATATCAGAAGCCACAAGGGATGCAACTATGGTAATAAGTGATAAGATCAAAGGGTCAGACATGGGGCCTCTCCCCCAGAGAGTTATGGAAGTGGTCAATAGAATATGAAGTCCCTAATAGAAAAATAGGTGATACTACTCAATTTATAACATAATCAGGAGGCAGAGTGTTGTCCCAGAAAAAGTAATGACCCCTTGCGGTATTACATTTCTATTATGAAGTAACAAATGAATACAAACTTAGCAGTTTAAAACAACATGAATGTGTTATTTCATAGTTCTGTAGGTCTGGACTCTGGGTACAGCAAGGCTCAGCTAGGTCTTTTACTTAGAATCTAACCAGACCCAAATCAAGATGTTGATAGGACTGCATTCCCTTCTGGAGGCTCCAGGGATGAATCTGCTTCCAAGCTTATTCAGGTTGTTAGCCAAATCTAGTTCTTCATGGTTGTGGGACTGAGGTGGTCATATATTTGTAGGCTATCCCCTGAGGGTCACTCTTGGAGTTCTGGCCAAGATCCAGCCCACAGCAGGTCCACTGAGCCCATAGATACATGGGTGGTTATTTTCTCACTTTCTGAATGTATAATTGGGACAGATGTACTTACTTATTGGGATAACTCTCGCATCAAGTCTTAGTCTATAGGGTCGGAGCTATCATAGTAGGAAAGGCCAAGGAGAACCCTCTGAAATTTCCCCTCTTCAAGACTGTAAATAAAGGATAGCATATCTCCATGGAGATGGTGACTACAGAGCCTCAGCGAAAAGCTCATATTTTGTTTGATAAGCAACTAGCACAGGTTCTCACATATCATTAAATCAGACCAGGGTGATGTACTGTATGTTAAACACACACACACACACACACACACACACACACACACACACACACACACAGTGGGGTTGGTCCTGTGATGTTGAGGACTGCTATTTTTGAATGGCAGACCAATTTAGAAACTGCCAGCTGTTAGAGCTTTGGAAAAGCCTGAGAACGGCACTATTGAAGCTCCAGCTCCCTGTATATAGAGCCCATGTGATGCCCTAATAATCATTCTGCACCCAAACTCTCAGTGTCTGCCTCTCAGACCAACCAACCCACTACATGTATCCTAGCTACTAAACCAATATTTCTGACATGCACATAACTAAAGTTCCTTCATACTCTGATGCTAATATGCTCCGTACTGGGCATTACACACTACTTCTCAATATGCATTCCTCCTAGATCAGTTTGAACAATCAGGGTTAGTCCACTGGGTGGACTAGGGGCCAGCCCTTCCACCACCTTCACAATGTATTCTGAATCCGACCACTTCTGATCTTCACCACTATCATCCTTCTCTAAGCCACAGTTTCTTTATCTGTACTTCTTCCCTAGCCTCCTATCTCTACTCCTGCACTTGCCCCTATAATTGATTCTCTGCAGGCAGAATGAGCTTTTTCAAAATGCAGATCAGAACACACTACTCTTCTCTTCAAAATCATTCAATACCTCCCTTAGAACAAAATCCAGCAGCCTTACCGAGACCTATAAGACCCTTCATGATCTGCCTTCCTTGCTAACTTGCTAATTCAGCTCCTTACATAACCTATTTTTCTTATTCTGTTCTAGCCACTTTGCTTTCCACAGAGTTTCTTGAACATGCCAAGCTCATTTCTGGCTCTGAGCTTTGGATTTGTTCTTCTCTCTGTACAGAAACAGATTTCCTCAGATATTCACATGCCTCCCTCCTTCAGTTCACTCAGGTGTCTGCCTAAAAGTCACTTTCTCAGATATGCCTTCTCTCTTCTCTGCCCACTCAACTTGAAATTCCTCCTTTAAAATATACATATTCTTCCTTCTCCTCTACTGTGTTTTTTCCCTAGAATTTGTCATAACCCAACATTAAATGTTTTGATAAATTTGTGTGCTTTTGGTTTCCCCAACTTGAATACAAACTCTATGTGGGCAAAGTTTTCATCAAGGTTAATGTTGAAGTATTTAAAAATACCTAGCATGTGCTTGGCAACATTAGATGGGCTCCCTAAGTGTTTGTTAAGTAAATAAGCTACTCAGTAAGTCATTCAAATTTGGTCAGTGACATGTGAGGGGGATATACATTAAGTGTCTTCTGAGGAAGACTCATCATTCCTAAGATAGACCCCTAGGAAGAGACAAGATTCTCTCTTCTTCCTCTGGATATGGTTGAAAATATGAAAATGTGTGGCTTGGAATTGCCTCAGCTACCTTTGAATCAGCCCAGGGAGGAAACCTATGGAAAGACTGAAGGATGTGAAGAAGTAAAAAGAACCTGAATCCTTGGTGATCTCACAGAACTTCTGACTTATCTCTATCAAAGCCATCCATCCCTACTAGGAGTGTGTAATTGTGAGAAAGAGTAAATGTGTAACTGCTTATGCTGGTGTTCTTAAGGATATTTCATTCATGGTTTCATTCTTCACAGCCAAGAGCAACTTGGCTAACACATGCACCTTTTCCAGCTCTTCCTATTACACAGTTCGATACACCTGACTCTTCAGACACATTAAAACTCCAGATGCCCAGCTAAATGTTCATCTGTGCTTTTGCTCAGCTATACCCTCAATCCCTTGCTTCTACACATGTGAAATTCTACTCAGCCTTGACACTCCCTCTTCTGTGGTCAAACTCAGAAGTTTCCTTCCCCTTCATGTCTTTGCTTGCTGCCTCATTACAAGCACTCTGCAATAACCTAATAATTCATTGCTTATTTTCTCCCTGGTTCCTATTAATTCAAGCTTCATGCTACAGTTATTTATCCCCATTCTTACCTTTATTCATTTAATCAGTTATTCATTCACCAATTTTATCAAGCATTTATTGCCAGACTTTGGCCATATATCAGTAAACAAAACATACACAAATTTTGCTCTATTGGAACCTGTATTTTTGTTGGTGAGGATGGAAATCATTCAATAAATAAATTAATTAAATAGTACATCAGGGAATCCATAGTTTGAAGAAAAATTAAAAAAAAAAAAAAGAGGAGTGGATAGAAAATACCAGAGTATGCGAGGGGGATTGCAATTTGAAAAAGGGGTAGTTCATGGAGGTGGCTCAGCTCACTGAGAGCTGACACATGAGCAAAGACTTGAATGAGTTGAAGCAGTGAGCCATCTACCTGGGGCAGACTGCTCCAGGTGAAGGGAACAGGCCCGAGGACAGAAGCACCCTTGAGCTTGAGGAATGGCAAGAAACCTTTATCCTCAGAACAAAATGAGTGTAGCAGTAAAGAACACATCTTGAGCACCTTGCCTTGCCCTAAGAATCCTGCAGTCACTCAGCCACTGAACTTTCAATAAGTGATTGCTGAAAGGGTATTTTACTTTGTACCAACTAGTTGTTTCTATTGATTGATTTAAAGATCATGTGCATCAAGAATCAAAATAGGATAAGGATATTTCATTCATGATTTCATTCTTCACAGCCAAGAGCAATTTGGCTAATGCATGCACCTTTTCTCACTCTTTTCTAGCCTTCATGTAACATTTTACTTCCATGTATTGTGAAACAGATTTGTTTTCTACCATTCAGGGAACTTTCCTGAGATATTTACAACTCCAAGTGTTTAGACTCACATGCTTTAGTCTTAATTTATTCCACATCAGCATAAGCTCTAGGTCTCCCAGGTTCATCTTCTTGAGGCTAGCAGATATCACAATCATACCTAGAAGTAACATAAATTACAGTTGTGAGATGAATAATCTAAAGAGATACTCATTTTGCTGATGCTTTGACTTTTGCTCTTGCCTCTGGACTGAAACACTGCTGCTCATATCAAAGATTTAGTCCTGGCTACTCCAGATCCATGGTAACATTAGGGATCAAGTATGCATCTTGGTGGAAGACCATCTTAGCTTCTATTGAGTTTTGATAACATGCCCATCACTCCTGCCACTCTGTTCCAACAGCATTACTCCAGGCATCTGGCCAAGAACTGGACAATCTTTTATCATTGCCTCAGATAGACGTATATCATTCCCATTGCCTACTGGAACAGAGCTACCTGCCAAGATATGTAACCAGGATTATACCATCCCACCTAAGACAATTCAGGCCTAGGTGATTAAGACCGCATCATAAGTCTGGGCATCTGTACTTGTGCATCAGCTCCTGAGGTCAGAGTCACTCAGTCCATCAAGAATAGTCTGATCATATTTTGGCCCACTGTGTTTGGCTTCTTTGATGTTCTGTGGTTCTCTATGAATATGTACGTACCCTTGTCAAGTACCCATTATACTTTCTTTTATTTTTTCAAGAAATATAGCTGCATAATTTTCTTACATTCTCATAATTAAGAAATCATTCAAGAAATTCTTCTAAAAACCAAAGATTTGTTTCAAGGTGCTTTGCTTTCATCAAGCTAAACAGAGGAGCGAGCCACCTTTAAACAACAGCTACTCTCATTAAATCACACACATTAAAAATTTTTTTTGTATATTGTTCATTTCTACATGTATTCTAATTAAGAGTTTTAGAAAAACTAATTCATAGAAAATATGTTTTGATTTCTAATTGGTAATTAGTAAGGACTTTGATTGTCAATTGGTAAGCTTGTGTAGAAGAAAAATCTATATTTAAAAGAAGTTGTATGATTATATTTGTAAGAAGTTGCATGCATTATTACGAAAGAACTGCATCATAGTCACATTTAAAATTGTTATTTCTGTAAAGTTAAGCTCAGATGTGTCACTTGTGATTATCAGAGCCCAGGGACAAGAATAGCCAAATACCAATAAAACTTCATGCTAAACTCACTGTGTCTAGATAAGCACTGATTTGAAGTTGTCACAGGAGAGTTCATTACAATGGCATAGAAATTCTATAGCTTGTCATTAACTTTTTAGCAAAATTCTTTAAATGAAGATGACTGAGAAATCTAGATATAAACATAGATGGTATGCAGAGATATGTACATACATATATTTGTGCATTGTATCAACATTTATTGAATACTTACTATAGGCTAGAGGGTGTTCTAAGTAGGGAGATGTGCTTGATCTACTCAGAAAGAAAAGAAAAATATATATACACAAATAATGGAAGTGTGATGAGTGGGAAGGATGTTACTTAGGTAATATGGTCAGAGAAGTACTGTAAGGAGGTAACACTTGAATTCAGACCTAAATGTTGAAAAGGATTCAATCATGTGGATGATTCCAGGAAGAATGATTTTAAAATGGAGAAAGTAAATGTTACAGAGTGCAGTTATGATATCATTGCACTGAGGAAGCTTTGAATACTTTTAAATTATTTAAGTGAATATACAGAGTCATGTTTAACCTTAGTTCCACCTCCCAAGAAAATTTATCCTCAGGTTATGATTTTAAAATTCTCAGTAAAACTTATCAGTATCACTCTCCACTGTAATTTTATATCAGATACTATTTTGGATGTTTGGATGATCCAGCTACTACCCTCCATGGTCTCCACAGAAGTGACCATGTGACACAGCTCTGGTCAACAGATGATCAGAAAAAAGCAAACTGAATGGAGCTTCTTATAAGCCTTTTGTTTTTCTGAGTAAATAACTTTTGCTCATTTGCCTGTACTTTTTTTAGACAAATGAAGAAAACTTCAATTTCTGAAATGAGAGACCTGAGAAAAAGCCAAGTGATCATGGAGATTCTGGATATTGCTAGGCTGAGGAACCATCACGATTTGTCAGATTTAAGATTTCATATTATGTGTAAACAAATAAACATTTATTCAAACTATTATTATTTGCACGTTTTGTTACTTTGAGCTGAAGCATTCCTAACTGATACAGGTGCATGGTGCTATGCTCTGACCTTAATCACATTCCTGATGACTTCTATTCATGCCTCTTTGGTTATGCCCTCACTTCCATTAAGCAATTGCTTCTTCACTGATGTGGAACTTAATCTTTGGGAAAAATATTTAACTTTATTCATTTTATGCATACTCAGATTTGGTACTTAATAATGTTTTGTTATTAATGATTTTTTAAGTTACACTTGTTAAAACACTTCCTTTGTGTTTATTTCTACAAAGAAAAAATAAGCATCATGCTTATTTTAGGTATTTTTTCATAGATGTAGCATTAAACCTTAGAACTGAAACACACACATTATAATCTTTTAACATTTTATAGACTATAGATTATAACATCAGAGCTGGGAAAACCCTTCTCTAGGATTTATTAAGTGATGCTTTAGATGTCTTTCTTGGGATGATTCACACAAATTTTACACAATTTGTTCAAGAAGGATGACTGAGTCTAGAAAGGGAAGAAGGTGAGTCATTCTCTCTATCCCTGCAGAGAATAAATAAGTCACTGTCACTGAACCTAGTAGCATCTTGATCTGATGTTCCCAAAGTATTGGTTTTCTTATATTATTTTTATATTTACATTTGAAAATAAAACCAAATAACCAAAATTATATTAACATTCACTTTATCTGTTAAATTATATTTTAAATATTTGAAAAATTTCCAAGTTTTATCAAATTTAATTATTTATATTTCTTCTATTTGGAAATTATTGTTAATAAAGGTTACCAAAACCAAATACTTTAAATACATTTTTGTATTCTAAGTTTCTTAGATAAAGTAAGAAGAGGCCCAATGGTGACAGAATAATGTATTGATGAGTCAGAAATCCAAAAGTTGGCTTTTTTTTTTTACAACCTCAGACAAATAGTTTCACCCTTTTAAACTTGTATTAAGCATGGTCACTTGATTTATCTTCTACCAGGATTGTACTCATTCAATGACTTATTTATTTTGAAGCTAGAGGAACTCAATGCCAGCCTTGTTAGAAGAAACTTAGAGATATATATTTATATGACATAGTCACTTCTTTTAGGCAATTTATAATCTAGCTGAGTGAATAAATAAAGTATATGTGAGACAGTCTATGGTATATTTCATGAGTGGTACTTATCAAAATAACTGTAAGAAATCATAACAATCTCTTCCAATTAGGTGATCAGGAAAGATTTCATAGTTTGAGTTTTGGCCTTGATGTTTTTGAAAGCTTTGGGAGCATGAATTCTAGAGTAAGACATTATATGTTCAATTTCAGCTCATCTGGAGTGTGTGCCTACTCACCAGTAGACATAACAGTACCTTACATCTATAAGGCTGATGAAAGATTTAAAAGAATTTAATATATTGAAAATCTTAGAACAGTGTGTCTTCAGTTGTATGTGCTTAAAAATGTTAACTATCATTTTAGTGGGAGAAGAGGTATGGTAAGCATCCTAAACAAGGGAAATCATGAGAGCAGATATCATTAGGAAGACTCATTTGACCTATTATGTGAGTTTCGTAGAGCTGCTGCAACTCATTAGCACAAAGTGGGTGACTTATAACAAGAGACGCAATTTTTTTTCACAGTCCTGGAGGCCATACTTACTGACACCTTGATATCAGAAAGCCACACTCCATCCAAAGGCTTTGGGGGAAAATCCTACATTCTTTCTTCTAGCCTCTGGTGGCTTCTGGTATTTTGGTGGGCTTTTAATTTTTTTTAAATGTTTTATTTATTTATTTATTTATTTTTGAGAGAGGGAGAGAGACAGCATGAGCAGGGGATGGACAGAGAGAGAGGGGGACACAGAGTCTGAAGACAGGCTCCAGGCTCTGAGCTAGCTGTCAGCAAAGAGCCCGACACGGGGCTCAAACTCACAAACCTTGAGATCATGAACAGAGCCAAAGTCAGATGCTTAACTGACTGAGCCACCCAGGTGCCCCTCTTGGCTTGAATAATTCCACTCTCTGCCTCAATCTTCACATGACTGTCTCTTATGTCTTCCCCCTGCCTCTTTTTTCAAGAATGCTTGTTATTGGATTTAGAGGCACTCTAGTCTAAGATGCCCTCATTTTGAGATCCTTAATTACATCTGCAAAGACCCTTTTCCCAAATAAGTTCACTTTCACAGATTCCAAGTAGACATGTATTTTAGGAAGTCACCTTTCAATTGAAATATCTACTTATAGAAATTTAAAAGTTCATATAGAGGAGCTTTAGAATATAGGTAGAAAAGTGAGAAGTGGCTTTCGATGCTTGGACATACGGTTAATAATTTTATAGACATTGGAATTCTATTGCAAACTTGAGGGACAAGATGAGGACTGCAATTTGGAAAGATTAATCTGGTGGCAGAATGCAGAATTTGCTGAGTAGGGAAGAAATGCAGATATATGTAAGGGAGCTCACAGTGAGCTAAGAGTTGGTCCAGGGTCGTGATGCCGAAAATTAGAATGATATTTTGAGCCAAAAATTTTAAGACTTGGATGAAAAATTGGTTTTGATTGATTAATATGGGACAACTTAAGGGCTCCTCTCAGATTTTAAGTGTTAGTTACTCAAAGAATGCTAGAAGCATTTTCAGAAGTATAATTCAGTCCAGAGAGGGAGCTATGGTGAAGAGAAGGGGATCCATATTTTTGAAAGACATATTGAATTTGTGCTGGGGATTCAGGACTATAACCTAGAAAAGAATAAGAACTTGAGAGAGAAATTTGAGAGTCACATTATAATTATGATTCATGAAACAATGAGATTAGATAATGTTCCTCAGAAAGTTTATAGCCAAAGGCTTTGAGAGACTGTTCAGAGATAGTCCTTAAAATGCCATATATAGTAATGTTATTTGGGAACCTGGCTAACAAAAGAGACAAACTGTAATTTAACTCTTATTCAACCATTCTGCCAAAACTCATCCATATAAGATAAAACAAATATAACAACTTGCCTCTCTTTTCCGTCTTTAGTAGGCAAATGGCCTAACTTCAATCAGCTTTGTTTCTGAGTTACAATTACTCCAATTACTATGGTATCTGGTCATCTCAGCAAAAGCTCAACAAAAGCATGCTGTCAACATTTTGGGTCATTTCAATCCATCATCTTGATAAAGGTCAAGCATGGCAAAAAAAATGTTTTTCTGTTCTCTTCATCAACATATTTGCTTTCTCTTTCTTGTAGATCAAAAATATTGATTTGCCATACTAATATGACGGACAATATAAACTTTAGAACATTTTTCGGTATTGATAGCATAGGAATATGCCTTGCCAATAGAGTAATACTTATTTTATTAAAGAAAATCTACTCCTGTACTTACTACATTGT
Source organism: Crocuta crocuta (assembly GCF_008692635.1). Taxonomy (NCBI): domain Eukaryota; kingdom Metazoa; phylum Chordata; class Mammalia; order Carnivora; family Hyaenidae; genus Crocuta; species Crocuta crocuta. The sequence goes on from NW_027531504.1 coordinate 9,853,445, forward strand.
TGTCAAGAGCTGTATCAGACATTTTAAAAAGTATATACCCTATAGAGAGGAAAGACCTCAGTACATAATAAATAACAAATAAATAATATATAATACGTCACTAAGCAGAATAATGTTGGCAAAAGAGGAGAAAGGAAAGCTGGAGGAAGTTTAGCAGAAAGAGGTAGAGATGCAGGAAAATCAACAGAAGGACATTTAGCAGGGCACAGTCAGAAAGGACTATCTCCACATTAGTGTTTCTCAAAGTGTGATTTTTTGGACCACTAGGGCTTGTTAAAAAGGTAGCTATCTGGACCCTAATTCTGAGGATTGCTATTCTTTTTCTGAGGAATTTCTATTTGCTTTGCTACTGAGGGAACATCCCTCTAAAAACCCTTTAGAAGAAGCCAGTGTAGAAAGAACTCTGGCTAACCAACCCAGGAGTGGCCTGAAGTAGGCAGTTAGAGCAGTTGCTGTCTCTCCTGTCTTCAGGTCATTTTCAAGTGAAGAGATGCTCAGGCTGATGGGAAGCAGAATTTCCCTTCAGGCCGCCGTCACGCTAAAAAAACACGGTTAAGTGAGCTTCACCTGCAAAGCCAACCAATTGATCCTAATATGGCTTTCCAATCCTCCACAGCTCATCTGAGATCTGACATTCATTCAGTAAATAAAATTCTTTAACCCTTATCAAAGAGATAAGGCTTTGCTGAAAATGAGTATTTCTTGTTTTAGGCAAACAACTGTTGTCAAAGCATGAATCAAATGATGCGAAATAAACAAAAATAACCTTACATCGTGATAGAGCAGGGCAGTAAAGACACCTGGAGGGCAGCAGATGACTAGCTTGGTATAGAAGGGAGAAAAAAGACATTAGAGAGAGACATAGATTCTACTTTGGAATTTTATGATGTCAAAAAGATGTTCATTCTTCTGCACTCTCAGATTCCCATCCTGTGAAATGGAGAGGACTATTGCCGGTATCGGGGGTGCTTCAAGGATTACATGTAACAGTATTGCCCTGGAGCACTCTAGGTATTCAATGAAGAATATTTCTTTTTTCTTTCCTGGATTTGAGAAGTGTTTTATCCTTGAAAGGGTACAAACAATTTGGAAAGTAGAGAAGAATAAAGTGTAATCACACTTGAAGTCTTCTCATTTTGTTCAAGATATGCCTTGCAAATGTAACCTGGAAAATGACAGGCGGAGAGGATACAGGTTAGACCTAAAATATAACCTACCCCTGTGCATTAGCATCATGATCTGGTTCTTGTGTGTCACCCAGCAGGAAATATGGGAGAGTCAATTTTAGAATGAAAGTCCTGACTCAAGCATTTTACTTTTTTTTTTAATTCATTTTTAAGTAGGCCCAATGTGGGGCTCAAACTCACAACCCTGAGATCAAGAGTGATTTGCTCTCCAGACTTAACCAGCCAAGTGCCACTTGATTCAAGCATTTTAAAGGCCAGTATCACCATTTTTTTTGACTCAGGCCCCACTCACTTTTTCATCCTTTGACTTTTAAATCATGCTCCTCATCTAAGATATTAGACTAGGTGATCTTTTTCTATTCCTACATCTGCTGAACTCCTTGTCCTCTCCCCTCAGTTTTATAAATGTTCTCTCCATCCCTGTAGGTAGAGGAGGTGCATTGATTTCAAATGAAATATATTGCAAACCAAAAGTCCTACAATTCTGTGAAGAATGCAATCATGACAATGAATGAGTTGGGTGGATTTTTTGTTTGCTTGTTGGTTTTTTAGATTTTTAAACCCAGAACTATTTGTCTCACATGCTTTACAATTTACGTTTAAAAAGCCTGGTTTTACAGGGAGAAAGTTTTGATCGAGAGGTTATCTCTGTAAACTGGTTGAGATGCCCAGCTTTTGCCTTTGTCCCCAGCCAAATGCAGTATTGGAAATAAATGTTTTATCCACTGGGGGTCATTAAATCCAACAAAAGTTTTAAAAGGGTTTGATTGTTTATATATATATATATATATATGAATATATATCCAAAATATATTTAAGAGTGATTTATCATGCTGTTCTTATATGTCATTGGCCATAATTTAAAAGGTATTTAATGGTCAACAACTGGGTATCTTAGTGATAAAGGAGAAGGCATAGTGCTATTAGAGTTTATAATAGGAGACACTGATCTGCTTCTGGGAGTTTTATAAGCCCTCTCAAGGAAGTGTTTAATTTAATGAAAATCTGAAAAATGAGTCACCTCAGACACAGGGTTGGGAGCTTTCTGTAGATAAGAAAGCAGTGTATACATAATCCTGAGGTAGGAAGGGGCATGGTGCATGCTAATTTGTCTGCAAGAAGTGAGACAGAGGAGTAATAGCTGAGTGCTGACCAGGGAACAGTAAGCAAGAAGAACCAGCATATGCAGCCTTCTGAGACACAATACACATTTTGGTCTTGCTCTTAACAGCAAGGGTAAGTCATGGAAAGGCTTTAAGCAGGATATAGACATGGTCATACATCTAAATTTTTAAAGTACTACTTTATGATCCTGAAAGAAGATTGATTGAAAAAGTAAAAGTAGATAGAGGGAGATTAGGTAAGGAGTCTTTGCAAAGCCAGCTAGCATCCAGGGAGGGGGTGAGGGGAATCTTGAGTGTATTTATAGGGGTAGTGATGAGAGTCATGCTTTGGATGCAAAGGAGTGAGTGACTTTTAGATGCATTCATAGTAAAATTTGACTTGAAAATATATTGGAGAAATAAGAAATAGGTATTTCAATGATAGCCCTCAAGTTTTGGCTTCTAGTTTGCTCATCAGATGGATGGATGGATAAGGGCTTTGACTCTGGTACACACATGAGGATATAAAGATCAATTATATGTAGGTAGATAGGTCTTGCATTTGGGTAGTATTAATCCAAACTGGCTAATGGAAAGGAACATAGTATAAGCTTGTTTAGGTGACTTTTGTAAGCTAGGATCAGGAAGCTTCCCTTATGGTTGTGAAGACCTGAGATTTTTCTCAACAAGTCCCAGGGAATTTAAAAATTATATATGGTCAAGTAATATGTTTCTGCCTATTTTGGTTCTTGCCAACCACAACGTATATGACCAGTTATTCCTTTCATCCATCTGTCTCAACCAAATACACCCAAAGTTCAAACCATCACTCGTGTCAGTGAGGCAAGACAATAATCAACATGTGGATATTTAGGGCACATATTATTGATGTACAAATCCATGTTTTGACATTAGGACCTTGGATAATTTATATACTTCTTTGTACGGCAGTTTTATATAAAATTAAAAATTGTAATGAAACTTACTTCGTTGAGTTGTTGAGAGAGGTAAATGAGCTACTACCTGTAAAGTGCTTAGGAAAATGCTTTACCTTAGTCCTACTGGCCTTCACTCATCTACTCAGTGTTGTGGTGACTGTATTAAGAGTCTTGTACATGATACTGAGATCTAGACCATAGGTATTTTCTTAGAATATATCTGGCTACACTAAACAAGGCTGAAGGAGGACAAAGTTTCAGAGTAGAAATTATGATTTCCATTTTGGAATATTTATTTTTAGCTAACTATGAGGTATCCAAGTGAATATTTTGAGACATCTGTGAGATATACTGTCTGGTATTCGGAGGAGGTCTGGGATAGAGATAGAAATTAATGCTAATAATACGGATGGAAAAGGAAAGAACTGATATGGATGAAATCACTCATGGAGGAAGTAAGCAATGATGTTTCCCAGGAAAAAGGTTCTATGGTGAGAATTAACATATATGAAGTTTATTAGAGAGCACTCAGGATCAAAAAAATATGAAACCAAAAAAGTCTGGAATGGACATGTGAGAAGTTAGACTATGATAAGTAAAAAAGGCCTCAGATCACACCACAGGGATGCTAAAAGTAGAACAGAATTTCAGAATTGTCCAAAAGTAAGGAAAGCTTTCAGCCCATTGTAGTCCTGTGTTTGCCAGTTGTAAATGAAGTTTCCTCCAACACACAAAGACTCTCCATGCATTGGCTGCAGCTGGGCAAATGGGTGCTACTGTTCTAGATTTGGGAAACAAGTGACAGCATCCTCCACAAGTGAAAGAGAAAAGGTGTTAAGATCAACCCTTGAAGATCTCCAGCTTTTACAAATCCAGAAGATGAAGATAATCCAGGAAAGCAGAGTTAGAAAGGAGGGTAGGTCAGATGAGGAATCTGTCACTAGCAAATATATTTCAATGAACAATGAGCTAAACAATTTTTACATTTAAAAAATTCACACACTAGGGCAGTGTTACTCCAAATGTGGTTATGGACCATAGGAGTTAGTTTCAATAGTGCATTTCAGTCCTCTTACAGAAAAATCTTTTGGGCAGATCTCAGATCTACTCTTTTTTCCTCCCTCAAAATAGACTATTTTTAACAACTATTTCAAGTGTACAGAAAAATTGGGAGGATCATATAGAAAATCCCTCTATATCCCTCACATATCTTCCCCTATTACGAATATCTTACATTAATACAGTGTGTTTGTTGCAACAGATGAGTCTATGTTGACATAATAACTTTAAAAGATTTATCAGATTTCTTTAACTTTTTCCCTCAAGTCTTCTGTCTGTCCCAATATACTGCATTATATATATAATTGTTACATTTCATTAAGCCCTTCTTGGCCATGAAAAGTTTCTCGGACTTTCTTTTTCACTGACTTTCAGAATTGAGGAACACCGATAAAGTATCATATACAACACACCAACAAAAGCACACTTGAAATTTATCTGATCTATTTCTCATAAGTAGACAGAGGTTATAAGTTTGAGGGGAGACAATGAAAGGGATTAATTCCAATTTATGTCACATATCAAGGATACATACTGTCAACATAACTTATGACTGTGGATGTTGACCTTGATCACCGGGCTGAGGTACTGTTTCTCAGGTTTCTTCACCATAAAATTACTTTTTCCCTTTTTTTCTCATACCATACTCATTGGAAAGGATTCACTATGCTCCCACCACACTTAAACCCATATTTCTTAGCGCAGAGTATCTATATAAGCTATTTGGAATTCTTATGCATGGAAGACTTGTCTCTTCTCTTCCATTTCACTACTTTATCCAATCATTTATTTATATCAGTATAAACTCATGGATATTTATTTTATACTTTGGGCTGTAATCTAATCCTACTTTGCTCTGCTCAAATTTTTCAGCTTTGTCATTGGGAGCTCCTTCAATTGTCTTCTATGTCTCTTTGAGAGTCTCATTAAAGTGGGTTTTATTGTTCATTCTTTTTTAGCACTTTCTTACTTTCTGGCACAATGAGATGCTCTGGGCTCACCCATTTTGCCTCAGGTAAAGAAGCAGCCAGTTTTCTGAGGAGCCGTGTTTCCTTTTATTGGAGAAAAGCATCAGGCACCAAGATCTCTGTGCTAGGTGAGCTCATTGCTTCTGGGGTGCCATTTCTTTTAGGTGCACTCAGCTTACAGAACAAGAAAATATATGCTCATATTAACCTGTGTATATACACATAAGTGTAAGTCTTTTAATATGTAACCATCTGTATCTAAAGTTATTAAGCTAACTATATTAAGCTAAATGAATTCTTACGGGTATCTCCAACTCTATTCTATCTCCACATGAGTCATTCCAGGCTCTTCGCCTCACTTACCTGTCAATTCCCACTCCAGCAGTGATAATCTGGCTCCTACCATCCACTATCCATTTATTTTTCAACTCAAATATATATATATATATAGATATATATATATCAGAATTGTTAACGTGTACCCTCCACCACACACATTTTCTTAACAAGCTTTTGGCTGTTTCTTGTACATATTGAAGTGTTATGATATGTTAGCCACATTGAATAAATAATCCCTAAATCTAATTATATACCCATTTTTCTTCCTTTGTAAGATTAAAACTTCTGTCTTCCTAAAAGGATCATAATTTTGCATTTTTTGTATTTTATATATTTAATGTTAAGCATTAAGAGTAAATGTGGTTTATATTAACTTTAACTTGAGACCAATTGGTAATAAAAGAGAGGTAAATAGCCTTAGCAGCAGTCACAACAATAATTTTTTTCTGCATTTCATCTCTTTTTGTTAATAGCAAGTCATAGATTTCTCATTTTGAATGTAATTAGGTGATATTATCCACCTCTGCAGAGTCTCCTTAGTAATAGCAGTAAATGTAACTCAAAAGAAGTATAAAAAAGTGAGCAGTTCACTGACTAACAGAAGAAATGCTTGAAACAATCTTTAGGATTTGGCTAGCAGTGACCTACATAAACTAGCTTATGGGGGAACACCAGGCAGAGGTGGTTTAGATTAGGGCTGTGTCATGGGAACCCAGGAGAGGAAGCAGGCAGGCCTCAGAAGAATGGTGAAATGAGGGACTTGAACGTCATCTTGCCTTTTGTTTTCACATCCCTGTTCACGCTGTACGTCCTTATTTTTCCCTCTGGCCTCTCTGGTTCCTATGTCTGATAAAAGATGGCTAGTCTATGCTTCCTGACCTTGTGTTTTCCTGGTTCACCCACACCAAACAACAATCTTTTCACGTGCATATTTTTAGTCAGAAACTGAGCAGCCTCTGATTTATTCCACTGAGTTCATAAGCAAAAGGGGTGCACTGAGCTCCAAGGTTGCTGGCTGGGGGGGAGTCAGGGTAAAGAAAGGGTAGCTGTGACTGGCCAGTAGCTCCAAAAGTATCCACTGCAAAACCTAATTAGATGTCGAACCTGGAGCTGCATTTGTGAATAAAGTAACACTTCTACCTGAATCAAAATGATTGGCTGATTTCTACTTTCTGAAACTTGGTAGTTTGTTTCAGTTTCAGTAGTTTGCCTGAGCCATTTCTCTGGTATATTATTTTGTCCAATAATCTTTCCATTTAATTTCTGTAACATTAAATTCATTCATCCTTGATGAGTCATCACCAGGGTCAGCCTCTTGACGGTCGCCGAATTGCTATTCCCAAACACCTATCTGGGAGTGAGAATGGTTGCTCCCAGAGTTCCCATAAACTAAAAAAATTGCCCAGTGTGATTCCTTATTATGTGCCCTATCCGAAAGGATAAACACTCTAGCCTTTCCATGCTTCTCAAAGCTCACATTTTCTACTCCTGGAACATTTACTGATCACAAAATTGCCATTATTCTAATACCTTGGAGATTCAGAGAGCCCAGCTGAACTCAGTGGGCATCTAAAAAGAATAAAATAAAGGTCCACACAGACACAGCACAAATCCACCTTCAGAATTACTTTTCTCACTTGAGGCAATGTTTTGTGATTGAATCCCTCAAGTGAGAGAAGAATTAACCTGAGTGGTTTACAACTTAAAGTATGCTCTTTAAGAGTTACTGAAATGTGAGGAACATGTATACTTTTCCACAAGATGAGTTAAAAAAAAAAAACCCAACTATGTGGTTTTGTCCCGTCAAAAGACAGTGGAAACTTACCTTCCTATCTCCCACTTGACTTAAAAAAATATTGAGTGCTGTAGAAGTTACATAATGTGTTCTTTTATGCCTAAAAAAAGCAATCTCTTCACTTTTCACGAACTTCTTTTTTTTTAATTTCTAGAGTTTACCCAGTTCCTCGTCAAGCAAGACAGCACCCTCACTAGCAGATGACAGAGTTGTATTGTTAAGACACAAATGCCCAGTTTTTTGATGTCAGATACACGGTGCACACTAATACATTCAGAGAGAGTATATTGGCTCTGAAATGTTCTATTGTTGAGTCTACAAGTTGCTATCACTTTTTTGAGCCCTTGGATACCATTAAGATGCATCCATTTAATGTCAATTAATATATTAGTTTGACTGTTTTTAAGGCCAGTGCTCTCTAAGGATGATGCTCTTTTGAAATTAACACTAGGCTAATACATAAATGTTCACAAATATGTTCACCTAGGCTGGAACAACTAAAACCCAACTAGACACTTCCTGGAGAGGGAGGCAGAGAGACAGATAAAGGGAAGAAGGCATGGAATGGGATTAGACAATTTCCTTTCTGAAATAACAAGAGTTAAAAATCTGTACAGTGGCACATGGAATATATTACTTAACATCCATTTTTAAGCCTGAGTACACTGAATCATATGGATGGACAGTTTTGCTGGCAGCAAACACAGAGAGGCCTCAAGGCAGCAAGTATATGCTAAATATAAGGTCCTGGGGGAATATAGTAACAATTATACATGGGCAGTAGTCTTAAAGAACCTAATAAAGATACCCAAAGTAATTTATTTCATTAATACTTATTAAATGGAATGTATTTTACATTTTTTAAATGTAAGAACCAAAATATTATGTATTCATTGGTGTTGGGAACCATGACAAGAGAAAAATTTAAAGTCAGCATCCAAAGAGAAATCAATAAAGATAAAAATGTATTTCTAACTGTATTTATAGGGTTCCTAAGCATTAAAGAAAGGGAAGGTGATGAAAAGTGGGGGAATCTCTATTTTAGGCATATATGAATTCATTATGTAACTCCTGCAGCACAGAAATTTTAAAATTTGCATATAGTGTCACTTGCCAAAAGCAGAGAATCTATGCAAAACCACAGATGGAAGCTGTTAGCTGGAATTTCGTCTTCAGTTTATCATCATTAGATATTAATTGGAATGGATCAGTACCTACCTGCAGGCTCTTACAAGAAAAGGGCAAAGTTAATCAGTTCACAGATCACAGTTCAACCGGGTATAAGGAGAACATCACAAGTCATGGGAAATATTTGGCATCTACTCTTTAAAATTAAATTGGCTATGCTTGATTAATTGCAGAGTGTGTAAAAGGAAACTCTGGTTCTCTAAGAAGCCGAAGTCAGGAATACAGAAGAGAGAGTTCATCACACTCTTATACCAGTTCTGGAATAATCTCCCTGAAAACCTAGCAAAATGGAGGCAAGAGAGAACATTTGCCCAACATTTCAAAACTAAGCTCCCTCCCTCTGAATTTTAGCAATCTTGGAATGTTTGTAATAATAAAATTCACAAGTATTCTTTATGAAGCTATTGTTCACATTACAGTATATATTAGGTATATTCATTTTATTACCAAGATGGAATAGACATTTATTTTTTTTTAAGGATTGTTCTATGTCTCAGTTTTTACCTTCAAAGTGTTTAGTGTCCTATGTATTACCTTATATTTAACCAACCTCAGTGTAATGGGAAGGAAATTTAAGGACAAAAAAATTAAAAAGAAGAAAGGGCACAAGTGAGGAAGGAGGATGTATTATTATTTTTTGGCTTCTGGTTTTATATAGTAACTTGGAGGCATTTGCTTCAGGAAGTCCAGATTCTGACCTCACAATTTCCTCACTCTGCACCATTCAGATGCTAAATTCTATACTACACAATTCTTAGGAGGATCAAATAAAATCATAAACTCTGAAGCGTTACTCACACTGCACATTAAAAATCACTTTTCAAGCTTATGTGAGAGTGGGAGAATGGATGGATGAGAAAGATATATACAAAATGAATGGTGTCCCAAATTAATTGGTAGAAAAAGGAGTGATAACATAGAGAAAAGCATCCTCTCACACCATTTGTCATCAAACTGTCATTTTCTGCAGCTTGTTTCTTCTTTCTTCTTCTGGCAGAGGTTGGCATTGGTAGACCAAATTTCATTTATTCATTTCCTTGAGGGTAGCTCAATGGATTTCTTAAAGAGAGAAAGGTGGAGAAGAACATGATTGACATATGTAGGCAGTCCCTCTGGGAAAGTCAGTCTACTGGAAAAAAGAAAATGGAAAGCGTTGGGGTGCCTGTGTGGCTCAGTGTGTTAAGCATCTGACACTTGATTTTGTCCAGGTCATGATTTCAGGGTTGTGAGATTGATCGAGCCCCGTGTAGAGCCTGCATCGGCAGCCCATTGGGCTCTGTGCTTAATATGGAACCTGCTGAAGATTTTCTCTCTCCCTCTACTTTTCTCTCCCACTCACACACACTCTTTTTCCCTTTAAAAAAAAAAAAAAGGAAAGTTTTAACAATTCTATATACCTCTCAACTATCAATTCCTTGGTAGAGAAATAGCTCTCTCATATACAATAACATTGATAGTCATCCAGTTGTTTCCCAGGCTTAAGTTTTTGAGCACTGGCTTTATTAAATGAACCAATGAGTAACAAGGGTGTTCTTGGTATTACTAGTCAATAAGTGAGAGAGTGAGATGAGAGGAATTTAGTACAGCCTTACCCTGAAGAATTTGCAAATTTTTAGAAAATATGACAAATATACAAGTGATAAACAAAGTGAAGGTCACACAAAAGTATATACATTATTTTCCAAGCACCAAATTATATGGTAGTGGCTATGAAACACCGTCAGAAATAGGAAAGGAAAGGGGAAGTAAAGGCAAAGTGCTCTCTGGTCCCTTACAACTTTTCAAACAGAGAGGAACTTAGAAATGAACTATGTAAGTCCTTGCTTATGTACACAAAGACTCCAAGCTTATAATGTGGCTTAGTTAGACGTGAAGTCAAAACTGGAATCCTCATTTTCAATACTCTAGGCACCCTGTATTAAGCAAAACTTTACCTTGGCAGTGAAGGATGAGGATGTTTTGGATGACAAGAGGAACGAGTACTTCAGGCAAGCAATTAAGTAAACTATAAAAAGAATAGTCGTAGTATCTGACTATATTGTGTTATATCAATGGATCTATTATGAAAGTAGTTTTACTGATTTAGAAGATTTATTACATAAATAAATAACTTTAACCAGAAATACATACCTGCTGGATTAAAAACCTGTAGATAATTTACCCATGCAAAGAAATCTATTTTATACTTTGGTCCTTTACATGTCCAGAAGAGTAGATGGCAGAAACATTAGTAATCTTACAATCAATACTTTTGACTGACAAAGGATGATTGTGAATTACAGTGGTTCCCCCAACCCCTTCCACAGTTTGGCTTTCTGAAGTTTGAGTTACCCTGGGCAATGAGGTCCTGAAGAAGATGATCCTCCTGATGTAGCATCAGAAGGTCGAGAACCATCCTAACGCTAGGTTAACAATAGTGACGGCACTCACCCTACTTAATCTCTTCACGAAGTCATTTTATCATCTCACGTCATCACATCATTTCACATTTCACATCATCAAGGATGAGTACAGTACAATGAGATATTTTGAGAGAGACTTGACCTCACACATTATTAGTTATTATGGTTAATCTCTGGGCCTAAATTATAAATAAAACTTTGTCACAAGGATGTATGTATAGAACAAGACATAGTATACACAGGGTTCCAGGCTGCCTGGGTGGCTCAGTTTGTTAAGCCTCTAACTCTTGATTTCAGCTCCGGTCATGATCTCATGGTTCATGAGACTGAGCTCCTGCTGACAGTGCTGAGCCTGCTTGTGATTCTCTCTCTCTCTCCCTCTCTCTCTCTCTCTCTCTGTCTTTCTCTGTCTCTTTCTCTCTCTCCTCTCAAAATAATAAATTATCATAAAAAAATTACATAAGGTTCATACTATCTATAGTTTTTGGCATCCACTGGGGGTATTGGAAGGTATATGCCCTCTGCTGTTGATAAGGGGATACTACTGAATATGCATGGAAATTGAATTTCCAGTCCTCAGACTACCACAAATTAGTTATGCAACATTGACATCGTCATCTGAAAAGGAGAGGTAGCTAATCTCAGATTGCGTAAGTCATCTGAGACTTAAGTCATCTGAGTCATTCCAAATTTATGAAGGAAAATCTGTTTGAGCAATGGGGAAACATGATTTGTGAGCTTATATTTGAAAGAAGGGCAGTGTAAAAAAGTCATAAATGCTTACTTTATATCTACTTAAGACTAGTTTTTCTCTTTGATTTCTAATTGTTTAAAATTCTTATCATGATTTTGTCCTGTTTTCATGGGTTTTCTGTTGGTTCAGAAAACATTTGTCTAGCACACACTCTGCTTCAAACACTGTGCTGAGTGCTGAAAATAAGGAGATGAGAAACAGCCCTTTCCCTAAATAGAGACAAGGGATAATTCAGGTACAAAAAATAAGGCACCTTTCAGGATCTGTTATACTCAAGTTCTTAATTACTTTAAATGCTACTTAATTCAATACTCCTAAAAATGTGTAAGTTATTATACATTTATGAAAGAGGAACTGAAACAGTACCTAGCATAGAGTAAAATTCACAAAAAATTAGAAAAGAATATATAAAATATAATGCAAGTAGAAAATGACTTCATATTTTTAAAAAAAATCTTTGAAATGATTGTCTTTCTTTTTCCATCTTATGTTGAATTTAAACTTATAAAATTTACAAATTTAATTTAAACTTTAAAAATCCCCTTAAAATGATTTATATGCTGAAACGTTTACATTTAAATAAATTATCTGAAAATAAATAAGTGCATTTTACTTATTTCCCCAATTGTTTTTGGAAAGACTTCTGCTCAGGGCACTGAGTAAGCTTTTGCAGTGCAATGAAAAAATGTAAACTATTCATTTATATATTTAAAAAAACACAAAAGAAAGCAGAATTACTGCAAGTTTAATTAGCACACAAGCTGTTTAGCCTTTGGTTCTGTGCTCCTACTGGCAAACTCTTAGTTATCCTAAAGACTTCTCTCAAAAGCCCCTCCTATTCAATCGTCAACACAATTTAATAAGCCATAGAGCTCTGTTAGATATTGAGAAAACAAGATGAAAAGGTAAGGTCCTTGACCTCAAGATGTTACTGATCTATTTAAAAAAAAAAAAAAACAAAAAAAACAAAAAAAACAGTATCAAAGAAAAAAAAGAGTAAAAAAAAAGGCCACTTATAATTATCCAAATATGAGATTTAACGTAAGGAAATAGAAGCATAAAAATGTATTGGGAAGTGTGGTAGAAGTAGTCTCCCCC
>NW_027531504.1:9866280-9979214 GCF_008692635.1 Crocuta crocuta
TGAAAATGGCTCCCCCCCCCCCCCAAAGGTCTCCTGCAGATAATCTGGTAGTAAACGGTTTCCAGTGGCCAGCTCTTATATTTTTATTTTTATTTATTTCTAGGAGAGAGAGAGAGAGAGACAGCGTGAGCAGGGGAGGGTCAGAGAAAAAGAGAGGGAGTCACAGACTGAAACAGGCTCCAGAGCCCGACGCGGGGCTGGAACCCACGAATCGTGAGATCATGACCTAAGCGAAAGTCGGACGCTTAACCGACTAAGCCACCCAGGCGCCCCTCCCGTGGCCCGCTCTTAAAGGGTTTGTTTCAGTTGCGAGCCTCCCACCCCCAACCCCGTGTGTGGTCACGCCATTCCTGGGGCAGCCATGTCTGGTGACTGAGCCAAGAGTGGTTATAAAGTTGAGCTATTTTAACCCAATGTAAAACAACTTCCCTCCGGATGACTCCCCCTGTAGAACTGGCTAAAACTGTTTCAGTTCTGCATCGAAGTTTGAGTTCTTTTCTTTCCCCCATACCGCTGCTTCCCTCCTTCTCCTTAGTGGATCCTTGATAAACATCTTGCATCCTAAATCTCCTCTCAGAGTCCTTCTGGAAAACACCTACCTGGGTAAAAGGACTGGGGGAATCTGAAGTCAGAGAAGTTGCCATGTAAGATCTCAATGAGCAATGTCAAAGCCTGGTTTTCTGTCTTCCTCTTCACTGAATCTGTTCTGACAGAAGTTATCGGTGGCTTCCTTGTTGCTAAACCAGTGTGCTTCTTTTTTATTGAACCTACAGGGATTGGTACTACTGACTCCTTTTTCTAAAACTTGTTTATTCCTTGTCTGGCTGGTAATTAAGTATATGGATATAAACTCTGTCTCAAATCCTAATTATTCCACCAATGAGCTATAGTACTTGGGATGCTATATTTAGAATTTATGTTACCTTAGCATCTCTGGTCTGTAAAATGCTGACAACCTTTGTATCTATTGCATGAGGCTGCTGTGATTATTAAATGTCTAGAATATACGTTTATACCTTTTATATCATTCCAACTGTTTCTCCTTCTACGTCTCTGACAGTTCCTTCTGAGCCTATTTCTATTCTTTCTTTTTGCCTCAATCCCTCTTTAAACTGTGATGCCGTCTTTACTTGACTCTGTTTCTGTATCCAGGTATATCTGAGGAAGAAAACTCTGGAACAATTATAATAAAAAAATAGGAGAAATATTTTAACAGAACTTTCAATGAAATTTTTGTTTTCTCAAATTTTGTTTGCCCATGTGCAGAGAACAAAAGAAGTTAAAAAAAAAACTTTGGTGTATAGATCGTATGGTTTGTGCTTGTCTTGTTCTGACATTGTCTTTCATTGCATCTGTGCAAAAAAAAAAAATCATTATTTCCTAAAGGATTAGAGGAATAAAAATTATAGTTTAAAATAAGGTAATAAACAGCTTAGAAAAGAACTTTTTCAAAGCAATTCAAATAGGTTTTAAGAAAGTTTGTTAAAACCCTCACTTACAAAATTCCATCACATAATACAGATAGCCTCTGAAGAACACTTGAATAAGTCATCAATTAACACAATTATTAAAATAATGCATTTGAATATAATGTTATTTCTAGAAAATCACTATCAGGTTAATCTTTGTATGATTATTTCAGTGAAAAACAGTGTTGCAAGCATTCACTTCATGTGTCTTTTGACCTTTATCTTGTGAACTCAAGCCTTGGAATTTCTTTCTTTCTCCCAAATTTGGTAGTTCATTTTTTATTTCACTTAAGTTTATTTATTTTGAGAGGCAGAGAGAGTGGAGGTGGGGCAGAGAGAGGGGGAGAAAGAGAATCCCAGGCAGGCTCTGTGTCCTTGCAGAGCCTGATGCAGGGCTAGAACCCACAAACCATGAGATCATGACCTGAGCTGAAACCAAGAGTCAGATGCTTAACTGACTGAGCCATGCAGAAATAAATAAAACAATAAAAAATTTTTAAAAAAGAAAGAAACAAAACCTTGACTTTAGAACCGATGGTTCTATTGTTTTATTTATTTTTATTGTTTTATTTTATTTATATTGTTTTATTTATTTCTGAGAGAGAGATGGAGAGACAGTGTGAGCAGGGGAGAGTCAGAGAGAGAGGGAGACACAGAATCTGAAGCGGGATCCAGGCTCTGAGCTGTCAGCACAGAGCCCGACATGGGGCTCGAACCCACAAACCGTGAGATCATGACCTGAGCCGAATTTGGGCGCTTAACCGACTAAGCCACCCAGGCTCCCCAAGGCTTTGTTTCAATACATATGTAACACTCTCAGGGTAAAATATTATCATTTTGGAAATCGTTTTATAATTTTAATTGGCTATATCATTATTCAGTTTAGACTGGAGTGTTCCATCTTAATTTAATTTCTGAATTTCAGATGTCTGCCATCATAATAAAGACACAGGGAGGGGGAATTGGGAGCAATCCCAAGGTCGCTGGATTTCAGGTTTCTGTTTAGTTGGTTCCCTATGTTTACTGAAATCAGTTCTTAATACTGCTCATTTTTGGATGCTTCTGATCTACAAAGTAGAGAAATTTTGTCATATTTAGAAGTCAGTTTTACTTTGTGCACTGAAAAGTAGGTTGATATTGCTAAAGGGACGTAGTAACAGGATGATAACAGTATTTTCTTCTTTAGTATCACTGTGGCAAATATTGTTCTGGAACCCAAAGTTTGCTTCATTCTAAAAGGTGATAATTATAATTCATTCCTCATGCATACATGCAGCACTTAAATTTACTAATGATACAGTACCTCACATTCCAAGTTGAGTTCCATAGTTTTCTTCTTTGCATAAGACTGCAAGTAAGTTTTGAGTGTCCCATCAATCGTTCATTTTACCTATATTTCAAACTCCCTCACCATAAAGAGTCTTCGGAAAATAAACCTTAGACCATGAACAAAACAAAAATCATAGAGGCTGTGACCAAAAATGCAAGGTGATATGGGGAGTTGAGAAATTATTCCATGAATTCTATCCCTTCTAAATATACAGCTGGTAATCAACTTTCCTTTTTGTCCTCTGACCTTTCACCTCCCTGCTCCTGGATGTGCACCAAATCGTCTTATCACCCACCACACTCATTCTTCTCGTGTAATAATCATGCACTGCCATCTACCAAGCTCTTATAATAAATACTGTGCAAAAACACCTGGCATACTTTGTTTCTTCTAATCCTTTGAATAACTGGAGTCAAGTAGTATTTTACAATTAGGAAAACACTTGCAGAAATTTGAAGTTTCTGCATTAAGGGTACAAAGATACTAAATAGCAGAGAGAGAATTTAACTTTCTTGGGTGTCTGTTTCATCACTCCTGGGGTTGATCACTCAGGACTCAAATAACCAAAAGAGTTAGATAAAATATCTTACTTAAAACTTCAAAGCTTAAAAGAGTGCATAGTTTTCCTCTATCCAGAGCACTTATGTACCTCAGTATGAATGTGATGAATTGTAGCCCAAATTGTATCCATGTCATTGATTATTTTGCTAAATATTTTTAAGTACTAAGATGGTTTTTCATGACACAATTATATTGCATCAGATAGCAAGAAAATCTTGGACTTAGCTTTAGAATATAGTGCATTTTTCTTTCAACCTTCTCTCTTCAAATTTCATCACATTGTGGTTAGAAAACCACTCACATATTTCAGATATGGTCAAGATTCTTGTATGTGTGTGTGTGAGTGAGTGTGTATGCATATGGATACATATATGTATATACATATATAGTGCATACATATAGTCTACATGTATATGTATGAATGTATCTATTGCATGTGCATTGGATAATTTCCTTTAAGAAATATTTTAATTAATAGAGCATTAAATATTACAAAAATAAGAAAAAGTCAGAAAGCCAATGCTCTTTACCACAGTCCTAAGCATTAAAATCAAGAAAAATAAATTCTAAAAAATAAATTGAAAGAAAGATGTTATCAACATGAATTTAAAGTGAACATAACTTGTGTCTATCTGCAGATAGAGAAAAATCAGGAAGCTCTCTCGGAGGAAAGCAGATACTTTTTTGTATTTATAGAGAAGCAGAAAAATTATCAAAAGTCTTTAAGTGTACACAACAAAGGAAATTTTGGTTGTAAAAGAACCATTTTATATTTGATTTTTACAATCTCATGATATTTTAACTCTGATTACCCATCTGGATAGTCTTACTTTTTGTAAGAATCTTAGCACCTCATAATGAATTACTGAAAGTGATTTGTTGCTTCCTTGTTTGCTTTAAAAAACAATTGTGCTCAAAAAGGTTTTCATGTAAACAGGAAAAGTTGACTCCTGCCTCCCTCCCTTGATTCCTTTTGATACCAACTTGTTCATTGTGAACGAACCCCATGTCTTGGGCAGCAGGGCGTTGTGAAATGAATGAGCACATATGCTGTCTAATTTTCTACCCCTCCTCGACACCACTAATTCCTGAGTTCTGGGGTCATCTTTTAGTTGGAAGCCGAATTGACTAAACACTGCTTTTGGTTGTTACAAGATCATAGATTATTTCCGCTATAGCAAAGTTGTTGTTTTGGTTTGGTTTTTAAGACAACTGGGGCAAAGCTTCTATATACCTATGACCCATGTTGGGACATCCGGGCATTAACTTACAAAAATGAGCTCATCAAGTCTCTCCTTACGCCGAGAGAATTGTGGCATCCTCCGTTAAGGATCACTGTTTGTTATGGCCTGGAACCAAAGAGTGTCCTGTAGATGGTATACAACTGTATTCCTTATAATGCATTTAACGTTGGGAGGGCTTTTTTTAAGGAGCATTCTGTCGAGAAAAATCAGGAAGCTCTCTCGGAGGAAAGCAGCGCAGGAGATGACGGCACTTGCCGTCAACCTCAAGAGTCATTTCTGCACATCTTAGAGACATTAAGACAATTGGCAGTCCTTTTGAAGAAAATGCCGGGGCTCCAGTAAGAGGAGGCTTGCCTAAAAACATTAAGGTGCAATAAAGAGATATGCGGTGGCTCTTACAGAACTTTGTACTGTGACTCATCTGCAACCTTTTGCAAAATTTAATGTGGCAAAAGTACTGCGTTATGATGATGTACCATGTGGTATCCCGATTTGTCATCTTCGCTTGACATATCTTTTATTGAGGGGTACAAGAAGAAACCCCACATTGGCTGAGGAAAAATTGTCTACTTACATCCCACACGAAGATTTAAAAATATATTCCTAGAATTTGGCATTGACAGGAACATGTTTCACTTTAGTAGTTCTGAAAGGAGATAGCTTTTTTACCCTTTGAGTGTAAAAATCTATAACCTTAGTACATCACCACTAGACGGTCATTGGCACTCATTTTAATTTGGTAAATGTTGGAGCAGAGGTGGAGGTAAAGCAGTGAAGAAAGCATTTGAGTAAACTTTGCACCTTTATCTTTTTATCAGGTGGACTGGTTTATGATTTAAAATTATAGCTTGAATTTTTTGCCTTGTCATTTTATTTATTGTTTTGGAATTCCATCAAACATTATATTCATTTGTTTTCAAGCACTGAGTCAGGCCTAAAATAGAATCTTTTCTGCCACACAGATAAAACTATTACACTGGAAGACTATTCCATCCCAAGCCCCATAATTTTCCCTTATAGTTATTTAAATTATTTTACAACAAAGCTGTTATAATGACATTTGATGTGTGAAGTTGAACAGGAAAAATATAAAAGCTTGCTCAATGTAAGAGTGGTTGGAGAAAAGCATCACATTTCTTTCCATGTAAGGATGGAGTGATTTCCATAGGATAATCGTATAGGTGAGAATGCTTTGAAGTTATTTTAGCATGAAAATAACTTAAACTTTCTACAGACAAATATCAACACGTCTCGAGCAAAATGTCTACTTAGAGCAATCAGTAGTAAATGTCGTCATACATTTATTACTACACTGGTTCTAGTTCTAGGTAATAATAGTTCACTTTGAAAAATATAAGAATGGCATTCATGCTTTGTGGACTAATAGTTATTAATACTACTCCATAAACATGATATGAATGGTAAATAATATTCTAATATAACCTTTGCAAGTAAACTCAGTGTTTTATCACCAAGAAATATTATTCATTTTTCTTGAGTGTAATTAATATGACTGACATGAAAGACCCAGATTACTTTCTGGGTTTTACCAAATTTTGCTTGGTTTGATTTACAGCTGAATATTTGAGTCAAGTAAAGTAATAATAGCTTGACTTACAAGTGAATAAACGAAATGGGTAAAAAGATATCTACTGCTACATATATTATATTTTTCTATGTGATTTTCTTCTTTGATTTGTGGGAGAAGTAAGTATATATTATCCCATCGTCTTTATCTTTAGTTCACTGTGATTTCCATATTGCATAAGGTTATTTGTGGATCTGATGATTTCTCCTATAGGCCCATCAGCCTCTAAAAGGAAGAGACAGTATATTATTAGTCTCTGAATCTCTATGCCCATCTACAGTATGCCTCTAACTAGGTAAACTTAATTATGCTTCTTTTAGTGACAGTAAATTTGAGATTAATGCCATAGACTGTTTTTTATTCCAGTGTTTTAGAAGGATGACTGTTTTCAAGTCACTTGGAAATTCACCCTCTCAGATAGTGAACAGACCACTGATCTGGGCAATATCAGTCCCAGTAATGGCATGTCAGGCTGCTTTTGGCTGAGCAGTAGACATGTCTTTCCTACTGTCTTTCTTCATGCTGATTACTAAAGAAGACTTAAAGGACCTTACATTTTACTCAGGAGTTCCCACTTGTGTGGAGATAGTTGTACTCTTAGCACGTGGTTTATAACCTCAATACAAAAGCATGGCTAATTTGTAATTAATCTATGATATATAATGTCCCCCTTTTTTGAAGTTTATTAATTTATTTTGAGAGAGAGAGAGTGCACACACGTGAGAGAAAGCGTACTGGGGAAGGGCATAGAGAGAGGGAGAGAGAGAGAGGAGAATCCCAAACAGACTTAGCATTGTCAGTGCGGAGCCTGACGTGGGACTCGAACTCACAAACTGTGAGATCATGACCCCAGCCAAAATCAAGAGTTGGTCACTTAACTGACTGAGCTACCCAGGAGCCCCTATGATGTGTAATGTGCTTTTGTGTCGAACAGAACATGTTCTAATTTTTCTTTACTATGTAGTAATAGTGATGTCAATAAGAGCTAACTCTTACTGAACAGGTACCGTGTGTCAAAAGCTCTTGAAAATCCTTTGTATGTGCTTTAACTCATTTAATATCTTGCTAAAATTGGACAAATTTCCATTCTTTATCTGTAAACTTGAGGTGTGTGTATATCCTTAACTGGAGTTAGGGACATCCTGAATAGAAAGCATTTGTCACAATTAGATTGTATACTAATAAGCATTTTCCTCCCCTCTTTCCATTAATAAAACTCTTCTTGTTCAATGATGACTTTCAACATTCACTGCTTCTACCACTGTGTGAGCACTTGCACTCAGCTAGGAGTTCTGCTAGGGGATTTATGTAAAGTATCTCATTTCATTTTCACAATAACTACATGTGGTTGCTTGCATTTTCTCCATATAATCCTCTGGGAAAGTGAGGCAGAAAAAGGTTACATAAGGTGCCCACTGGAAATAATCACTTTGGGATCAAAGCCCAGGAGCAATCTGATACAGAAAACTGTCATGTCCGTAACCTCTGCATTATACTGTTTCCTAAATCCATAAATACACACTTGATCATTGATTGCAACTTCCCACTTTTGGTGTGCTTTAATAAATGACTTCTGGAGCAGCTTTAGACACTAACAGCTTTTCATTTAGATTACACCAAATTATTACTTTGTCATTCTGTTTATGGTGATGTAGGAGAATTCTTTCTTTTTCTCAAATGAAATTATTAGACTTGGTTAGAAGGCCAGGGCACATTTAGTTCCTGTCTGTCTCAGCTATATCAACATGTGTAGTTGAGCATATTTTCTCTTCCTCATAAGGCTCTGAGAAGTAAAAAACAAAACAAAACAAAACACAAAATGAGACAGTTGAGAAGTTAAGGAAATAATGCCAAATTAGCATGATCATTTATATTAGATTAAAATGTGATAAGATTTAGAATATCTTTAAATCTGTTCACAGAAATTTTCACAGTTTATCATATTGGTCATGAGATATTTAATGTAGGGCTGCTTTCTCAATACAACTAAAAGTCAATCTTGTTAATGGTCTGTGAGTTAAGATAGATTCTATATGATGATGCTTTTTAATGGAGAAGGTTTCTTTAACTGAATTGAGACCTGTGTGCACTTTGTTGATTTCCAAGCAGTTCCTTAAAAATCATGAACTTTTGGAGTCTCTCTGATAAAAAAAAAAAAAAAAAGCAAGTAGCCCTTTTAAGCAATTGCATACAAGTTGAAATAAAATAGCCACTTAACTTGAGTTAATATAAATGAATATCATCCATATACATTAAGTCATGTATGTTTGTTATGGTTATAATCATTATGTATGAGAGTATGGCCTTTTATGTGCTATGAAAAATAATAATGCTCACTGTTTGACATTCAATTTTGGTTATCTTGCATGTTACAAGATTATTTTGTGACATGTAATTTGGGTAATCAGACAAAAGCTCACTTCTTGGTGGGCCATGTGCTGCCAGAAAAAGCAAAAGCAGTAAAGCTTTATGGTTAAGAGTGAGAATTCTGATCTCAAAAGCCAGGTGCTTCAAATCCCAGTCCCTTAATAATCCTCTCACAATGAATAAACTGCTTACACTTGGTTACCTAAATTGCCTTATTTTAAAAATGAAAATAATAATTATACTTACCATAGTTATTAAACTGTTTTTAAATTTTAGGATAATTGTGGATTCACATGGAGTTGCAAGAAATAACACAGAGAGAGGCCATGTACCCTTTTCTCAGTTTCCTTCAATGATAACATCTGGAAGCAGATGATCCTCCTTCTGACACGGCATCATGAGGTCAGCAGTAGCCTAACACTGGGTCACGATACCTGTGTCGTTCACCCTGTTTCGTCTTGTCCCCTGGCCATTTGATCATTTCTCCTCCTCACAAGAGGAAGAGTGAGTACAGTACAGTAAGCTACTTTGAGAGTGACCCTATTTACCTAATTTGTACTACAGTATAGCATTATAATATTTCTAATTCATTATTAGTTCTTGTTGTTCATCTCTTACGGGACCTAATCCATAAACTGAACTTTATTGCTAGTGTGTATGTATAGGAAAAACCATAGTACTTACAGAGTTTGGTCCTCACTATGGTTCCACGCATCCCCTGTGGATAAGAGGGGGCTAGTGTACACTGTCACAGCCAGGATACTGACACAGTCAAGATGCAGAATATTCCTATCAGAATTCCTTGTGTTACACGTGTATAGCCACATCATTTCTCTCCTACCTACTCACCATTCTTAATCCCTGCCAATCACTAATCTGATTTTATGTCTATAATTTTCTCATTTTAAGAATAGTATGCAAATGAAATCCTGCCATATGTAATCTTTCTGGACTGGTTTTTTTCACTCAGCATAATTCTCTGGAGATCTGGGTAGATGATAGTAATTTATTATTTTTCATCACTTAGTAGCCTTCTATGGTGCACATATACTACAGTTTAACCATTACACCCATTGAAAGATGTCTGCGTTGTTCATAATCCATTTTGAGATCCATGTGTTTTTAAATTTCCTTTCAGGTTTCCTCTTTGATCCATGGATTAATTGTAAATGTGTTGTCTAGTATCAAAGAATTTAGATGTTTTCCTATTTGCGTTACTAATTTCTTTGATTCCATTGTGTTTGGAAGATGTACTCTGTAAGATTTCAATATTTTATATTTATTAAGGATTGTTCTGTGGCTCAGAATATAGTCTATCTTAGTATATTATGCAGGCACTTGAAAAGACTGGCTCCCTACCTCCCTAACCTGCATATGTCTAAGTCCAACTCTGAATATAATGAATACAAACAAAAATATACTTTCTAAAATTTCTCAATTTATTTTATTTCTTCTAATTTCAATGATTGTATGGTAGAAAAAAAATTAATTAAAACTGGAAAATAAAGACACATACACACATCATAGGTGTAAATCTATAAATATGTCTGTGGCACGTGTGTGTGTGTGTGTGTGTGTGTGGCAGCTATCGTTAGCTAAGAAATTCAAGTCACAAACACTTCCTTCAGCAGTTATTTATAAAGTGTCGGTCCACTAGATGGGCGAATGAGGCAGGCATTAATCAAATAGTCATGGTTGCAGATATAAAAAGCTGAGGTATAACCTCAGAAGGACAGAAACTCAGTTCCAAGAAAACACAGAACAAATAAATCTCCCTAGTTGAGAAAGCTTTGCTTACCAATATCTAAAGAATATTCAGGAGATACATTCTGGTGTAACTAACTTTACAAGGGGGAAATTTGCATAATTTAGAGCTGGTTCTTTTAATTTTTTTTTTAATGTTTTATTTATTTCTAGGAGAGAGAGAGACAGCGTGAGCAGGGGAGGGTCAGAGAGAGAGGGAGTCACAGACTGAAACAGGCTCCAGGCTCTGAGCTGGCAGTCAGCACAGAGCCCGACGCGGGGCTCGAACCCACGAACCGCGAGATCATGACCTAAGCGAAAGTCGGACGCTTAACCGACTAAGCCACCCAGGCGCCCCAAGCTGGTTCTTAAAGTGGGCACAAGATGGTAAATTATCACAGGGGACAATTAAATAACTTTGATGGGAGATGAAGAGACCACTTTGACAACAGTATTACAAACCTCCTTGGGGTTTGTTTCCTCTGCCACTCGCCCAATTTCCTCACACAAATCTCCAGTAAGCACTTCCTTCCTGTTTCTTCAGTTTGTCCAAGTGTTTGCTCATGCTCACATCCTCATGGAGAGCTTTTTCTTCAGAGCACTCTTCAGAGGGCTTAATATCTCACGAGTATTTCCTCTGTATTCTCTTCTTATTCACTCCCTTCTTCTGAAATTGAAAAAGGTCGAGTGTTTCTAAATATTATGAAGTTCATGTGATTTGTTTCCTGCATGTGTGCATATGTATGTGCACTGATGGAGTGATGTTTATCACAGACGACAAAGCACTGTATTGTATATGATACGTTTATTGGAAGGGGGATAGGAAATATGATGAGAAGTTATAATCAGAAGAGAAGGAAAAAATGAGCACAAATATAGATCATTAAATTCAACCTCTGCTATTCTCATATTTCTCTTTCCACAATCTGTTCTCACAATTTTTTCTCACCAAGGATGTATTAGATATATACATAAGTCTTCCTCAGGCAGTATTTTCTTGAAATGTTCTTCCTTTCAAAAACCAAAATGATTTATCTTGGTTTAAGACCTTTGATGTTAAACTGCAGAAGCTTTCCTTTAAAGGTGAAGGAATTTTCTTTCCAGTTTCCATCTTTGTTTACAACATCTCAAGACATTTGTTTGGATTTGAAGTTTTACAGACTTGGTCTTTATGAGGGGTGTTATTTTTTATTTGTTCCACATTCTATTTCTACCACTCCTCTCCCCCTGAGACCCTCACTTTAGAAAGAGTCAATTCAATTAGCTCCATTACTTTTGAGTTATGAGACAGCAAAAAATATATTCTTCCTCCTCTTAAAAATTGCTCAAAGCTTTATTTGTACTGGTTTAACTAAAAAGTGGATTTAAACTTTACACTTGGCAGTATTATAAGAGGAAAGAAAAGTGAAGCCAAATTAAAAAATAAAAAAAAACAACTTATACAATGTAAAGCTTAAAACACAAGTATTTTGTTCTGAATTTTTTTATCCAAATACACTATGAACATATTTATTATAAAAGCGTAGGTACACTAGAAGAATATTATAATTGTGTTTATTTTGATTGAATAAAATAATCATTGACTCTCTGCCATATAGAATATGCCCAGAAACCAGGACAAGAAAATGGAGATGAGTAAGATTTAGTCCCTGCTATCAAAAGAGTCTAAAATTGGAAAACAGGATTATAATAGTACAAGGCATTGGTATAAACAAAATTTTATGGTGGTTCAGAGAAACAGGTCTGAGTCAATCTGAAATTCTACCAAGTAGTCCTCAGCTACTGTTTGGATCAAAGCAATAACTTTGATTGAATAAAAGTGATTCAGCACTCTGAGTTCACTCCTGTGTCCCTTGACTCCATTTTTCCAAGTGCCTGGATTTATTTATTTTTTTTTTTTTATGTAAGTTTAATCCTATCACTCCTTTGCCTAAAACTCTATAGTTGTTTTCACAGCACTTAGAATGTGCTCCAGATTCCTCACTCTGCCTCACCAGTTGCTACCTGACCCAGCACTTGCCACCCTCTCCTTCAGCTCCTTAATCACGCTACATTCCTTCCTGCCTTGGACTCTATGTCCTTGCTTTTCTCTAAACTTGGAATCTTTTCTCCAATGCTTGTCCTGACTTGCTCCTTCACATAATTCACATTATAGATCAAATACACATATAATGTGCTGAAAACAGGACCTGGCACACGGTAAGCATTATACACTGTTGACTGCGGGTGGTCGCCTAATCTCACACAACTCTTCCACCATTTTGTTTTAATCAGATATTATGTGGTGTTCTCTTTTTTAAATTTTATATTATATATTACATGGCCTCCTAAAACTATTATAATTATTATAATTATGTGTGTGCTGATTTATTATCTATCTTCCCTTATTAGTTTTTAATCTCCATTGGGCAAGCAAAGGTTCTATCAGTTTTGCTTTTAGTTAGATTTCCAAGACCTAGAACAGAGCCTGATATATTGTGGTCACTTAACAAAAATATGCCACATCTGGTGCTTGGGTGGCTCATGTGGTTAAGGATCTGACTTTGACTCAGGTCATAATCCTACAGTTCATGAGTTCGAGTCCTGAAATCCTATGAGGCCGTATCTGGTGAGTCCCGCTTCCCTCTTTCTCTCTCTCTCTCTCTCTCTCTCTCTCTGTCTCTCTCTCTCTCTCTCTCTCTGCCTCTTGCTCACTTGCACCCTTTCTCTCTCTCATGCCATATCACTTGGAATTAAAAAAAAAAACAGTAATAAAAGTCTTATTATTTCAGCTTGTTTTAAAATTAGGAGCCCTCTTTAAACACAGAACTTGTGCACACTGCTTTTGTGTTGGCTCTAAAACTGTTTTTGTGTTAGGGGTGGGAATGGATGTTAGAGATTTGTCTTAGGACATAGACGGCGCAATGTGGCTGTGAAGACTACTACTGACTCACAGTTTTCCATCGTGTCTGTTCCCCCCAGCTATCCAATCTACCATTAGGGTTATATGTCTCTGAGAACCGAAAATTTGGGGAAAGCTTAGAGTTTAATTCTTCCCAGTTTTACTGCAATATGATATGCAAATATAAATTGCATGTATTCAAGGCATACAATATGGTATTTTGATAAAAGTATACTTTGTGTAATGGTTACCACAGCCATATCTATCACTTCAGTGATATACTTACAGTGTTTGTGGTAAGGACACCTAAGATCTACTCACTTAGCAAATGTCAAGTATAATTATTATTATCTGTAGTCATGATGTTTTACATTAGTCTCTAGAACTTTTATTTGATTTTTTAATTTTACTATTTTATTTTATTTTATTTTATTTTATTTTATTTTATTTTATTTTATTTTATTTTATTTATTAGAACTTACTTTATTGCAGAGTTTAGTGCCCTTTGGTCAACATCTCTCCGCCGTTGGCAACTACTCTTCTACTCTCTGTTTATCTAAGTTCAACATTTTATAATTCATATCTAAGTGATATTATGCAATATCTGTCTTTCTGTGTCTGGGTTATTCATGTAGCATCACACTTTCTTTATCTAGTCATATCTTGCCTGTTTCCATGTCTTGGCTATTGAGATTAATGCTTCAATAAACACAGGAGGACAGGCATCTTTCTGAGATCCTGATTTCATTTCCTTTGCATATATACCCGGAAGTAGTATTGGTGGATCATATGGTAGCTGCATTTTTAATTTACTGAGGAAATTCCCTTCTTTTTTCCAGAGTGGCATTTCCTTTTTTTCCCAACAGTGTTCTCTTTTCTCCACATCCTCACCAACACTTGTTATCTTTTCATTTTGACAATAATCATTCTAACAGATGTCAGGCAAATAGGTTTTGATTCTCATTTCCCTGATGATTAATGATGTTGAACATCTTTTCATATACCTGCTGGCCATTGGTAGGTCTTCTTTTGAAAATGTCTACTTAATTCCTTTGCCCATTTTTAATTAGGTTATTTGCTTTTCTGTTATTGAGTTCCTTACATATTTTGTTATGACCCTATCGTTAGATATAAGAGTTGAAAATATTTTCTCCTATTCTGTATGTTACCTTTTAATTTAATTTTTTATTTTATTCTATTTTTTTGCTGTGCAGAAACTTTTTGGTTTCATACTGTCCCACTTATTAATTTTTGCTTTCGTTACGTGTGCTTTTGGTGTCATATTCAAAAAGAAAATTTTCATCAATACCAGTGTCAAGAGGCTTATTTCCTATATTTTCCTCTAAAAGTTTTACTGTCTAATATTTAAGTCTTTAATTCATTTGAGTTCATTTTTGTGTATGGTGAAAGATAAGGGTCCAGTTTCATTTTTTGCATGTGAATATCCTGTTTCCCCAGCACCATTTATTGAAAAAACTATCTTTTCCTCAGTGTGCGTTCTCGGCACTCCTGTCAAAGATTAATTAAACACGTATACGTCGGTTTGCTTCTGGACCATCCATTTTCCTCCAATAACCTATGAGTCTATTTGTATGGCAGTCCCATATTATTTTAATTCCTATAGCTTCTTAGTATAGTTTAAAATCAGGAACTGGATGCCTCCTGCTTTACTATTCTTTCTCAAAATCACCATGGCCATTTCAGAGTCCTTTACCGTTCTATACAAAACTGTAGGATTCTTTTTCTATTTCTATGAAAAATGCCATTGGACTTTGATAAAGAATGCATTAAATCTGTACATCACTTTGGGTAGTATGAACATTTTAACAATATTTGCTCTTCCAATCCAGAAGCATGGACCATCTTTTCATTTGTTTGTATCTTCAATTTATTTCTTCACTATCTTTTAGTTTTCAGTGTACAGATCTTTTACCTCCATGGTTTAATTTATTCTTTAGTATTTTATACTTTTGGATGATATTGTAAATGGGATTGTTTTCTTAACTTCTCTTCCTGATAGTTCAGAATGTATAAAAAGGACTGATTTTTGTATATTGATTTTACATTCTTCAACTTCACTAAATTTGCTCATAAGCTCAAGCCATTTTTTGGTAGTCTTCAGTCTTTAGGAGTTTCTGTATGAAATGATGTCATCTGCAAACAGACAATTTTTCTTTTTCCTCTCCAATTTGGATGACTCTTATTTGTTTTTCTTGCCTAATTCTTCTGGCTAGGACTTCCACTAAGTACTGTGTCAAATATATGCAACATCCTTGTCTTGTTCTTGATCTTAGAGAAAAACTTTCAGTTTGCCCCTGTTGAGTAAGATGTTAGCCATTGATTTGCCCATGTATGGCTTTTAGTATGTTAGGTACGTTCCTTATATACTAATCTGTTGAGAGTGTTTATCATGAAATGATGTTGAATTTTGTCAAATGCATTTTCTGCATCTACAGAGATGATCATATCATTTTTTCATTCAATTACTGTGGTGTATCAAGTTTAATGATTTGAAAATGTTGAGTAATCCTTATATCCCAGAGATAAACCTCACATGATCCTGTGGTTTGAACATTTTAATGACTCTTGATTTTGGTTTGTGACTATTATATTGAAAATTTTGGCATCTTTGTTTATCATGGATATTGGCCTGTAATTTTCTTTACTAATAGTCCTTTATCTAGCTTTGCATCCAGATAAATCTAATCTGCTAATGTGAGTTTGGAAATGTTCATTCTTCTTTGATTTTTTGGAAGAGTTTGAGAAGTACTGACATTAATTATTATTGAAGTGTGTGGTAGCACTAATCAGTGAAACTATCTGGTCCTATGTTTTTGTTTTGATGGAGGGTTTTCATTAGTAATTCACCCTCCTTACTCATTATTGATCTTTTCAGTTGTTTTTTTTTAATTCCTTCATGATTTGGCCTTGATAAGTTGTATGTTGGAATTCTTCCATTTCTTCTAAGTAATCCAATTTATTAGAGCATAATTGTTCAGAGTAGTCTCTTCTGATCTTGTGTAATTTTTTAATAAGGGCTGTAATGGTATTTTCAGTCTCTAGAACTGTGATAAAATAATTTGCTGTTGTTTAAACCATGCAACCTGTATATATGACATTATGATAGTCAGAGTATATTAATATAATTCTAAGGGATATTTTGCTGGATACAGATTTCTAGGTGGAAAGATTTTAGTTATTACTTTTCTTCATCACTTTAAACATGTCTTGCTGTTTCTTGGCCTCTATAACTTTATAATTTCTGATGAAGAGTGAGCAGTCATCCAAATTGTTGCTTCTCTGTAGGTAATATTACAATTTTCAATGAATATTTTGAAAAGTTTCTCTTTTTAAAATTTTTTGAAAAGGGGTGCCCGGGTGGCTCAGTTGGTTAAGGGTCCGACTTCAGCTCAGGTCATGATCTCATGGTTCGTGGGTTCAAGCCCCGCATCAGGTTCTGTGCTGATAGCTCAGAGCCTGGAGCCTGCTTCAGATTCTGTGTCTCCCTCTCTCTCTGCCCTTCCCCCACTCATGCTCTGTCTCTCTCTGTCTCAAAAATAAGTAAAACAAACAGAAAAACATTTTTAGGTAAAATAAAGTAAAAATTTTTGAGGAACTCCATACTGTTTTCCACAGTAGCTGCAACAATTTATATTCCTACCAATAGTGCATGAAGGTTCCTTTTTCTCCAGATCTTATTCAACACTCATTTCTTGATTTTTTTATTTTAGCCATTCTGATAGGTGTAAAATGATATTTCATTGTGGTTGTGATTTGCATTTCCCTGATGATGAGTGATGTAGAGCTTCATTTGCTCTGTTAGCCATCTGTCTATATTATTTGGGAAAGTTTCTATTCAGTTCCTCCGACCATTTTTTTAATTTTTTAAAATGTTTTATTTATTTCTGAGAGAGAGAGAGAGGCAGCATGTGCAGGGGTGGGTCAGAGAGGGAGAGGGAGACAAAGAATCCAAAGACAGGCTCCAGGCTCTGAGCTAGCTGCCAGCACAGAGCCCGATGCGGGGCTCCAACCCACAAACTGTGAGATCATGACCTGAGCTGAAGTCAGATGCTTAACTGACTGAGCCACCCGGGCACCCCACCTCTGCCCATTTTTTAATAGGACTGTTTAGGGTTTTTTTGATGCTGAACTGTATAAGAATTTTTTAAAGATTATTTATGTATTTTGAAAGAGAGAGAGAGAGAGCATGAGCAGAGAAGGGGCAGAGAGAGAGGGAGAGACAGAATCCCAAGCAATCTTTGTGCTGTTGGCATGGAGCCTCCCCCAGGGTTTGCTATCACAAACTACAAGACCATGGTCTAAACCTAAATCAAGAGTCAGATGCTTCACTGACTGAGCCACCCAGGCACCCTAGAAGAAAGGCTAGTTGTATAAGATTTTTATACATTTTGGATATTAACTTCTTATCGAATATGTCATTTACAATATCTTTTCCCATTCAGTAGATTGTCTTTTTGTTTTTTGGTAGTTTCTTTGCTGTGTAAAACTTTTATTTTGATGTAATCCCTATGGTTTATTTTTGCTTTTGTTTCCCTTGCTTTAGAAGACCTATCTAGAAATACATTGCTATGACTAATGTCAGAGATATTACTACCTTGTTCTCTTTTTGGATTTTTATAGTTTCATATGTTCCAATAATTCTAAGTATTTACTCTAAGAAAACAAAGCCACTAATTTAAAAAGATAGATGTACCCCTATAGGTACTGCAGCATTATTTATACTAACCAAGATACGGACCTAAATGTCCACTGATAGATTAATAAAGAAGCTATGGAATATGTATATATATTAAAGTATTACACAACCATAAAAAAGGATGAGATAATGTCATTCGCAACAACATAGATGGACCTAATGGGTATTAGGCTAAGTAAAATAAGTCAGACCAAAAATGACAAATGCCATATAATTTCACTTACATTTGGAACCTAAAAAAATGAATCTAAACAAAAAGTAAAATCAGACCTATAAATACAGAGCACAGCTGATGGTTGCTAGAGGGATGGGGGATGGGCAAAATAGGAGAAAGGGAGTGGGAGACGCAGTCTTCCCATTATAAAATGAGTAAGTTGTAGGAATAAAGATGCAGCATGAGGAATATAGTCAATGATATTGTAATAGCACTGTATGGTGACAGATAGTAGCTAAGCTACAGTAAGCAGAACATAATATATAAACTTGTTCAATCACTATGTTGCACACCTGAAACTAATGTAAGAATATGTGACAACTCTACTCAAATAAAAACAGTAAGACAATGGGGGCACCTGGGTGGCTTAGTCGGTTAAGCGTCCGACTTTCGCTTAGGTCATGATCTCGCGGTTGGTGGGTTCGAGCCCCGCGTCGTGCTCTGTGCTGACTGCCAGCTCAGAGCCTGGAGCCTGTTTCGGAGTCTGTGTCTCTCTCTCTCTCTGACCCTCCCCTGCTCGCGCTGTCTCTCTCTCTCCTAGAAATAAATTTAAAAAAACATTAAAAAAATAAAAAAAAAACATTAAGACAATGTTTTTGTATCTTTGCTGACCATAATCTGAACATATGTATTTTTCTTTATGTTTATCTTATTTGGAGTTTAGTAAGCTTCTGAGTTTATAAATTTATATCATATATCAATTTTGAGAAGCTTTAGGCCATTACTTCCTCAACTGTTTATTACTTATTTCCTCAGTTATTTATTCTATTCCATTCTTTCTCTCTTCCCTGGTACTCCAAATAAATATATATTGAACATTTAGACATTGTTCTTCAGGTCTCTACATCTTTATTCTTTTTATTTTACGAATTTGTTTCTTATATTCTTTAGATTGGATAAGTTTTATTGATCAATCTACAAGTACATGGACATTTTCCTCCCCCCATCCCCCCGCCAAGACCTATCCTGTGAATTATTTTTTGTTTGTTTGTTTTCTTTCAGTATGGTTAAGTTCTAGAATTTTCATTTGGATATTTTATGATAGTTTCTATGTTTCTGTTGAGATCTCCTACTTTTTTTAATTTATTATAAGAATATTTACCTTTATCTGATTAAGCATAGTTATAAAATCTTCTTTAAAAATCTTTGTATACTATGAATTATATCTGAATTATTTCGGATATGATATCCATTGATTGCCCTTTCCTTCGAGAAGGAGTCTGATTTTTCTGATTTTTGTCTGTTGGCTAATTTTGGATTGCAGTTTAAATATTATACTGTGGATTCTGTTATATTTTTGCAAAGAGTATTTACTTTTGTTTGTTTTAGTAGGCAGTTGACTAGGTTGGCTTCAAGCTGTAAACTTTTGGGGGGGACACATCTCAAATGTTAGTTCTTTCCTTGTAAGTTGGAATTTTTCCTTTCATTTGTTAAGAGTCAGCCAGAGGTTTCAGCAGTGTGTTTACATAATTCTGAGCTCTCTTTTTATGCCTCTCTAATTTTCAAAATCCTTCGCCCCCTATTTTCCAGCAGGCCAGTTTGTCTAAACTTTGTCCTTCAATCCAGAATGGTTGTGTTTTCAATTGGAATTTCAGCTGCGCTGTGTGGCATTCATTTCATGAAGCTTAACTAACCTCAGGCTAAAAGCCACTAGAGCAAAAAACTCAATTTTCTTCCAAGTCCTTGACTCTTCCAGAATCTTCTGTCAGAATTTTTTATTTTTACTTTTTCATTTTGGTTGGTTTATTCGTTATTTTTTCCAGTGTTTATAGTAATCTTTGAAGCCATTGATTCAGTAGATTTTTACTCTGCCATACCAGAAATATAAATCCCCCCCCCACTTTTATTTTACCTTTTCCCACCATTACTTGAGCATTTCACATGTTTCTGATAGAAGATGTTCCATGCTTGCCTGTACTTTCCCTGTCTCAGATCTTAAATCAACCATTTCTCCAAAGAATGCTAGATCCTACAAGTGGGGAATGGCATTTAACAGCCAAGATCTGGGTGATAAGTGTGCTCATGGATATTAAGATATTACTCATCCCAGGCCCTTTCAGTGGATAGAGCTAGATTATATATAAACATATATAGAAAGACTCACGACTTCACAATGATACTTAATACCTTTTATGGCCTGAAGTGTATGTCTTTCAATTTTATATGTTGAAGCCCTATTTCCTGGTAACTCAGAATGGGACTTTATTTGGAGACAAGACTTTTAAAAAGCAATGAAAGTAAAATGACTCTAACTCAATTCAATGGAGTTTTTAGAAGGAGAGGAAATTAAGATATAGATGTCACAGACTGAGGGGTGACCATGATTTTGAGGGCACAATGAAAAGGCAGTCATGTGCAAGCCAGGGAAAGAGATACATCAGAGGGAAACAAATCTGCTTACATTTTAATCTTGAACCTCTAGCCTCTGGAGCTGTGAGAAAATAAATTTCTACTGTTTAAGCCATTCTCTGTGGTGTTTTTGTTAAGGTAGCCCTGGCAGACTATTATCATTCAATGAATTCTAACCTAGCGCCCCAGAGGTTATTCCAGTTTTTTCCCTTCTGAACTGGTTACTGTCTTCTTTGACAGTGAATGACATGGTTGACATCTTTTCCTTCCTTCCTTCCTTCCTTCCTTCCTTCCTTCCTTCCTTCTTTCCTTCCTTCCTTCCTTCCCTCCCTCCCTCCTTCCTTCCTTCCTTCCTTCCTTCCTTCCTTCTTTTCTTTCTTTCTTTCTTTCTTTCTTTCTTTCTCTTTCTTTCATCAATCGATCTGTTTGTACCTTCTATTTCCACTTCCACATCTTGTTTTGCACAAACGACCTCCTAAATCTGCTTTGGAGCTCTCACTGTGCACTGACACATAGCCTCATGTGGACAGAGTAATCCTCCTACTCAGGCCACGGCTTTCCGCTCCACATGGATGGCCTCCTTACNTTCTTTCCTTCCTTCCTTCCTTCCCTCCCTCCCTCCTTCCTTCCTTCCTTCCTTCCTTCCTTCCTTCTTTTCTTTCTTTCTTTCTTTCTTTCTTTCTTTCTCTTTCTTTCATCAATCGATCTGTTTGTACCTTCTATTTCCACTTCCACATCTTGTTTTGCACAAACGACCTCCTAAATCTGCTTTGGAGCTCTCACTGTGCACTGACACATAGCCTCATGTGGACAGAGTAATCCTCCTACTCAGGCCACGGCTTTCCGCTCCACATGGATGGCCTCCTTACCATGCTCAGACTCTTACTCTCAACACCCAGCAGCCCTCACCAGTGAAAGTTCTTCCTAAGCCACTTGGGCTGTGACCCTGCATTGTAGGCCTCTGAGAGTCTCTTCAGTACACACCTTCCCTCACCAGCTTAGACATCTACCTTGCTCTGCCCCAAGACATTAAGTGAGACAGTAAGTTTTCTCAGAGGAAATATAACAAGGTAGAGAAGAAAAATAATATGAGAATTTGATACATTTTCCTTTAATGACAGTAACTGAATAGATTTTTATTAGCATGTACAGTTCCAAATGAACTTCAATATTTTATATAAGAAGAGGTTGGCTGGAATTTTGTGATAAAAAGAAAACAAATGTGGTCTTACTAAATTAAAATGTAGCAATTTAAGGTGTATAGTAAAATGTCACCAAGCAGGTATCAGTCAGTGGCTGTAAAATAACATTCAGAGCCTATACTTAACAGATTATGTCAAGGATGGTTTACGCAGGACCAGATAGTATCTTAGGACAGTAATGCTTTGCTTCTCCTCATTTTCTTATAGAAAACCTTTCTCTTATTCAGTCAGAAATACCCACATTGCTAGCAGAGAAGTAGAATGATTATAGTAAGAATGAAAAAGACACAGAAAATAATCTTTGATGTCTAAAATAGGCTTTTGAGAATCAGGAGGAAAGAACATAAATTCTGTAACCACCTCACTCCTTACTCCTGGGAGATGATGAGCTAGGCTAGCAAGTGCGCAAAGGTAAAACAGCACAATGTTACAGAATGCCAGAGCGGGGGACCAGGTGGAGAGGAAAATTAGGATTAGTATTACTTGCCATTGTGAGAGGCTGTGCCTGCAAACACAGAGGAGCTAAGCCAGGGCCTGTAGACCTATTGTTACCAGAATAAGTCACAGGGGCTACTGGGCTGTTTCTGTCCTCTCTCTAGATGTGGGTCTTCTACTGAGAGCTGCCTTGGAGAATGCACAACAGATGGACATCTTTCTATGCCTGAGACCTTGCCAAACCTCTTCGAATTGCCCCATATAGACAATCTACTATATTTTCAATGAGCTAGGGCTTTCAAAGGCTTCAAAAATCAATGGGTTGGCTTCTTGATTCAGAGAGTAGTTGAGGGTATAGAAGTAAAGCCTCTGGGGCTTGCACTTGAATTGGACTGTATAATGTTCAAGCCCACCTCTAATGCATAGTACTTATATCATATACCAGTAAAATAACAGTCCAGGATCTGTTATTTTAAATATCTCTATCTATGTATACTTAAACTAATTACTGTAACCT
This sequence comes from Crocuta crocuta, assembly GCF_008692635.1. Taxonomy (NCBI): domain Eukaryota; kingdom Metazoa; phylum Chordata; class Mammalia; order Carnivora; family Hyaenidae; genus Crocuta; species Crocuta crocuta. The sequence goes on from NW_027531504.1 coordinate 9,888,898, forward strand.
TCTAGAGCCACAATGTCTTTATTTATAAAATGAAGGTAATAATATCTACGTACAAGGGTTAGTGTCAGGAATAAACAAAATTACCTTTGTAGAAAAACCTGTCATACAGCAGGTCCTTATAAAGGCTAATAGTTTTATCAGAAAAATTTAGTAAGTGGTTCATACTATCTCAAAATTACCCTTTCCAAAGACAATCAATCGCTAACATCATACTTTTCTACTATCATTGTGAAAACATTGATATTGAATTCATTATTTGTTCATTCATTTATTCATCAAATATTTATCATTACGATGTGCCAGACACTGTGATAAGTACTTGGGAAACAGCAGAATCAAGTCAAACAAGATGCTGGTTCTATGGATTTTATAATATAACAGTAGAACTGACATTAAACAATGATTCAGCAATCATTTTCATTACAATTGTGAGAAGTATTGCAAAGAGACAGACAAGGCTTTCAGCCTCCTACCTGGGGCCTTTGCTTCATTCTCTCTTGCAGCCTCTAACTTTGCTTTAAGAAGTTGGACTCCCTCAGACACCTGGTGGCCCAGTTGGTTAAGCATCTGACTCTGATTTCAGATCTCATGGTTTGTGAGTTTGGGCCCCCCACTGGGCATTGTGTTGACCGATTTTCCATGTCCCTTTCTTTCTCTGCCCTTTCCCTACTTGCTGTCTCTCTCTTTCTCTCTCTGTCTCAGAAAATAAATAAATAAACCTTTTTTTTTGAAAGAGGGGTGCTCGGGCAGCTCAGTCAGTTAAGCGTCCAACTTGGGCTTAGGTCATGATCTCATGGTTTGTAAGTTTGAGCCCCACATCAGGCTCCATGCTGACGGCTTGGAGCCTGGAGCCTGCTTGGGATTCTGGGTCTCCCTTTCTCTCTGCCCTACTCCTACTAGTGCTCTGTGTCTCAAAAATAAATGCAAAAAATAAAAAAAAAGTTTGACTTGACTCCTTGGCTAGAGAGCAGAGATGGAGAGATTCTGAGGTAACACGGAAACAGCAGAAGGGCCAGGTTTGTTCCCGGCTCTGACTTGTCTCCAGCAGGGTGTCTGGCATGTTTGTAGAGCCATCTGATGCACTTCGCAGACCAGACCATATTAACTGGATAGGTTTCCCCAATCAATGTCTCGTGACACCAAAATCCCCAGCCAGGCCTAATTGAATTCCTACCCTAAATAGTGAGATATGATAAAATGGTGGTAGTGGGATTTTTTTTTTTTTTTTTTTTTTCCCNCAATATATAATGAGACATATTTTCAATTACACTAAAGGTAAGAGTTGTGTCTAGTTCATTTTTCTTAAATTACAGGTGACATTTATAGACAGATAAAAAAATAAATATACATAAACAAGACAATTTATATGAGTGAGAGGTATGCTTTACTGGAAAGTGCTGATGAGATATAGTTCGTATGGGACCCGGCCACTGTTGTAACTTTCTTTGAAAGGAATGGAAAAACCATGTTAAATGTTGAGGGTTTTTTTTTTTTTTTAAATCATTGAACAAGCCTGTTAGGTTTCTGGCAGAGGTCACTTTCAAGTAAATACTGTCAAACAGAAAGTCTAAGAAGCATGCATGTTGATGCAGAGCAGATATTCTCTTACTAGCTCTGTGCAATACTTGACCTGCTATCTTCAGATAACACTCTTGCTGACAGGCCTGAAGGAGAACCATGTTGCAAAACACACACTCCAAAGTGTCAATGGTGTCATTATGGAACTAGGCAATGAAATTCTAAGCTTTACAATTTGATTCACTGGGTTCTCTGTTTATGACAGTGCTTCCTGTTCCGACAGTGTTTCTCCATTTATAGGTTACGTAGAGAGGGCAGTGACAAACAAGGAAGAGTATCAAGAGGCAGACGGACTAAACTCGTGATCTAGCACTACCAACTACCAGCTGTGTAGCTATGGAAAGGTTACTGCAACTCATTTATCTATCTTTTTCTCAACTGCAAAATGGGAACAATACATGTCTCATAGAGGTTGGGTTTAAGTGAGCTATTCTATATGCACATGATTTATTGAAAGGGAGCAAGGTAACAAGCATTTTCTTGTTTGATATCCCAAAGTTCTTACCTCTGTAGTGCCGCAGGCAATATGTTAGCAGAGCTTTCAGAAAGTCAGTCTGAAATATAATTGCCTACTTTAATAAATAGCAATTTTGTAATAATTTCCCCTTTGCTTCTGAATGCTCATCTTGATGTCTTTGCTTGCTTTTTAGTTGTGTGTATGCCTGTTAAGGTGAGGAAGGAGCATTTTTCTTTTGAAAATAAAGAAACTCAGTTCTTTCCAAGTTATTCTGCAGTTTAAAAATCCATTTAAATATTCATGAAGCAAAATAAGAAGAATCAACTGCTTACAAGACTTCATTAAGGTATCACAGATCAAGCTCACAGAGCCCAGTTGGTTTATAGCCATTTTTGCACTAAGGTTTTAACATAAGTTTTAGATTATAAGGAGCAGCAAAGCTGTCAGCATGGGGAAGTATTTATTCATTATCATTTCTAACAGAAAATTTGGGTTATGTATTTATAAGACGTGGAATATGAACTACTTGGTTTACTGCTAGCCTTATCAAAAAGCCCTAAGGTATAATAATTCCACAGACTTGAAAGAGTTGAAGTTATCAACTCATCTTCTTAAATTACTGTATTTATAGAGGGTGGTGTATGGTGGAAGTTTACTATGATTTTACTTAAAATACCAATTTTGCCTGTCCTGGGTTAAGACAACTTAAAAAAAATAGTAATTCAATCATTTGTAAATTATTTTTTAAAGAAAAAGTCCTTGGTAGTTGATAATAATAACTCTTTGTTATACTCCAGAAATAGAAACATAAATGTTTCATCAAATAATACAGTTTATACTCACTAAAGGCAAGGATATGTGTTGTATTTAAGTAAACTTTTGCAAGCAATCAGATAAAATTTTCTTAAAAGTGAAAGCATAAATGGGGTGCCTGGGTGGCTCAGTCTAGGTTGAGCATCCGACTTCGGCTCAGGTCATGAGCCCACATCGGGCTCTGTGCTGACAGCTAGCTCAGAGCCTGGAGCCTGTTTCAGATTCTGTGCCTCCCTCTCTCTCTGATCCTCCCCTGCTCATGCTGTCTCTATCTCTCTCTCAAAAATAAATAAAATATTTTTTAAAAAGTGAAAGCATAATTATGATTGCTGTATATTATATTCAAGTTTTCTGAGAAAAGAAAAAATGAAATGTCAATTATAAGACTTGATATATGCTATTTTAGTATTAAATAAAAAAGAAATAAAAAAACAAATGTCAAAAATACTCCAGATTTTCAGATAGGGTTTATAAAAGGATCAAATTTATTTGTAAATTTCCTTATTAATATTTGTCTTGTTCAATAACATGTCTGAAGGGAAAGGACTATCTGAAGTAAAATAATTAAATCATTCTATGACTATTTGTGTTAAGAATTTTACTGATTTTGTCCACTTATTCTTCATGGAATGCTTATGTTCCTTGTGCAGAAGAGGTTAAGGAGATAGAGTTCTAAAGGGTTTGAATTAAAAGTATTCCAGGGGTTACCATTGGGACAAAAATTTACTTGGGGCATTAAGAGAAGAGTCATACCATAAATAAATGATCTGTGATCTGTATATCAAGTTCAGTTCCTGTGATGAAGCCGGCAGTTTTCCCATCTTGCCACACTGTCCTTCCTTGTTATTTCATTTCAGCTCCAAGAATCTGTTTGATTTGTAGAGAATCTAGTAGCAAAGACATCTACACAAAATTGTTTGCAGTACCTTAGTTGCTAAAAGCCTGATCAGAACCATTTGCTAGGGAGAAAATAATCTTCAAGGAGCCAGTAATCTCAGCTTTGCTCCGACTGTCCAATTTTTCTGGACTGTGTAAAATATTGAAAAGAAGCAAGCAAAACAACAACAACAACAACAACTATACACAGTAGTTCTACATACACTTCAGATTCCTCTTCAACTTAATCTCAAAAATTCCGAAGTGGACATTTTCTTCTGTCCCATACTTTTTCCTGAACATAAGTATTATCAAAGCAAGATCAAAAACGGAGATATTAGCCTCTTGTCCTAAAACTCTTGTTTGTATATACACAGCTAAGTATAATTTTAAAATCCACAATGTAAAAATAAATAAATACATAAATAAAATCTATATATAGTCCCTGCTATGGCTCAACTAATTAAAAAAATAAATTTATAAAAACATTTTGGGTGAGCATCAGGGTGCCTGGGTGGCTCAGTCTGTTAAGTGTCCAACTGTTGATTACAGCTGACGTCATGATCTCACAGCTCATGGGTTTGAACTCCACATCGGACTCTGTGCTGATGGCGCAGAGCCCGCTTAGAATTCTCTGTCTCCCTCTCTCTCTGCTTCTCCCCCACTCTCATGCATTATCTCTCTTAAAATAAATAAATAAACTTAAAAAAACCATATGGAGCATCTATTCTTTATAAGATGCCGTGATTCCGTTCGTGAAGTCCGATAACTTTAAAAGAGAAACATTTGCCCCCCTCAGGAAGAATGAATCTATTTCAAGGAGAAGATGAGATATAAATTCGTGCAGAATTAAAAAGAATGTAATAAGTAAAACACACAGAGCACAAAGTAGTACATGACTAGGTTGATAACTACTCTGACCACAACAAGCAGCCTCCAGCCTCCTGAGTATTTCAATCAGATCTAAGGGTTTAACATTGTTTTGCAATCAAAGTGCCTCAGTTACATTTCCATTTGTAGTAGTCTAAAGAAGGAATCCTTGCCTCTTACCCCACACTGCAATGTCCCTCTCCAGATTTGAACTCAATCTCTCATAAAGAGAAGGAAAAGCCCTTCTCCTAAACCCATACCAGTCTGTCCTTTTGAACTTTAAAACTGTAATCAGTGAGCTTCCTTAAATGCTTAGTCTCTTTCTTGATTGTTCCCTTCACATGGGTATTTTTATTGAAACTGAACTGTCGCCTGAGGACACTGCTTCTCTTCAAATGGAACCAAAGCTGTTTTTCTATTCTTTCTCATACCATGTTCCTCCAAGCCAGTACAGGAAGTGGACATCCTCCTCGCTCTACCTTGACAGTTGCCAAATATAACAGCCTCTTCCTCCTCCAAACACCTTGCTCATCTGAAGCACATACTGTCAGGTCATATCACCCACTCCGTCCCCTCCTTGCTTTGTCTATTAGTCTCTTGTCAGGCACTACATTCATTCAGAGTTTTAGCTGTAATCCATTCACCTACCACTTTGTAATCACTTGTCAGTTCCCACCTGTCTTCATTTCTGCCGCCTCTCAAAGACTTGATAATCCATGGTAATATGATAGCAGCAATAGTTAATGTTTATGGAGAACTTTCTGAGTGCCAGGCACACTGCTCGAAGTGTTTTATGTACTTGACATTTCACTCACCACTACCTCATAAGATATGGTCTGTTATAATTCCATTTCATGTATAAGATAATCCAAAATTATTAATGAATTAATACATTTATGTGTGTATTTACATATGTATGTAGCTATTTTTGCAAATGACACTTGCTTCTGTTACCTGCCTCCTTCCCACCATCGTTCTACATGTGCAGAACCTTGACATGGGAGTAACCCAGCCATGTGTATCCTTACTACACCCAAACAGGTGAACATTGCTGGAATAAATAACACAACTATTCAGACTGATTCCACTTTCAGTTCATTTTCTCAAGTGGGCTTTCAAGACTGATGACAAGCCCATTCTGTTTTTCTTCAGGGCTCGCTTCCCACTCTGCAAGATAACTATTTCATCTTCCACACCTCCCTCCCCACACTTCTCTCTCACCTAATTACTTCACTTCAAACATCATTTAGGAGTAAGATGCCATCCAGAAACTCTTTTCTTATCATTCCCATAAATCTGTGATGATGCCTGTCCCTGAGGCCTCTCCTGACAATGATGGACCCTTTATCCTTTGTATCACAAGCTGGACTCAGCACTTCCGAGTTGCAACCCAGCCCCTGTCAGTTTATCAAAGATTGTACTGCCTTCTCCTTCTGGAATCATTAACATTTCATTAAATCTAAAATACCCATGAACCGTATGCCACACCATTATTTCATCTACACTTATTTCGTTTTCTCTACTTGTGGTAAAATACACACAGCGTAAGTTTTACCATTTTAGCCGTTGCGAAGTGTACAGGTCAGTGGCATTCAGTACATTCATACTGTTTTGCAGCCATCACCAGCGTCTGTATTTAGAATTCCTTTCATCTTTCTAGGGCACCTGGGTGGCTCAGTCGGTTAAGGATCTGACTCTTGATTTTGGCTCAGGTATGATCTCATACTTCATGAGATCAAGCCCCACCTAGGTCAGGCTCTGTGCTGACAGATCCCTGCTTGGGATTTTCTCTCCCCCTCTTTCTGTGCCCTTTCGTCCTCCCGTCTCTCAAAAATAAACTTTGAAAAAAAAAACTAGTTTAATCTTTCTAAATTGAAACAATATTTCCTCATTCTTCCTTCCCCACTGGTCCTGGAAATCACCATTCACCCTCAGTCTTTATAGATTTGATTATCTAAATACCTCATTTAAGTGAAATCATGCAATGTTTGTCCTTTTGTGACTGGATTGTTTCATTTAGCATGTCTTCTAGGTTCACCCAGTTGTAGTATGCGGCAGACTGTCTTTCCTTTTTTATTTATTTATTTTTTAAGGTTTTATTTCTGAGAGAGAGAGATAGACAACGTGAGCAGGGGAGGGTCAGAGAGAGAGGGAGATACAGAGTCTGAAAGAGGCTCCAGGCTCTGAGCTGGCTGTCAGTACAGAGCCCCATGTGGTGCTTGAACCCACGAACCGTGAGATCATGACCTGAGCTAGTCGGATGCTTAACCAACTGAGCCACCCAGGTGCCCCGTCCTTCCTTTTTAAAGACTGAATAATATTTCACTGCAAGTATGGACCACATTTTGTTTAGCATTCATTTTTCATGGACACCTGGGTCGATTCCACCTTTGATTACTATAAATACTGCTGCTATGAACATGAGTGTACACATACCTATTCAAGTCTCTGTTTTCAAATCTTTTGGGGACAGGCCCAGAAATGGAATTGCTGGATCATATAGTAAATCTGTGTTTAATTTTTTGAGGAATCACCATACCACTGTCCATAGCAGCTACACCATCTTACATACCTACCAATACACAGCATTCTAATTTCTCTGCAACGTTGCCAACCCTTGCTAATTTCTTCTTTTTTAAGTAATTGTCAGTGTGTACATTTTTAATGTTTAGTTATTTATTTTGAGAGAGAGAGACAGAGACAGAGAGAGTGAGAGAGAGAGAGTGTGTGTGTGTGTGTGCGCGTGCTCTCTCGCCTGCCCGCGTCAGCGCACAAGCAGGGGGAGTGGCAGTGAGAGGACAGAGAGAATCCCAAGCAGATTCCACAGTGTTAGCACAGAGCCCGATTAGGGACTTGATCTCACAAACCGTGAGATCATGACCTGAGCTGAAATCAAGAGTCAGATGCTTAACTGACTGAGCCACCCAGGTGCCCGTCTAAGTACATTTTTAAAAGAAAATATATATATACTCTATGACAAGAAATCTATTTAGAAAACCCTTAAATGCTGAGACATCGAAGGACTTTATCTTCAATGTATGAATAAGTGAGGACAAAAGCCCGCTAGGTAGAGAAGCACAGAAGTGGAATGATCCAATCTCCACTGTGACACACAATGGAAAGAAGGGGACAAACAAGAAAACAAAGCACTAGCTTACGAATTGAACACAAGTCAGTCCTCAAGTAAGTTAGCAGTCTGAAATCAAGCTGCCAGTGAGATTCAAAGACCAAAGTGGAAAATTTAACCTAAAGAAGATTTTCGTGAAAATTGCCTCAAGATGACTTGCAGATGCTACTACAAATTCTTTATGCTTTAATTAATGAATTATAGAGCATCCCAATCTCAAAATTATTAAAATGTGAAAAACCTGTATTTTAGAATTAAAGATGTGGGGGATTTATATTTAGATAATGTGGAATTTATATTTACATTAAAATCATTCCCAATTTAAAAAATATATATTGAATGTCTTTACCTTAAAAAAATAATAAACCAGAACCTTTGTTTCCCTCAGCTACCAGACAATTTTTTTTATCATTTCTGTTGATACATTTTTTCAGAAGTAAAATTGACAAGACTGTATTCACTTTCTCCATTGCCATTCATTACTTTCTTTCATCTTGTTTTCTTTCTTTTTAAAAAATGTTTATTTATTTTTGAGGGAAAGGAGGGACAGAGAGAGAGGGAGAGAGAATCCCAAGAGGGCTCTGTGCTGTCAGTGCAGAACCCGACCCTGGGCTCGGGCTCACAAACCATGAGATGATGAACTGAGCCAAAGTCAGACACTCAACCAACTGAGCTACCCAGGTGCCCCTATCTTTTTCTTTTCAATTTGTTAACTTAAGAACTTGTTGTGGACAACTATCTATATCAATACCTATAAGTCTACCAATGTTTCTGTTGACTGCCCAGTATTTTACAGCATAGATGAACACTTCTATTATTGACAGAAATTTAAGTCATTTTGAATTTTCATGATTTCAATGCTGCCAAGAATAAATTCCTAGAAGTAGAATTGCTGGCTGTAAACAGTATATACATTTTACACTTGACAGATATCAGTAAATGGCTCTACAAAATATATATATACTTCCATGGTTTATACTCTGAACAAAAGTTCAGTAGACTACTCATCTCCCACATCGCTAACATGGTTCTTGTTAAGATCCCAATTCTGCAACTTGCCAAACCCACACTACTATTCGCCTTCTGCTTGATACCTCTGCCATCTTTAACTACAACTGATTGCTTCTTTCCTGCTGAAATAAGTGGGGGCTAGATTTCTAACAAAGTATATGGAGAACAGCCAGTAAAAGTGTTCCCAGAATTCCCTTTAAACTCTTGCCAGAACTTGGTTTCTCAGTCGCTTTCGCTGCAAGGAAGTCTGGAAAGTTGGGAAACAAGATTTCTGTGTTGGTTTAGATGAATCATAATTCCTATCTTTCTATATCTTTACTTAAGTGAGTGTTAAACACTCAATTAAAGATAATTGAGATAATTTCACCAACAAGTGGTTCTTGATGAAGGGTCATTATTAGAATATGAACAAAGGAAAATTATACAAAATTGCCACATGGCTTACTATTGTGCATGGGGTCATAAAGGTTATGCTGCTTTGATGTTCAGAGGCCTGGGTTAGGTCTTAGTTCTATGTAGTTATGTATTCTTGAGTATGTCAGTAAGCTTCTGATTTTTTCATGCGCTAAATGCAGCAGACCATACCCACCATGAACATTTCTCAGGGGTTCTGCAAGAATACAAATAATGTGGAAGCCACTTCCAAACACTAAAGTATTATATGAATTGTTTTTTATTACAAATGTATTAACATCTGGGCACCTGTGTGGCTCAGCCAGTTAAGTGCAGACTCTTGATTTCAGTTCAGGTCATGATCTCACAGTTGTGGGATCGAGCCCCATTTCTCACTCTGCGCTGGCAACACAGAGCCTACTTAGGATTCTCTTTCTCTCTCTGCCCCTCCCCTGCTCTCTCTCTCTCTCTCAAAATAAAGGAATGAAGCTAAAAAAAAAAAAAACCCTAAATATATTAACTTCTCTTATGTTGCTGGGGAACACAAGTATTTCAAGTAAGCAACAACAACAACAAAAAAGTGTCTTCTTAATTAACATGCTCATTTCTTCAAATCCATATTTCCTCCGAAATAAAAAAGCTACATTTTAATTTGTTCTTTCTAAACCCTGAGTGTCATTGCTAGCCCCTATGTGTACCTTTCTCTTTTCTTCAACATGATTTAAGTAGGAAAACAATGAGGAAAAATACATATAAGGGTCTTTAACCTCCCATTTATTTATTTTTTATTGGGTCAGAAAAGCTCCCTGAGAGGCCTAAAAACAAAATGGCTGATGAGGGTGGGGCAGAGGGGGGTGTTTACAGAGTATGAAGAAAGCACTGAGATTATTCTTGGCACCAGCAACAAGCCAGAAAATGAGAAACACAGAAGAATTGATAAGACAAATAGTGTAACCTGCCTTCTGTGTCCTTCATGACAAATAAATGGCGATAGTAGGGAGCCAGGGCCTACTGCGAGCCGCCTAAGGAGGCTACACAAGCAGAAGTCCAGACTCTCCAGGCAACCACACTCCCAAGTGCTTTTGGGACTTTTGAGATAAAAGCTCTTTGCATCAGCAGATGTCTACTGTGTCTATTGTTTTTGTGTGTGCTGAATGGTTTTCTATTATTAAAGAGTTGCTAGAATACTTTAAAAGGTCACTTTCAGGAGCACCTGGGTAGATCAGTCAGTTAAGTGTCCAACTTCCACTTAGGTCATGATCTCACAGCTCCCAAGTTCAAGCCCTGCTTCAGGCTCTGTGCTCACAACTCAGAGTATGGAGCTTGCTTCACATTCTTTGTCTCCAACTCTCTCTGCCCCTCCTCCACTCACACTCTGTCTATCTGTCTCTCTCTGTCTCAAAATAAATAAATATTTTAAGAAGCCCACAAAATGAAAGGAAAGTAAACAATAAAAGGTCAATTTCACGATGAGGGTTGAGAGGGGGAAGTAAAGGGGCCTCGGCCATTGGTGAAAACCTCGAGAAGTATCCAGAGAAAGTAGGCTGAGTACAGACAACTTGATTATTTCCAGGGTTCAAAATCTGTCAACAGAAACTAAGAGGAAGGTCAAACAGGAGACTTTGAAACAAATCCTTTCTGCTGCAGGATGTTGAAAACTACTGACAAAAAGCAAAGTGCTTCCAGTGATGAAGGTGCCTGCTGAATGATCACTAGTGACTGGACCCTGGAGTTGAAGAAAATGGGTGAAGAAATCAAGTTTCATCTAAATAAAGAATCAGCCCTACCTATTTAGTGACTATGTTTCATGCAAATTCAAAAGGTAGACAAAAAGGAACTCCAGTGGACCAGTCTTTTAACCCTTCTAGACAGGCATGAGAAGTTGTCGGTATATTTGTTAGTGCTGGAAAATCATTATTTATAATTTGGAGAAAGATGGCTACTGCATAGGTAAATATCTTCCCCACTGATGATACTCTAAGCTATATACTCTTGACAGTTTTACTCAAGCCCATAGATACTACTTGGGACCTTGGCCACTCAGATCCATGTTGTTCAAACCCATATCTGATATTTTATTCCACTCATTGAGTTGATTCCCCCCTTCCCCATCCCATCTACCCTGAAGGCAGGGTTAAGGCCTATCTTGTTAAGCATATTGTTCCCTCCTGCAACAACTTAGGTGCTCAATGAATGATGGAATAAATGCATCAGACTGACAGCAAACATGATGCGTTTCTGATGACCTTTTCAGCTGACATATTGGTATAAGTGATGAATTCAATATAATTTGCGTGATACACACATCAGGAATAGTCTTGGTTAAACGAGATTACAAATTCTAATCACAGAACACAACTGACAAACAAAACATTGTTTAGGGGGAGAAATATGCCCTTAACAATCGGTCTGCAAATGAGCTTTTAGAACACCTATCAGCTGTTGGCGCCTGACTGTCTTTAAATTGATTTATTGAGTCATTTTTTTCCCTTCCATTTCAAAATTCTTGCCTCACCGGAGGTGTCTTAACATGTTGCTTTGAGCTTTTCCTTTCCTCTTGTTCCTTTTTGCCTTTAAAACTGAAGCCTCTGAAAGTCTTGGCCACGTGTCAACACTGTATTCATGAGAATGAAGGATCAGCAGGGCTGCTGAGCAGCAATTCAGAAGTTGAGTACATCCTGTGGCTTGGCGGCACATCGCCTGCTATGGTGCACAGGGCACTGATGTTCCAGTAAAAGCATGTTAAATTTAGCAGCTGTCTTGTATTTGTCATTGGGGATGGGGTAGAGGCGGTTGGCTGTAATCTAGATTCACTCGTGGGTTTTACTAGAAAGTTTACTTTAAAGGATTTACCTAACAGGAACAGATTTTCGTTTTTCTAATTTTCTATAAATTGTAACAACTTGTAATGAAAACATGTAGACACACACGCAAAGAAAGGCACAGACATGCACGTACCACACAATCTGCATTCTTTATGGTTAACATCTCCTTTGTCATGAATTTTTTGTTTAATTCTATATAAATGCTCAGGCCACTCAAAGGTGACCTGTGGAGGCCGTTAGTCTAGTTATTTTTATTCATAATCTGGGTCTATTTATAAACATATATATGAAACAGATATGTATCATTTTGGAAGGAATTGGGAGAAGGTAACAAAGGAGTTAACAGTGAATCATGTGTTGTGATGATATGCAGAGGTTTTTTGTTTTGTTTTGTTTTGTTTTCTTTTGTTTTGTTTCCTAATAGGCATTCATTGTCTAGATGGCTAAGGACAGCTAAACTCATTTATTTTATATTCTCTCTTCATCCATTGTCTAATAAAGCTAACTATGATAGAATCAAGGAAACTTCAAAATGGAAGGAGCCTTAGAAATCATCTAGATTAAGCATCTATTTTACAACAAAGAAAATCTGAGGTACAATAAAAGGAGGAAAAATTTAGAATAAGACAATGGTGGCATAAATGAGACCAGGACACTTGACTTCCAGTCTAGTGCTTATTTTACTGCTTTATAATTAATTTCTCATTATGCTCTTACATATAATAAAAAGCCTTTGTCTATGTCTAGCTTTGAGACTTGAGTCCTTATATTCTTGAAACCTACAGATGCATAAGGGATATTTCCAGAATTAGAATTATGTAATAAATTATATAATATAATNGGAAAAGATATCAACACATAACATAATTTTCTTAGTATTCAACTCCTTGGCATTCAGTCCTATATACAGAGTGAGGAAGGAGAAATGTCATGGTAAAGAGGGAAGTACAAATCTATAACTCTAACAAACAACCCAAGTATTGAGCATACATTCTATTTTGCGCACAATATAGTTGAAAAGGTATTTACGAAGCATAACAATTTAGAAATTTTGCTTTAGTCTAATTCTCAGATCTTTTAATAGGGGCGAGTGGCATTATATAGGAGAAGTATAATGAGAATCACCTTCACCTTCACGTGTACAGAGGAATTGAAGGGGCAAAGCTGATGGTGATGGAAACAGTCAATGCCCTCAACATGCTGAAATGTCACTAATCTAATTTATATACTAATAAAAATCATTTAGAATCATAAGCTCCTCTTTTATAATACATCTGACCCTAAAAACCTATTTTCTTAGACTGAACATTTCTCTCTTTGGGATAAAATTTTTAAATCACATAATCCACTTGAAATGAGACAAAATAATTAGTATTCAAATAGATGCAATAAGCATGTGCTAATTATGAAGTTCTGGGATCCAAAGAGGAATGAGGCAAATATCTTGTCCTTGTGAGAGACATGATTTTCCTGTTCCATCTGTAGTATCTGTAGCACTATTTACTTTGGGTTTTTCTTTGAATCCATTTTAAGTCAACTTAGTTTAATTCCTTTTTTAAAACTTAGTTTAATTCTAATCAATAATGCCTTTCAAGTCATGGGTTTCAAGCACATATTTTTCCTATCATATATTAACATTAACTTTTTACATAAAATAGAAAGTTTATGAATGCCTCATCTGGAATTACTCCCATAACACAAGTGTTACACAGATAGTGTTTAGGGAAATATGCTCTTGGAGGCACAAATACTACATGTAGGAACAAATACTATGTTTCCTTTATTACATAACACCATTGAAGAAGCACAATAGATATAGTAACATCATTTAGAGGGTCAAATAAAAACATTGCCACATGAATTATATACATCAAGTATGAGATGTAAATTCAGACACTTCTAAATGGGAAAAAAATGCATTTTAGAATCAGTGGTGATTCTAAGGTGATGGAAAAATTCATGGGCCAGGTATTAGTAATATCCTCAAAGAGGGGATGAATTATTTCAAAAGTTACCATTTCAATTTTAAGGAAAAGTAGAAAGAAGAAAAAAGTAAGTTTGAAATGATAAATATATAAGGCAGGGAAATCCTAGATGATATCTTATCCTGAGGAATTTGTAAAGGTGGGTTGTCTGGGTGGCTCAGTTGGTTAAGACCTGGACTTTTGACCCTAGCTCAGGTCTTGACCTCAGAGTTGTGAGTTCAAGCTCCGTGTTGGGTTCTGTGCTAGGTGTAAAGCCTACAAAAAATAAATTATAAAAAAAAAAAAACAAGAGAGAAGACAGAGAGTACTAAATATAAATATGGATGTTCCAGAATGTTCGAAAGTTGAAAGTGAAGTTTTATACCAGCCCTTGTTGGCTTGGATCTAAGAGGCAGTGATGAAATCATTCACTGTGTCACTAGTTGACACTAGGCGTTTAGAATTGCTCAAGTTTGTCTGGTAATTTATCCAACTGGGGATTTGGGAGGCTCCAGCTACATTTTCAGCAAAGGGAGAAAAACATTCTTGCTCTTAAAGTGGGTTTTTGCCTTTTTTAATGGCTGATTTCTTTTTTTATTCCCTAATGGTTGAAGTATTTATGTTAATAGTGTCAAAGTTAGGTAGGGGTAGTTAGCTTTGAATATGGTCTCAGATTATGAAATGTCCAAGCAAAAATAGTCTAGATATCACCCAACATCCTTAAGATTCTTTAGCTGAGTCAAAAGCTGGTCTAAATCACACAGAGAAAGCCTTACTGTTGTTGTTGTCGTTGTTTTGTTTTGTCTGTTTTTGAATTTTAAGATTTTCCATTTAAAAAGAGATTTAGATGGTGAAAAACAGAAAAATTCACTGCATTTTCCCTAACTGAAAATACTAGTAGTCTTTAAGATAGCACCATTGGAAAAATCAATCCATTTTAAATTTATTTTTTGGTAAAAACCAAATACATCTAAATAAGTCAGAGGTTCAAAGATGATAGCTACAGAGTCTTATCATAGACTTAACATTGAGTCAAGCCATTATTGGAAGTTCCCAAGTCCAATAAATTTATGTAAAGATTTAATTTACTTTACACAATATCAATTTGGAATCATTCTTACTTCCATTTAGAAAAATAATAGCCATCATTTTGAAAGGAAAATGTGATATGCTGAAATTTAATAATCATGTGAATTGTAATATTGAAATACATACTATTCTGACTTTCAAAAACTGTATGGCCTACTTTTCATTCATGTTACTCTAAGAAAGTGTTAAGAGAGATACAATTAGAATCACAAAACATAAATATGGAATACCAAGTAAAACTTAATCAATTTTAAATTTTATCTTATAAAAGATCATTTAGAATAATCTTAACAAAGTCATTGTAATAAACTATAGAAGAAAATCATTTAAAAGAAGATTACTAAATGATAAGTTTTAATCAATTTTTGTTCTATCTAACTCATAAAGGTAAATCTAAGGCTGAAGTCCTTGGATTAAGAAAAAGATCATTAAAAGAACATTTGAATTTCAACTACCTCTGGATTAAGTATAAAAGATTAAGTAAATAAGGGCATCTGGGTGGCTCAGCTCTTAAGTGTTGGACTTTGGCTCAGGTCATGATCTCACAGTTCTTGAGTTCGAGCCCTGCATTGGGATAGCTGCTGTAAGTGCGGAGCCTGCTTTGAATCCGTTGTCTCCCTCTCTCTCTGGCAAAAATGTCCTTTGGTTATTCTTTGGTCAACATGGCCTTTATCTTTATTATGCAACAGAATTAAGTCATTTTGGCCTCAGATTTAGGAAAATAACATTGATTTTGTACATTTCACAGTCACAAGAAGACTCTCCTTCTTCCTGATACATTCCTGTTCACTGATGCATTTTTGTTTGTTTGTAATCAGTTTTCCTCTTCCTCACTCGTGGCATGGAATAATGCATTATATTTCTAACATGTGTTTACAATATTGTGGTTGATTTTCACTCAGATGCAAAAAGGCAATATACATGCAGATAAATAGAGCTGGGAAGCAGTAAGATTTGAAAGCACATAGTCACAAGAATTTGTATGCAAGACCGTATCATTTATCCCCATCAATTTTCAGTGCAAATAAGAACGTGCCACCCAGTTAACTGTACCATGAATATTCATGCTGGATTGTCTGTATTTAGAATCCGAAGAACTAGGAGCCTATTTTCACATAATGTTGCATTAACATATGTTTGTCTATATAATTTTGTTTTTCTTTGAATACAAATAAAATAAATAAATGAATATATTACCAGACTGGCAAGATGGGAAAGAGTAATAGGGCTTTAGCAGAAGGTCTATAGTTATCAAGCCTGGATGATGATCAGAATCACCCTCAAAGCCATTAAAAATGAGAACTCGCACTTGTACTCAGTGGGGAATAACTACAGGACAATAGTGATTTTTCTGCCACCGCCATCTCTGCCCAACATGTGTAAAAGAGTCCCCAAATCCTGGGAAGGTATACAAGGCTCTCTTTTTCCCATCAGCAGAACTGCTTTCAGGTTGTCAGAGTCTCATCAAACTTGTTGAATTTATCCTGGCTGGTAAATCACAGTGACAGAATAGGACCCCCCGAAAACAAGTTGCACACACTAAGCAGATGAAGACCTCACATGCAGTCATGAGGAACCCCTGTCTTTCAGGTGCATGGTGCTAATGTATGAGCAACTCTATATATATGTTATATTTGAAGAAAATGGCATAGCTTTGTTATATGTGCACTATACACATGTTCACTCCATCTAAGAGGTCTTCTCGTTAGCCTCATTAAAATGTTAAATGTTTCAAAGTTCCTGAGAAAAATAACAATCCAGGGATATTCATCAGAAAATATAGATTAAGTATGAGGACTCTTGGAAATTGGTGATATGGAAATCATAATATGATTCAACTCAATGGAAGAAAGCTTTATGATAAGTGAAAAGAGTCAGATGCAACAAGGCATCATTCTTCATTTATGTAACAGCTAGAAAAAGTAAAATTTGTGCCTAAAATCAAATCAGTAGTTTCCAGGGACTGTGATAGAAGCAGAGGATTGACAACCAAGGGCCACAAGAGGAGTTTTGTAGGGTGAGGAAAATATTCTGTACCTTGACTGCCTTAGTGGTTAGATGATTATACATATTTGTCAAAACGAATTGGAAGGCACACCAAAACTGGTGAATTTTGTAAATTCTCAATGTCTGTAAAGTCTATCTCAGTCAACCTGACTTGAAACACAAAATGAGTGACTCAGAGAAGAAAAAAAAAAGATGGAACATTATGGAGCAAAGTTCATAACAGACACAATTTTAAATTTGTCTACTTTTACACAATGCATTCAAAGAGGTGACCAGAAAGAATACAAAGCTATGGCCAGGTTGGGAATTGGAGGTGATTCTAGTGTGCATTATAGTTTATAATCTAGTCCAGTCTTGAATAGAAATTCATCTGCAGGACTGCCGTGAGGATATAGGGTTGTTGGATTGCATTCTAGAACAACTCATGGATAGCTATGGAACTCAATGGCTCCTATTCCTGGGGCTCACCCAGTCAGAGCTGCCATGTCACTGACCTCTTGGCCATCCTATAGTAAAATAAAATATAAGGGAGTAGTAATGAAAACAAGGAATCTTGACTAAACATTTTTGATGTGTTACACATTTGTTATATAAATTAGAGTTGAGCATTTCTAAATCTAGATTTTTCTCATCTATAAAATCAAGGCACTAAAACCCACCTCGCAGAGTTGTCTAATACGTGGAATAATGCATTAGACACATTTTTTCAGTGGTAATCTGAAAGCTGCCCTTATGGAGTCATGGGGTCATCCCACTATGTTCCACATTAGTAACAGCCAGATCATTGTGTCAGTTTTCAGTGCTGTTAAAGTGATGAAAAGAATCGGGTTAGTAGTAAAGATGAGTCAAGAGATGGAGAAGAGGCTCTCTGAAGAAAGGGTAAAGTGGTGGGAGAGAGTTGATCTGAAAGAAAAAAGTAACTGGAATTGGTTTCATCCCTGTTTTAATATGGAGAATGGAGGTCGTTATTAGTCACCACCAGAGTCATAAACTACATGGAGTAGGCACACGTTTACAAATTATAGAAAACACATTAGAATTCAAGCAAGTATAAAATCTTCTTGAATCAAATGACAATGGCATTCCAGAATAGCCTTCAAGAGGAAGCTTTGTTTTTTTGAAAGTTAGAGAAACCATCAGCAAAATGATTTATAACCTACATACACTGTGACTGGGTATGTCAGGTCACTTGGTGAGATAGTATCTCCCTGTGTGCATTGACGGTGAACACAAATATTATGTTTATTTACAAAGGGTAATTATGCAGGTCTGTCTGAGAGCTCAAGGTTGGCCTCATTTCCAGGGTTATTTCTCTGGCCCGGATCTGTGCACCATTTCAATCAGAATCACTCAACTATCTTGTTAAAAATTATAGATATCTGGAAACCACCATGCCAGCAATATTTAGATTCTTTGAGAATTGGCCACAAAATCTAAATTTAATAAGTACCCAAAGTTATTTTGATGCATGTCAAGGATTAAAAACTGCTATTTTAACAAATAACCCAAAAACCTGAGTCACTACTCTACTTTTATAAAATTCTGTGTGTTAAATTTGTGTCATATTTTCCAGATGCTCCTTGAATTCCCTAGCTCCTACCTGGCTTAGTTAGCCTCCATACAATTTTGATTGGTAATTAATATTTTCGACCATCTTTATAAGCAATCATTAAATTCTGCGTATTTGTCATTTGGCTTTTTAATTGTCCAGTTACAAGGGAGCGATCACACAATATCTTCCCCCATCTCAACAGCTGACACACATACTCTTTTCTACATATTTCACAGCTGGTTGGTCTTTCTAAAGGCAGTGCAGAGAAGGGCATTGGTAAAAATAAATATTTAAAAACTGCATGGGAAAATTAGTAAAAAGACATACAGTTATTTTTTTTCTTAAGTGAGTTACAGGTAGGACGTAGGGGATTTTCTGCATGATACTGTAATGGTGGATACATACATCATGCGTTTGTCAAACCCCATAGAATATACCACCCAAAGAGTGCACCCTAAAATAAATTATAAGCTTTTGAGGGGCGCCTCTGTGGCTCAGTCAGTTAAGCGTCTGACTTTGGCTCAGGTCACGATCTCACGGTTCGTGGGTTCGAGCTTCGCATTGGGCTCTGTGCTCACAGCTAGTTCAGAGCCTGGAGCCTGCTTCAGATTCTGTATCTCCCTCTCTCTCTGACCCTCCCTTGCTCACGCTGTCTCTCTCTCTCTCTCTCTCTCTCTCAAAAATAAATAAAAAGCATTAAAAATTAAAAAAAAATAAATCATAAGCTTTTTTGATAATAATGTATCAATATTCATCAATTGTAACAAATGTATCACATTAATCAAGATAATGGGAAAAAGAGAAATCAGGTGGTGAGAAGAGGTACAGGTATCCCCTGCTTTTTCTAAACTTTGCATAATATCAATTTGCTTTTATGAAAGACCTATGTTAGTATCTGTTTTCACTAACTGAAAGAAATCTGAAGAATATTTTAGCTTTATTTTAAAAGAGTGAAAAATGAAAATAGTATTCACTGTTCGTTTTGCTGAGCTTATGGAGAGACATCATACACCCTGAGTGGTGAGTGTGGCTATTTCCCAGGAAACAACATTCAGAATCTCAGCATCCAGCCACCACAGGTTTGAACTGTATCTGTGAGAATCTGTGCTTTATCTCAATTTTTTTGTCCATCCATTAGCAAGATGTATGCTACAATATCAGAAAAGCCTAAGAGACATTATTTTCGGGATCTGGGAATATGCAATTTTTTTCCCTATAAAGGTAATTGCCTCTTTGCTTTACACTATTTTGGCTTATAAATGTCATAGGAACATTCCACTTTCATATAGCAGGAGAAATCTGTATACAGTAACTATATAGTTTGCCCTGTGTCTTCCTTCCCTCTCATACAGATCCAAGAAGAGTTGTTGATTTTTCAGTCTTCAACTTTTTCCTTGTTGTTAAGAAAAGTAGAAACTTCTAAGCTCCTTACATATGGAGCTGGAAACCAGAAGTCTGAGTTTTATATTTTTACTAATGTAATTTTAAGACTGATTTGCTAAAATACTTGAAATAAAAAACTAGCAGCCCTATGAGTCTGTGACAAAAATATGACTCTTACTTTTAGGGTTAAATATACTATCTTGTTTAAAATTTATCTCTGCAGTAATACACAGTTTTTCTGTGATATCAAAAAGCAAGAATTGAAAAATAAAATTTGGTTGAAATAAATATCTCAGGCTTAAATGAGTTTATATTCTTAAAAGAGAAAAAGCATTAAGCCAAAAGGAATGAGACCATCCTCTTCTCTAAAACTTATGAGAAAATAAGGTTTGATGAGTTTTACTTCTGATTTAATATATTTATGAAAGGGAGAACCATAAAAATGGTGATTGATGGAAGGTATTCTAGAAAGCTGAGCTCTGGTGAGAGCTCTGTTGTTGTTATTACATTCTGCCTGTTTTATTGGTGCCTTGAGATCCATTCTATAACATTTAGTCTGACTTTTGCAGGAAGTCTCTCCCCGTTCCACATTATATTTTTTGTTTCTCTTTTATATTCCATCATTACACCCACACATAGTGTCTGCTTCTGTTCCAGTCTCCTCCAAATCCCTGCTCTCATGAAGCTTATTTTCTGGTGAGAAAAGACTGACCTGTAATGAAATCAAAATGAAGAGGGAATCTATGCCACATGTTATAGTCGAACGGTGGTAAGTGCAATGGGACAGAAGTCAAGGAAAAGGGGCAGGTAGGGTGTGTGAGTGCGCATTCCATTTTGAAAGGAGATGAGTAAAGCCTCATTTAAATGTGACATTTCAGAAAAAAACCTGAAGTGTATGAGGGAGTGAGCCCTGCAGATCTATATGGGGAGAAATAGTCTAGACTAGGGGAAGATAGAGTGCAAAGACCTTAAGGTTATGGTTTGATGTTCCAGAAAGAGCTGGAATGGAGCCAGCAAAGGCCAGAATGGTAGGATATGAATAAGACAGTTAGTATGGAAGATTTATTGAGGGGCCAAGATTGCAACAGAGGTTACCAACAGGTAAGGATGATAGCCAAAATTGAAAGCATCGTAAATAAGGAAGAACGAAAATATATGTTACTTGATACATACTTTTAGTTACCAGAAATACTTGTGGACACATCTTCTTTTCCTACTAGATCTTATATCGCGTGAACATAGGTACTTACTTCTGTACACATTTAATTCCTGTAACAATTAATATATTTGCTTACAAACAATAAGCACTCCATGCAATTCTTTCGACTAAATGAATGCCTGATTAGATGAACTGAGTAAATGAAATGTAAATAAATAAAAAACACAAAGAGACTGTCTTAAGCAGAGTGGGAATCTGCTGGCTTGCTTGGTTGAGAATTCTAAGATTGGAGTTGGCCTCTGACACTACAGAGTACCAGAGCCTCTCCTCCTATCAGCTCTGTTGTCTTCCCTATTTAGCATGACCGGAGTCTTTAATATAGTAAAAAGTCACTGTAAACTGCTTGAGCCTACATAGTTTTGGATTCAATACTACAGAAGAAGAAGAAGAAGAAGAGAGAGAGAGAGAGAGAGAGAGAGGGAAATTGATTCTCCCTTCCATCAGTTAAAGGGATCTTGGGCATGATTCCTACTGGCCCAAACTGGATAAACTAATTACCATAGCCAGGGAGAAGGGATATGCTGATTGGCTAATTGGTCAACTAGGACCCGCTTCTAAAACTAGTTCCCCAAGAAAATTCCATTCATAATTTATGACAAGAAAGAATAGATCCAAAACAATAGAAGCATGTATTTACTAAAAAGAAATTATCTTAAATCTGTAGATATCAATTTTATCTCCCATGCAGGGCCAGATACTGTAAAATCACAGAGGCCGTGTTGGTCTTCCAAAGTACTTTTAACATGAATTCTGCTTGTATGCCAGGATAGCCCAGTGGTTAATAGAAAGTGATTATTATCATTAATGACATAATAATATGCATAAAGATCATAGCTTAAAATAATACATGAAATTGTTTTTCCCAATTTCAGAAGCAAGTAAATAATCTATTAAAGAATGTAGCTAAGATTTGACTGTAGCTCTATCTCCACTGCATTCATCTACCCCTTTCTATGATCTGTTTTCTTGGACTTCTGAGTAATGTTTAATTAAAATCTTAATTTATTACTGATACCTTAGAGGATGGATCATGTCTTATGTTTTAGTATTCCACCGTTGCACTAAAAAATTACCCCAAAACTTAGTAGTTTAAATAAGAAACATATATTATCTCACAGTACATGCCTGTCAAAAATCTGAGTTTGGCTTTGCTAGGTACTCCTGGCTAAATTCAGGCTTTCTTATGGTTCAAGCTCTCTCATTAGGCTGAAGTCAAGGTATTTCCTGGAGCTGTGATCATTGGTCATCTCAAGACAAGTTATGGGAGAATTTGCATCCAAACTTACTTACAGGACTATTGGCTGACCTCAGATCCCAAACTGACCATAGATATCAGTTCTTTGCCAACTGCCTTTCAATAGGGCAGCTCACAACATGGGAGCTGGTGTCCCCCAGTGTGAAGTCTCTAAGACAAAGTGAGTAAGAGATGGTACCCAAAATGGAAGCCAGAATCTCTTTGTAACTTTATCTTGGAAGTGTTTTCCCATGGCTTTCAAATATTCTGTTTATGAGGAGAATGTCACAGGGTTCAATCTACATTCAAGAGAAAGGGATTAGATAAAGACATGAACACCAAGAGGCAGAAGCTATCTTAAGGCTTTCTACCACAAACTGGACATGTCATCTATTTACAAATTCATGAATAGAAGGAGGTCCTCAATAAATAAGTGTTAACTGACAAGTTCTTTAAAATTAATGATCTCTCCATAAAGAAAAGAAATGCTTTATAAGAATTTAATTTTTCCAACTATTTAATCCTAGAAAAAGGCATACTTACCTTTGAAAGAGCTTCTGGATTATTTAGTATATTAGGGCACTGACATATTTTGACATGTCTCCAGGGAGTAAAATATAATCTAGATGCAAGATAAGTGAAATTGGGTGATACTTCATTTTAACAAGATTATGGTAATAGGATTTTGTTCTTTGTAGCTGAATACTCTGATTTGAAATGCTTTAGTGTATTTGTTCTTCTCTTAGGTTTATTTTATCCTTAAATTTTCTAACATTTGTAAAGCTTATACAAATAACATTGGCATTTACTTTGAGATTCTCTAGAATTCCTGGAAAATACACTGATTTTTTACTTTACATTAGAAGTATAATCTGTAGAGAAAAATGGCCTACTGTTTACCAGATTAGAACAAGCATATGAGTATATTTTCAAGTAATAAATTTCTCAGTTTGCTAGATAATGAAAAAGGTCCCAAGACAATAATGTTTCTTTTTCTGATTTATTTTCCTGCTTCAATACTCAGCATGATTGAGAAGAAAGAACACAAGCTTTGGAGCAAGAAGTTGATAAATCCTAATTTTAAGTGTGTTATTGGGCAATAACTCTGAGTCCCTATATGTAAATCAGAAATAAACACAGCTCACATAGTTGTAAAGCCTGGATAAGATAAGACATATAAAATGCTTTGTAAATTGCCGAATAATATAGAAATATATTACGACTAGGCAACCAAAAGATATGAAAACAGATGAAAATGCTCTCTAATGCCTTTATACTCCCTTTAATAAAGTAGGATTTCTGGATTGTTATACCCATTTTTATCATTTATTAAATGTTTTCACTGTATCAACGTCTGTGATAAACATAGGAAATATAAAGATGAAAAAACACACAAATATTTCCTTCACGGCACTGAGAGTTCATGGATGAAAATTGTAGTACAACAAGACATCTACTACAATTGGGAAAATTTTCAACAGCCTAATACCAGATTGATTCATTTCGTGTTTAGTTAATAACAGTACCTAAATCTTGCCATTGGCAAATATAACTTCTTTTCAAATCAATTCTGAGCGTAATGACTAGAAAAAGAATATCCTTAAATTGCATCATCCTATAGGTTTCATTGCAGGATGTAATAAATATTTTCAGATACAGTAATTTTATTTGAAACACTTTGGGATTTCTGTATAGACATATGAATTTATGGTAATAAACATGGGTACTGAGGATATTGAAATCTTAAGACTCGATATTAACTTAAAATTCTTTCTTTCCAACTGTGCTAATGACAGGCAATATCTCTTGACTCATTAAAATTAAATTTAACTTTTGCAGTTGTTTGAGTGGATACTTCCTCAAGGAGGGAATACTAATTTAACTATTTACTCAAATAATAACAATGTATCCATTATAAAATTTGATCTTCTCATCGACTGGTATGAGACCACTTTAGCTAGGCAAAAACCCATTAAATCCAAGTGGCTTACATAAACTAACATCCATTTCTTTCTCATGTTGAGGCCTATAGTTTGTGACTTTGCTGTGGGTCTGTGGGTTGACTGGAGGGCTGCTCAACTTGGATTTTTGCTTGCAGTCTAAGCTGAAGGAGCAGTCCCTAGCTGGGATATTCTTTTCTTGTGGCAGAAGGCAAAAGACAAGCTGCACTAATCCATTTACATTAAGGTTTTTGTTCATTCATGATAAGCTGTCATATCCACTCAAAAGCCATTGGCCAAAAAGTAAGTCACACAGACAAGGTTGATACCATTGGGGTGGAAAAGGAAGGATATATTTTCACAAAAATAAAATCTACAACAAAACTCTATAGTAGATAGAGTCAAAATCATGCTCTTATTTAAAGATGTGCAATTGAAATATATCACCTAACAGTCAGTATGGCTTAGTGGTTGAAAACATGAGATGTGTGTCAAACGGATCTGAAGCTGGCTCTGCTGCTTACTAGCTGTATGGCCTTTGGCACTGGCCTCTTCATCTGTAAAATGGGAATGATAATCCCTATTTCAGGATAATTATCAATATGTAATAAGATAAAATATGTGAAGAACCCAGCACAGTGAATATAGCAATCACCTTGCAAATGCCACTTTTAACTTTAATTGAGATAAACTTCCTAAGCCACTCAGCGAGTAAGTGGAAAGAGTTATAATGAAATAGAGCTGATGTTTCAGTTTTGCGTTCTGTCAGAATGCTTGTCTCCATGTCAAATGGCCCTGCTTAGATAATAGTTCACTGTTAAGTCTCAATCTGATCATTACTACATGGGGATTTCAAAAGCATTAATCAAAAATAGTTCTAAAGAAGTATAAGAAATTTGTATTGGAGTATATCTGCATCGTATTTCATAAAGCAAGGATAAACAGGAATGTTATGTTACAGTGTTTCTTTTTTTCAAGAAAGTAATTATAGGGGCACCTCAGTGGCTCAGTCAGTTAAGCATCAACCTTTGATTTCAGCTCAGGTCATGATCTCACAGTTCATGAGTTAAATACCCTGTATTGGGCTCTGTGCTGATGGCTCAGACCCTGCTTAGGATTCTCGGTCTCTCCCTCTGTCTCTCTCTCTCTCTGTCTCTCTCTTTCTCTCTCTCTGCCCTTCCCCTGATCATGGTCTCTTTCTCTTTCTCAAAATAAATAAATAAACATTTATTAAAAATTAAAATAATTATATGCCCCACAACATTATGAATCACTTGATAAATTGCTATATTATTTCCTTTAAAGTAAATGGGTTTTAAAATAAATAAATCACTTGACAGCTTTCCTTCTCTTTCACTAACTGGTAGGCATTTATTACTATTCTAACCTGAGGTTCGCCTTAGCACAGTAGATATTTTCCTTTTTGAATTTGAACATTGAATAAATTTGTCTTTTCCTTTGACTTCATTAAATAACTGTGATTTTATTGAAAAAAGGGTGTTTTTAAATAACTTGCTATGTTTCTTATGAAAAAGAATTTTACAATATAAATTATACAAATCAGTTACCTGGTGTCAAATTATTAATTTTTTTATATACCAGTGAATAAGTACACTGATTTGCAGGCAAATCCAATGGCAAAAAGCCTAGACAAAGGTATGATTAAAACAAAACCCAATAAAATGTTAGAAAAAAAACTAGTATGAATGATGTTTGCTAAAATTAAAGAGTTCTATCAGGTTATACAATCATTTTACAAATAAATACTTTCTGGTTTTGGATGGTATGTCTGAAATTCCAAAGGGATCAAGTAAAGAATAACAAAACACAGAACATTTCATTTTTCAGTTAAATGGAGCTACTTCACAAGGCCACTGCTAGTCAACATGGCGCCACTGTATAAATTAGGTATAAACTCCCCTTCCTACAGTGCCAGTGCCAGGCACACAGTTTGGTGAGCAGAACAATCACTAGACTTTTATCTCAATCTCCCCCTTGGGCACATGCTGTGGTTTGGTATACAAACTGTACACATTTATGGGGTTCTCCAAATGCTCAAAAGCATATCACTGATGAAGCAAATGATCATAGTATAGTCTTGAGCAAATCTTAACAATTTTCAAAGTCATTCCAAATTATAATCGTACAGATTAATCTTAAAGTCATCTGAAATGATGATTATTCTAGTTGGGCTATGTGGCCAGTAAATAAACACAAATAAAGAGTGGAAATGGTTTTGTTTTCTTTTCTTTTTTATAATGCTTATGGCCACAATTAAATAGATGGTAGCTTATATTTATAAAGTACTTATTTCATTTATTTTTTATTTTTTTAATGTCTTTATTTTGAGAGACAAAGAGCAAGCAGGGGAGGCGCAGAGAGAGAGGGAGACACAGAATCTTAAGCAGGCTCCAGGCTCTGAGCTGTCAGCACAGTTCGACATGGGGCTAGAACCCACAGACTGTGAGATCATGACCTGAGCTGAAGTCGGGTGCTTAACTGACTAAGCCACCCAGGTGCCCCATATGAAGCATTTACTTTAGTCAAACACTGTTGGAGGTGTTTTATGTGAACTGAGAATTTTCATCGGAATAAGGTCAGTATTCTTACTGATAGTTTTCCAGATGTTCAGAGTAGGGAAAGAAGCACCTGACCTATCCAAAGGAACATGCCTAAGAAAAGACAGAAGAATTCTATAGATATTTAAAGGACAATTTGAGAAGTTGACCTTCATGTGACTAGAACGCTAGTTTAAGGGATGTAGCCCATTAGTTATATTAAGGCTAATGCAAATGCAATTGCTTATTATTAGTCGATCATCCACTAGATCATTCATTTATTTATTTAAAATATGCTTAATAAGGAGCACTTGGGTGGCTCAATCGGTAAAGTGTCAGACTCTTGATTTCTGCTCAGGTCATGATGTCACAGTTTCCAGTGAGGAGTCTACTTGGGATTCTCTCTCTCCCTGCTCTTTCTGCCCTTCCCCCACTTGTGTGCATGCTCTCTCTCTCTCTCTCTCTTTCTCTCTCTCTGTCTCTCAGAAAATAAATAAATAAACTTTAATTTTTTTAAAAAAACTCAGCTCCTGGGGCACCTGGGTTGTTCAGTCAAACATCTGACTTTAGCTCAGGTCATGATCTCACAGTCCATGGGTTCAAGCCACACATTGGGCTCTGTGCTGACAGCTCAGAGTTTGGAGCCTACTTCATATTCTGTCTCCCTCTCTCTCTGCTCCTCTGCTGCTTATGCTCTGTCTCTGTCTCTCAGAAATGAATAACCATTAACAAGTTTTTAAAAAATAATTAAAAATAAAAATAAAATATACATATTATGTTATTATGACACAATTACTATGTGTCAGTCATTGCCAGAGTCCAGCTTCAGCTGGTCCAGGGTTCTCTGAAGGATGGATGGTGTCAGTGAGAGAGGGATGAGAGAGCCCTGAGATTCCTTCTGGTCACCAGGCAGGCATCTCTGCACTGACTGAGACTTAGCTTTATTTATGGTTAAGTGTATGGGGAATAGCACAGAAGTGGCATTTGCCTTAGACAATGATTTTGGATGACAAATTTCTTTGATATGTGAAAATTTCCCAGAACATAGATTTGTAGAAGACTCAGGAATAACCTTTATCAGTAGGGATTGAGGTAGGTGATTTTAGATGCTTATCATATGAGGAAGGAAGGTATCTTTGACATTCAAATACAAGACAATGCTTTTAGCATAGCAAAGGCAAAAGTTAGTTCTTTGTGAGCAGGGTCAATAGCCTGTTTGCTTAAGGGGAAGTATAAGAAAAACAGGTTTTTCAAGAAGCACAATGTTTGCTTCCATAATCACTAAAGAAGAAGTTCCTTCAATAAGTTCCTTCACAAGGTACACTCGGCATATCAAGGCCAGAATGAGTCACTCCAAATACCAATCAGCAAGGTGCCTTGGGGGTTGTTACTCAAGCAGAAATAATTGAGTGGATGTGGATATCGGTGATCATCTGATGGCAAGAGACCTTGAAAACTTGCCTTAACCTCACAAGGAGTTTTCTCAACTAGTGAGTTCAGAATGGCTCCCAACAAGTCACTATTCTAGACACTGAAGATAGAGCTATGAATCCCTAAACTTCATGCAGCTTAGTAGGAGTGTCTTTACAACATTATTTTGCTTCTTCTTCTTCTTCTTCCTCTTCTTCTTCTTCATACATTTGATTTTCCCTATGTAGTTATTTATATAGCTGAAAATCATATTTCTTTAGATCACTTAACTTTCTATAAAAGACTACATGGTTAGAAAACATGAAACAAATGTTATTTTCATACTGATGCACTTGGCTTTTACCTTTTTATCCACTCACCTCAGATTATGTCTGATCCTGTGGAGTTTTTCAAACCTAGACTTGGAAGTTCATTTTGTATGCTGCTGTGACTGGTAAAAATCAACACACTGTAACACTAAGCAAAATGGATATTGACATAAAAGAGAAATGTTTTAAAGTAACAATTTAAATTCCTGTGATGTCATGCAGTTTCCCATATTTTTACCTTCTGAACAAATGCATGGGTTGGCTAGACAAAACAGTGGGTGATTTTTTGGTGGACAGAATCCTGACAGCTTCAAATGCTGAGAACAATACAAAATGGGATGTGAACAACAATAGTAAAAGATATTTATTCAACATCTAAAACAGCATTCTTGTTAAAATAAAATGAATTTTATTTTATGAGTGACGAATGTAGCCATTAACAACTAAACTGACTAGTATTTAAAATTTACTGAGTGTTGTTTCTATTACCTCCAGTCAACCAATCCTTAGTAAAAGTCCAAAAGACAGAACATTAGAAGCAATGAAAACAAGTCTCATCAATACTATTGTACTGAGAAGTCAGAGCAGAAAAAAGTAATAATCAAAATCATGACTACTGAAGACAGCTTGGAATCATTAGGTTTAGGAGAACACAACCTTCCAGACCTCAGTAACTCCTGAGGGCATTGTTGTCCAACATTATAAGATGATAAGTTCAAATGACCTGGCTTTGTGTACTCTGTCCAAATATTCAAGAAAGGTGAGTAATATAGTCTTATAATATCAACACAGATGTAATCAATGTTCTGTGACATTAATTTAATATTATTTAATATAGATCATAAAATGAAAGACTTTAAAAATGAAGGACAGATCTGGGACTTTTATATGGCTGTCTCATGCCCTGATAATAACTTAACATACATTTCTAAATATATGACTCTCTGCCAAGACTAACAATACCCTTGGACAGCAGCTGCATTCATGTTAATTTAAGTTCATTATACTTTGATAAATTGTAACATAATTCCTGGACAGAAAAGAGAAAACCATATCATTTAGGCAGCAAACTATAATATGGTCATTCAAGCAACTCGACAATATTGAGACTCTCATAGATCTATTTGATTGCTAAGTGGATAACCAAAGTTTTTAAAATGAGACCACTACAGGCCATGAAGCCAATCAAAACCCAGTGTTAAATATTCATGTTCAGAAAGAAAACTATCTTATGAGATAATTAGATAGGATTTTTGATTAAAAGAATATTATTTTATATCAGAGTTCAGTTAACATCTATCAAATGTATGATTGCCCACTGTATATAGATATATATATATAGCCCACAATATAGACAAATGTCAAACCATTCTATATTTTATCCCACAGTATATATTCTCAAGGGAAAGAACATATAATACTAGTAATGAATTTAAAATTTTTTACACTCAGAGTTTCCTTTGCCATCAATAAACAAATGGATAGAAACTTTGAATACTAAAATTATTAGTATCTAACTTCTAATCATTTATTTTACAATGGATTATTACTCTAAAATGTCTGATTTGGATTTTTAATACTTGATATAGGTAGTTATAATCTCTCTCTCTCTCTCCCTCTATCTGCCACTAGCACAGTACATGTCTAACCTTGCCATTTTATTCTATTATTAAAACGTTATTTTAGAACAATTACTTGAACATTTGAATAAAGACAGAAAATAAGGATTTGATCCCATTGGAGACATTAGCAACGTATATAGCTAAGAAACAATGTAATTCTAATTACCCAAAAGATTCTTAAGCATATAAAATAAATAACATTACTATTTTTATAATTATCCTATTATTAAAAAATACATGGTTATTTTGCAAAAAGTATACCTGTGAGTACATCCTCTTTGTTTCACTTATTGTCACTTCTAAAAAAAGAGGATAAAAATTCAAGAATGTTTTAATCATTTGTTATGCTAACCAAAATGTTAATGATGTTTCTATTTTTGGTAAATTTTGCTTGAAGAATTGGCAAAGCTTCCATTTTCTAAAAATATTTTAGGGATTTTGCCAATATATGTAATGATATCTGGA
This sequence comes from Crocuta crocuta, assembly GCF_008692635.1. Classification (NCBI taxonomy): domain Eukaryota; kingdom Metazoa; phylum Chordata; class Mammalia; order Carnivora; family Hyaenidae; genus Crocuta; species Crocuta crocuta. The sequence goes on from NW_027531504.1 coordinate 9,919,620, forward strand.
GGCTATATAAATATAATAGCGGTAACTCCATAATAGACAAGGTAGTCTTTTCAACAGTTATATATAGGAATAAACATATAAACCAGCTACCTTGTTGAAGGTTAGCATTTCCTAACAAAAGCTTTTTTGATTATAAATAAGTGAGGTTTATACTCTGCCTTAACCTTTGCACGCACACAAAAAAAACTGACTCTATTGTTAGTTACAGTTAATGAAAAGCCCACATAATTCCCACATGCTTCCCATACTTCTCTAATTGGGTTGTCCCTTATTTTCTTTAATTAGGTATTTCCTTGAATTTACATCACTAAAGGCATTTCTTTGGATTGAGGCATTGTTTGAAGTCTTCTGTTAAAACCAACAAAAGTCCGGTTAAATTCCAGGAAGTATTTTGGAAACTTACAAGCTAATGTAAAAAAAAAATAGATAGATAGATAGATAGATAGATAGATAGATAGATGAAAAGCAAAAGAGTTAGAACAGCTAATACAATTATTTTTAAAGAAAAGATACATCAAGTTAGAAGATTCATCTGATTTCAAAACTTACTATAAGGCTACATTAATCAAGATAATATGGTATTGCCGTAAGAATAGCCAAGTGATCAGTGTAGCAGAAGATAGAGTGGGGAATGTATATGATCATAATAGAAAGTTATTCATACTTTATATGGCCAATTTAATCTCTTGGAAATCTGTATGCAAATAAGTAAACCCTAGCTTTTACTTCATAACACATAAAATAAAACTCAAAATATATCATAGGCTTAAATCTAGGAGATAACAACTATAAAACTCCTAGAAGGAAACAAGAAAAAAGATTTGTGACCTTGGGCTAGGCAAAGATTTCTCAGATAGAACACAAAAAGCAAAACCAAAAGGGAAACAATAGATAAATGTGATTTCATCAAAATTAAATCTTCTGCTCTTGGAAATACTGTTAAGAGAATAAAATGGAAAGCTACATACTACAAAAATATATTTGCCAAAAAAATGTCTGTCTCCTAGTAGTGGTAAAAAAAAATTAGTCTGAAAATACAGGGACTTTTTACTTATTTTTCTTTGTTATTGAGGTATCGTTGACATGAAATGTTATATGAGTTTCAGGTGTACAGTATAATAACTCCCCAATTGTATACACTGTGTAACGCTCACTGCAGTAAGTGTCATTACCTTATGTCACCGTACGATGCTATTATAGCACTATGGACTATATTCCTTATGTTGTACTTTTGATCTCCATGACTAATTTATTTTATAACTGAAAGTTTGTACCTCTTAATGCCTTCACCTACTCTCCAACCACCTCCCCTCTGGAAACCACCAGTTTGTTCTTTATGCTTGAGAATTTGTTTTTTATGGTTGTTTTTTGTTTTGTTTGTTAGATTCCACATACAAGTGAAATCTCTGACTTATTTTATTTAATATGATATCTGCTAGTTGCATCCATATTGTCACAAATGGCAAGATTTAATTCTTTTTTATGGCTGAGTAATATGTATATATATCACATCTCCTTTATTCACTTATTGATGAACACATGAGTTACTTCCATATCTTGGCTATTGTAGACAATGCTGCAATGAGCATAGGGTCTACAAATCTTTTCAAATTAGTGTTTTCATTTTCTTTGAGTAAATGCCCAATAGTGGAATTATTGGATCATATAGTATATCTATTTCTAAATTTTTGAGAAATCTTCATATTGTTTTCCACAGTGGTTGCAAAAATTGCCATCCCCACAAACAGGGCAAGAGGATTCCCTTTTCTCCAAGTCCACTACCACTTGTTATTTCTTGTCTTTTTAATAGTAGCCACTCAGTCCAGTGTGGTTTTGATTTGCATCTTCCTGATTAGTGATGCTGAGCACCTTTTCATGTGTCCGTTGGACATTTGTGCATCTTTGAAAAACATGTCTATTTAGGTCCTCTGTCCATTTTTAAATTGGATTTTTTATTATTTTTTATTTTTTAGTATTTGGTTGTATAGGTTATATATTTTGGGCATTAACCCTTTATCAGATATGTCATTTGTAAATATCTGTTCTCATTTAGTAGGTTGCCTTTTTGTTTTGTTGATTGTTTGCTTTGCCATGCAAAAAAAATATAGGAAGTTTTAAAATTAACTATGTGAAGATAAAAAATACAGCTTGGAAATGGGCAGAAATATATCAACAAGCAATTCCTCAGAGTAGATACAAGGATTTAAAGGGACAAGAAAAGATGCTCTATATCACCAGTCATTAATAAAATAAAAAATAGACAAAATCACAAATAGATGCCCTTATGTGCACACTAGGAAGGCTGGAGCAAATGAACAAGCAAGCAAACTTTGTGACAATACCAAGTGTTGGTAAGGATGTGGGGCAAACGAATATTCATACATTGCTAGAGGAAATACAAAATGACATTGCCAAAATGATAAGGTTAGTTTATATATAAACTGGAGAGTTTGGTAATTTCTGGTGAAGTTATAGTATCCTTAAAATGCAGCCCAACTTAGGTATTTATCTAAGAGAAATATATTCACACAAGTACTTGCATACTAATGTTAATAGCAAATAATTTACTTAATAGCCAAATATAAGAAGGAACACTAAGTGCCATTAACTGGTGAAATGCTAAACAAATGGGGGTACCTCCATACAATGGAATACCACTCAGCAGTGATAAGGAGTGAATATCGAGGTATTCAACAAAACGAATGAATGTTAAAATCATTATGCTAAGTGAAAGAACTCAAATGCAAAAGTGTATACATAACACGATTCCATATATATTTGAGAAGAGATGAAAGTACAGGGATGTAAAGCAGATTAATGATTGCCAGAGGCTGAAGTAGGAAGGGGGATGACTGCAAAGGAACTCACGGAAACTTTTCAGGGTTATATGGATATTTTATGTTTTGGTTTGGGTGTGGTTGAACAATTATATGCAATTGTCAAAATCCATCCAAGTGTATACCTTAATAGGATGACTTTTACCATATATATAATATACCTTAACAACCCTGACTAATAAAAAGACAAAATACAAATCTTCCCATTTGATTATATTTTACCCCCAAATACTGAATTACTCCCCATACTACACATTGGAGATTTATTAGATTGATGTTTCTCAGAGCACTTGATGTAGACCCCTTCTGGAGAACAATGTAGAACACATTTGAAAGGGGAAGTGAATGTTCAATATAATAAAATAACTATTAATATTAGATCAAAAAACATAGATAAAGATACTATTCTCAAGACATAAAATGAGGTAAAGAAGCCACTAATCCTCAAATAAAGTGGGAAAATGTTGTGTCCCATAGATAAACCTAAGGTACTAGGAAATTGGTTGTGTGATAAAATTGAAGGTCAGCTGGTCAAGATTAAACTGGCAATTATAAAAAAAATACAGTAGTAAGTAGACTCAATATGCAATAATTTTTTGTTTGTTTTTGTTTTAGGTGGGTTTTGTTGGTTTTTTTGTTTGTTTGTTTTTGTTTGTTTGTTTTTCTTTACCTGATAGTAGCTATTACCAAGCAGGTATTAAGGGTTGGGAGACAGTGGATCATACAAAAAATATGACTTGATATGAAGGGTGGTCCAGGAAATATTTGGAGTTTGGGAACTCAGTTGACTCAAAGGAAGTTCTTGCTTCTGCTTGGAAAAGAGCACAAATAAATGGAGGCAAATGTGTGAAAGGGCACTCACTGACCTCAGCTTACATTTTCTTATGTTCTTATGTATTTGTTATTAAACACACACTTATTAAAATTAAACAGAAAAATTGTAGAACACCTACTAATTTAGATGCAGTGTGTTGTGTGTTGGTTTGTTATGATTCCAAAGCTACTTGTTCATGGCTTGACTGAAGTTGTTTTGACCTAAGGGTAAGTTTGTTTACATTGGGGAGACCATCTCAAGATGATGTCGTCAAAATTGTGCTACTGAATGCTTAGCAACATGAACCTATAAAGGAGTGACTGTGACATAATGGACATTTAAACTTTAAATATCATGAATTTGACTTACCCAAAGTATTCAATCTGGGCAAAGTTACTCCTTGCTGATCTAAATCACTCTCTGAAGACCTTGGCACAACAGCTCTCACTGTGGCAAGGCTACTCTTTGCCAGCAGTGATGAAAACCATGAAGTGGCCCCCTGAAGGAGATCATCTGGCCTGCCAACTGTAGTACCTTCATTCCACTCGCATCATCAAGGGACTTTCAGTTTGATCTGTCAGCTGATGGATGTCAGCTCTTGGTTGGCTAAGCCAACCCTTCTGCAAACCAATTCACAGAAAGGTACACCTCAACTAAATGTAGAGTTTGTTGCCTTTCATCTCCCCTTTTCCTGGAACAATAGTGTAATTGATCTATCATCGGTTTGGAGTATGTTATATCTTTATTGGCTTATTAAGAGATATTATCCTGTATACTGTTGGCTTGTGAAACATTATTTTTATGAATTGTAATTCCAGCAGTCAACCATGTGTTAAAGAAATTATTGGCAAAGACAATCAATATCTGAGCATAATTTGTTGCAAACAAACAAAAAAAAAAACAGTGTATCTCTCTATCTGTAGTTCTATGGTGTCTATCTGTAGAAAGGTATATCATGCCACAGTTTTAATATAAACTGCTACGTTTCAGGAGTTACTGTTATTCTATAATGCAAAAGGTTTGACTTTGTAAAAACAAACAACACCAAAGAAAAACATAGGTTAATTATTGCCAAAGTATAAAAGACTCTCTCATTTATAATATATTATTATCTGTTCTCACATTTTCTCAAACATTATGTTAAAAATAAAGTTAATGTTCATATACTTTATTTCAATAATTAAAAATATGTTGTGTGAGATAAAGACCCCAAATAAATAATTATATGATAATGTAGTAAAATTTCATAGTATTAAATTCTGTATAACATGGAATAAAACTTGTTTTTCTCACTCAACAAATCAGCCTTTTGAGTCACCTTGTTAGTTCAGCTGACATATTCTCAATCGAATAAAATATTTTCAATTGGCTGTTCAATTATTTTGAACAATCACTTTAGTAGCTCAGGATTTAAAAGAACATTGGCTACTTGTTTCCCATGAACAGCTTTACATGGAGGAGGGCACTTGTGAGGATGAGCACTGGGTGTTATATGGAAATCAACTTTACAATAAACTATTTTTAAAAAATAAAAAATAAAACTTACACTTCTACATTTGTGAGATAAATAAATAAATAAATAAATAAATATAATCGAACACTTAGCTTTTTAAACTAAAACATAATATATAAGGACTGAGTTACTAACTCTTTATATCAACAGGTTTTATTTCTCTTCTAAACTGCTAATAAAGAATGGGTTATAGGTAAGTCTCATGAGCTCAGCTTTTTCATTACTAAGATAAAGCAATAAGCCCAGAATGAGGATCAGGTCAGTATGCCAAGGTCAGAAATACTAAGGCAAAGCTGGAATAGGGAAGAAAATAGCAAAGTAGAAATAAGCTCCAAAGATTTACTAAAAGAAGCAGGTGAAGTACAGCACAGGAATAAGACCCATTTGGTTTCAAGCTGCACTTGGACTCCAATCTGACCCCAACTATAGAGTTAATTCCTGCATTTTCAGCCTGACTGTCTCCTAACTAAACTTCAACATACTTGATATTTTTTCTCTCTTCTTGTCTCCTGTTCTCCTTCCTCCTTGCCTTCCTCCCTCCCTTTATTATTTTCTTCCTTCCTTCATTCCTTCTTTTGTTCTTTTCTCTCTCTCTTTCTTTCTAAGCCTTACTCAATGTTGTTCAATGAACACTTACCTATGCTTTGAACTTTACTAGGCAAGTGTAAGTATTCTCAGTTGTTTTAACATCAATAATGCATTATTTTATATAATATTTATATATTACTTAGTGACAAGGCACTCCTCTGATCCTAAAATATGTTTTCTCATAACGATACATCTAAATATAACATGCAATAGTTTTTATATAGTAATCAATTGTTTTAATTATTTCATTCAATTAATTGTTTGAAGATTTCTATATGCATAATTTTCAGAATGTTCAGTATTTCATATTTGAAACTTTCTTCTTTCCTAAGCTATCAAAGAACCTAGACATTTACTCTGTATATGGGGACTCTGTCTTATATCTGATCCCTGGAACAGAGGTAAACACACTACTGGCAGCACACTGTGATCACTCCTGACACACCGTTGCTGTCTAAATGGTGGTGGCTGCTCCACACAGATGTCACTGTGTCTCCCACTGAAAGGACATCTAAATGTTCAGGAGGACAGATCCCACTGGTCCCCTGGATCAGACTTATCATCCATACTCCTGGGGCTCCCATTTCCAATTTCAGTGTTTCACACACATGCACCCCTGCAGGCTCCTTGGGCCACAATGTCATCCTCGCTCATTCCACTTGCCTCTTTATGATACACTGAAATGTTTGAAAACAAAAGAGGGTACATTCTACAAGATGTGGTACTTTTCATTCTTTCCTTCTCCTTCTATTTTGCTTACTTGGACAAATACTAGAGATGTGGTGTGACCAGGTTATTACTCCCAGTTCATGAGGCATTGATTTCTTGCACTGGAATTTTGGAGTCTCATAATAAGGAAGAAAAAAACAGTACATGAGAAGGAGATAGAAAACTAGAGAATGTATTCTTGTGGTCCCAAACCTTGAAATCAAGGTGATGTGGAAAAAGATGCTCAATTTTCTGGAGCAAAGGGCCTTGCATTTCTGAATGAGGAAGAAGGAAATGGGCATGGAAATATCGTATAGCCATCTTTCAGAAAAAGAGGTCAGTTTACTTTCAAATAGTAAATTTTTTCAGCTGTTCTTCTCAAAATGATTGACTTTTCAACACTGTAGGCCTTATAATTAGTGAAAATTTTCCTGAAATAAGATTGCTGTCATCCTTAGTTTTAGGTGTTGTTACAATTATTTGTTGTCAGACTTTTCTAAGTGTTCTTAGATATACTATGTGGAATTTTGAAGAGAATGAGCTATCATAAATAAGAAGGATGGCTTCTGGCAACTATAGCATCCAAATAATTTTTAGTTCTTTGTGAACATTAGTCATTTTTTTAAAAAAGTTACAAATAAAGCATGGGAGTCAGATAGTATTACCAATTATACTTTTGGTACTTTACTAAAATAGGCTACTAACCGTAGCTAGACATTGTATAGATGACAAAACAAGTTTGAACAAAACAAGTTTGTACTGCGTGGGTCCACTTATACCCAGATTTTTTCCATAATGCAAATGTATGTTCTCTTCCTTATAATCAGCAAAACATAATCTTCATAACATTTTCTTCAACTTACTTTATTGTGAGAATACAGTATAAAATCCACATAATATACAAAATATGTGTTAATCAACTTTATGTTACTGGTAAGCCTTCCAGTCAACAGTAGGCTATTAAGTTTGGGGGAGTCAAAAGTTGTACACAGATTTTCAACTGTGCAGGTGATCAGCACTAACTCCCATGTTGTTTGAGTGTCAACAGTATATGAATAGTTGCTCTTCCTGTTATGGACCAAGCTATATCTTTGCCACAATTTCATTTTATTTTATTTTATTTTATTTTATTTTATTTTATTTTATTTTATTTTATTTTATTTGCATTTGGGGNATTTTATTGGTTAGAAATAAAAGAAAATCTAGAAATCTTTAGCATTACTGATAATATTTAGGAGATCCTACTATTTTAAACTGATCAAATATCTCAACAGCACGTTAATGACAAAACAGAAGAAAATGTGGGATATGATAATCCATTTAAATGGTTTTGGCTGGATCTTTCTTTCTTTCTTTCTTTCTTTCTTTCTTTCTTTCTTTCTTTCTTTCTTTCTTTCTTTCTTTCTTTCTTCTTTCTTCTCCCTTAGTCCTATAAAAAACTCACAAAAAGAGGCAATTTCTGTATATCATATACTCTTTAGACTCAACACTAATGAGAGTCAAGGCTTTGAAGACCCAAGCTATTAAGGGCTTGATTCAGGTTTTGTGGGTCATGAAAGTTAATTTTGAGGGTCTTCTTTAAGAAAAAGAATACAGAATTATGAATTTAGAATGAAATATAAAAATGAACATTTATTTAGAATAAGAAATGAAATCACAATAGATTATAAATTTTAAAGGACTGAAAAAATAATAAAATGTGGGAAAAATGCTTAATTTATTGCCTAACTCAACTCTATGACACAGTTTTTCCCTTTATCTTTTGGTTGTTTACTCTTTAATCATCTTTTACACATAAAAATGATTTATGATATCATTTATTTGTAGAGATTCATTCCTCTAGTAAGATTGGACAAAATGGATTTTTTTATTATTGATAATTTAGAACAGTTTCATCTCAATTCTGTTGACTGGCCTGTGAAATCTTCCTAACAATAAAGTAAGTACACACAGCTATGCTGCAAACCACATAAATATGCCTCACTCTATCAAAGTTCACTCCCCTTAACCAGATCTCCGTAATATTCTCTCCTACCCCGGTGCCTCTCTAACCATGCTCCCCACCCCATCTCTACCCCCACATTAGAAGAGAATCTACTTAGAAGTCAGAAAGAAAAGAGATGGTTCTCTAACCAATTGTGATTAAATTCCTTTACTTGTAAATTTTACACATATGACTTCTAGGTGAACAAATTGGTAGGGTCTTTCCAGGGATTTGGAAGGGGCCTTTGCAAAAGTGGAGTGCTGAAACTTAGATGTGTTTTGCTTCACAGTATACCTACCTTTGATGCTATTACCAGCCCTTCCTACATTCCTCAGATACACACTTTAGCACACATATACTCTGGGATTAACCAGTGTTCTACGAAGAAAATACATTCAGAGGTCTTTGCTTAGAAGGGGTTTTGTTAGTCTTTATTTTTGTTTTGTGCTATATTAATGGAGCTAGAACTGCTTCAACCAAGCAAGAGTGAAATGTATCAATGGCGGTGGCCCTATGGGGTAGGCCTTGTGGGGAAGGTGTTCTCCAGAAGAGAACAAGCATTATTGCCAGTTGCAGCACCATTGGGATGGAAGGTGACATTTCTCCTATGGTGATGTTTAAGTGCATTCTAGCAATACTAGACTCTAGATGCCATACGCTAAAAGCTTCAGCAAGGAAACTGCAGCCGTGGAATAGAGGGATTGAGGAGAAGGCCTTTGAAACCAGGTGGGCAGGCACAAGGAGCAATCAGAGAAGTAGCTATGACAGATTAATGACATAACAAACATGAATGATGGTAAAATGATAGTTTGACTCTTCCAACTACCTAGCAGCCAGAGGCTGTTTCATAATTGATTTGATTAAGAAAATCAACAAGTGACAATTTCTACCTCAAAAGCTAAGCAACAGACTTATTGTTATAAATACATCATATATTCATAATTGCCAACAGCATTAAACATATATCTATGCAAGAATTGAGAAAATGTACATCTCTGTCATTCTTCATGAAGGTTCCCTGATAATGTCCAGAACATCATGAAATGAGTGAAATGAGCCCAATGTAATATCTTAGGGGAAGTAGAAGGAAAGAACTGGAACTAAGTACTGAAACCAGTTGTATTTGCACATGTGCACTCACACACACACACACACACACACACACACACACACACACAGTATAAACATGCTTATAGTGACATGAATATAATATACAAAACAAAAGAAGTATATTTCAAATTGTCAGTTAAAATTATTGATAGTGAGAAAACAAGTGAGGAAGAACACTTGATTTCTCATTCTACAGAAGAGGAGAAAAGTTAATGTTTATTTTTTAATAAAATATGAAAAAATAAAAATAAATAAACAAAAATTGATCTGTAATAACAAGGAACCTCTTCAACCCATAACTTATAAATATCATATTTAGAAAATATGTCTAAGACTTATAAATAGAAGGGATCATTTTATTCTCTAAGGGTCACGCAGTGGCACTTCATATGTCTAAGTACACATACCTCTGAACTTCCATTCACTATTCATTGGTATATTTTACAGTTCTGAAGCAAAGACATTAATTTGTAGAAAACCAATAGCAATGCAAATAATTATCATCCTGTAGAAATAAAATGATTCTTGTCTCATAGGTTTGCAAATAAATTTTATTTAGTAAGATTCAAATGATACCAACAAAATTATAGTTTTAACGTCCTTTATGAAATTAATCAGTATTGCATCTAAATTAGCTATCTAATTGAAGCATCCTGTCCTCTGCCATAATAAATACTTGTATTTTCTCCTATTCACTTTGGATCTGCCTTATCAAGTAGCTGGCTTCCTCATTAGCGGATTAAGTAGATCTTTGACGCACCGGCTCACTTTCTATTTGCAGGGCAGTCAGGCTTTAAAGTTTTGGAAATTATACATGTTATGAAGAGAACCTCTTGGTAATTTTCTTGGTACTTAGATCCTTGCCAAACTGACTGTCAGAATTTATCACTCTTGGAGGAAGACCATCACATAATTCTCCTTGCTGGCCATGGCTTCCACAATTTTTGTAACAAAATATCTATGAATGAAAAGAGAAAATGGGAAATTATATAAACAAAAGAAATAATGGTTAATATTATTATTGACGTTTTTGGCTAGAGGTATTAGAAAATTAAATGAGGTAAGGGAAAGCATAGAGTGATCGCTTATTTATTCAGAAAGTATTACTGGGGTTTCTGGGTGGCTTGGTCAGTTAATGGTCCCATGTCAGCTTAGGTCATGATCTCACAGTTTATGAGTTCGAGCTCTCATTGGACTCTGTGCTGGCAGCTCAGAGACTGGAGCCTACTTTGGATACTGTGCGTCTCTCTCTCTCTCTCTCTCCCCCCCTTTCCCTGCTCATGCTCTGTCTTTCTCTTTCAAAAATATACTTTAAAAAAATTAAAAAACTATATTACTGAATTATAGAGAGTACATAACCATGAAAGATATGTAACAATATTTCTTAATGTGATTATATTCTCAAAATTAACATATATTAAAATTGACCTTTTTTTGCATTTGACATGAAATTCTATGAGTCTTAACTCATGGAATAACTACTATCACAATCAGGGAACACAATGGTTCCATTACTCCAGGCCTCTACATTAGATCCCAGAACTTATTCCTCTGTAACTGTAAGTCTGTAGCCTTAACCAACATCTCCTCATCCGGAGACCCACTGACTCTCTATTTCTGAGTTCAGCTTTCTTAGATAACACATATAACCAAAGTCATACAGAATTTGTTTTAACATACTGCCCTCAAGTTTCATCCATGTCTTTGCAAATGGTATATTTGGATGCCTTCTCTCAGAACATTCCTGGACATTCCCTTTTATTTCTTTTCTTTTTAATTTTTTAATGTTTTATTTATTTCTGAGAGAGAGAGAGAGAGAGAGAGAGAGCAGGGGAGGGTCAGAGAGAGAGGGAGACACAGAATCTGAAACAGGCTCCAGGCTCTGAGCTAGCTTTCAGCACAAAGTCCGACGCGGGGCTCAAACCCACAGACCGTGAGATCATGACCTGAGCCGAAGTCGGACGCTTAACCGACTGAGCCATCCAGGCGCCCCCATTCCCTTTCATTTCTAATGTGCTGAGTTTTTGGTTTTGGTTTTTATAATTTGATATTGAATTTTGACAAATGCCTTTCTTGTGTAAATTGATAAGCTCGTATTTTTCCCTTTAGGCTGTGAATAGGGTGGATTACTTTGAATAATTTTTCACATGTTGAACCAATCTGGTACTTCCAAGATACATTGCTCTTGATGATGGTGTATTATTCTCTTTAGATGTTCCTGGGTTTGATGTATTGGTATTATATTAAGATTATTTGAATCTATGTTCACAAGGAATGTGTATCTGTAGTTGTCTTTTCATGTGCTGTGTTTGTAGAGTTTTGATATCAGGTTAATTCTGATCTCATAAAATGAGTTGTATTCACTTCTGTTTTAGTATTTGGAAGAGATTGTGTAGCTTTGGTGTGATTTCTTACTTACATATTTTATAGAATTTTTCAGTGAAACTATTTGGAGCTACAAACCATGTTTTTTAGAAGGTTTTGTATTACAAACTAAATTTAATTATTATGTAACTATTCAACTTATCTCTTTCTCCATGGGTGAATTTTCACACCTTGAGACTTCAAAGAATTGCCTTATTTTGTCTCAGCTGTTGTATTTATGTCTGTAAGTTCTTTTCCATTAATTTTTTTCTTTTTCACTAATATCTGTATTAGTGTTATCTTTCTTTTTCATTGAGTATCTGTAAGATCTGTGGTGATATCCCTCTTTCATTTCTGCTGTCGGTGATTTGTGTCTTTACTGTTTATTTTCTGTCCATCTACTTTAAAAAATTATTAGTTTTTGATCTTTGAAAATATAAATATATGTTGAAAAGAATACAAAATTTTCTATATAAGTTTATGGCAAGTATATATATTCATCATATATTTATATTTATATAGATAGATAGGGGCACCTGGGTGGCTCAGTCCGTTAAGTGGCGGACCTAAGCTCAGGTCCTGATCTCACGGTTCATGGGTTTAAGCCCCGTGTCGGGCTCTGTACTGACAGCTCAGAGCCTGGAGCCTGCTTCCGATTTGTGTCTCCCTCTCTCTCTGACCATCCCCTGCTCATGCTGTCTCTCTCTCTCANCTGTCTGCCTCAAGTCTATCAAGCTTAATGACAGAGACACTTTACATATTGAAGAATAAACAAAATATCTCAAGAGATTTTTCTTCCTCCAATGCTATATAAGCAGTTTTTGCACTTGTAAAAAAATGTTTTGTCGTCCTAAAGTTTACTTGTCAGGAACAATAAAAAACAAAAAAGGATTTTATACTTTAAATTATGCTAGCTTTAGGGAAAATGTATTTTAAAGCCTACTGCTTCCTCCTTTCCTGTTATTAAAGGTTACTGGCAATATAAAAAGTCGCTTTTATAATATTGTAGAAATTAGGGTAAAAGATGCATGAAACAATAATGTGTAGATGAAGTCAAATTTATATATCAAGGGTGATATTACCTATTTTTGCATGAATATTAATAATAAAGTATGTATAAACTGTAAATAAAATAATTTTATTTAGGCCATCAACAGCATATTTAATTTTAATTGTAAGTCCTTTCTCAATAGAAGTTTGAACAGAAATTCAATAAAAATAATCACTCAGAAGTATAATAACACTGGGAGAAAGATTTCTTGTGGAAGTATTATGGTGAGCATTATTTATTATCAAATCCAACATTCTTAAAGGCTGTTTGGAAGTAATTTATGGAAATAGTAACTAATGAGTTATAAGAAATGGTCTATGAGTGGAAAGTATGGTACAATTTGTGGGACTATTACACAGTTGTAACATTGAAAATTTAATATGTGGAGAAAAAGGCCTGTATTTTGTGACAATTTAAAGAGTTTACTGGATTTATGAGGATATTTTTAGAAGAAAACAATAATATACTTAACTTTTTATCATTTGTTTAAGGTGCAATAATGCAGTGCTAATTTCTCTGACATTATTTAAAATAAATATATTAAGTATAATTTAAAATAAAATATAAGATATTTTACATTTGAAAATATATTTTACATTTGAACAATAACAGTAGTGGACCTATATATACATGCTTTTCTAACTTTTTTTCCAGACTTTATAGTCTAGAACCTAAAATCTAAGCATGTTATGAATCATGATCATCTCTGGCTTTATAAACTTATAATTTGACAATAAACTCCTGTGACGCAAGCAAACTGACAGTTTGTTTAACACACCAGAGGTAAGCTATGGCACACTGAGAACTGGTTTAATAGTGAAGGCCTCTGGGAGACCGAGAGCCATTTATGTCACAGAGAAAATGATGTAGGCTTACATAGGGTAGCAGTAGAGAGAGGCAGTGGTGGAGGAACTGGAGAAACATATTGGCTATAAGAGCAATTGTGAGAGGAGGAAGGATCCTTAGGATGAGATTCTGGATATTTCTCTAGCAAAGCCTACCTGTACTCAGACTGTCTTTAGGTTTCTGAGTAGTCAAGGAAAGAAGTCAACATACACATTTGAAAGAGCCTACCAACCACCCAGTGGCTTTGACAGCTCAGCCATAACTATTCCATTCTCTGTTTCCACGTGAGAGCCTAGAAGTAAGGTAAGTTGAACAAAGTAAACCCAGTACCTGTAAATGAAGCCAGTATAGGAGGTATGTTTTACCTAGACGTCCAGGTGATGCTGGCATCAAGACAATGCCTAATACAAAGAGTAAAGCTAAGTAGAGAATAAACATGTAATATTGATAAGCAAAAAAACAAAAAGAAGAAGAAGAAGAAGAAAAATATCCCAATGTAAAGAAAAAGTGGCTCACACAGATACAAGGATCTGGAATGCAAAGCCAGAAGATTGAGTAAATCAAACAGAAAAATAGGAAGACAGCTTCAGAATATCCAGGAATTTCAACTGCTCTTAAAAACAGCATGACCATGACACTCGGGCTTGTTTAAAGAGCCAGGAAAGAAATAAATCACACCAAAGCTCTCTAACATTGTCTGGCCTGACATTTTCATGTGTATAAGAATGTTTAGTTCTTTCACAGTGAGGAACACACCAGAACTGACTAGAGTGTCAGTATGAATCTGAAAGCACCTCATCGATGTTCTCAGTCCCTTCATCAACAGTCATGGAGATTGAATGCTGGTTTTATGAATAGGATGTCAATTGACACAATATTTGGTCTGATTCTTTTTCTAAGGGACTGACTGAGAGGTGAAATTTTGGGAAAATAATAAAGAATAATCCCAAAGACAGAAATAAGGCATTTTGGATGAAGGATTTCAGTGACTTGTTTTTTTTTTTTTCTTTTAATTCAAATTCAGCTTTGATCAAGTAGAGGGAAAAGTTATGTTGACTACAGAAAACATAGAAAAGGAAGGGCATATGGATAAACATCACACTGAATATAGTCTACAAAACTAGGCTGTAAGAGTTTTTATGTTATTCACATATTCTAGAATTTAGCTAAAACATCCCCTCCAGCCATTGATCTGTGGGTGTCTTGTGGTATATTTAGATGTCAGAAGTTCCTAATGTCATCTTCCAAATAAAATGCAGACAGAGAACATTGGTTGTATTTTAAATGCCTGGGCTGATAGAGAAGGAACATTTTTTTTTAGCAAATAGGAACCTCAATAAAAGAGAAAATGAAAGGTTGATAACAGAGCGATTATATTGCTTCAGTGAAGGCATTTGTTTACTTAAGAGTATGGTAGAGCTGTAAGAAGATGGTTCTTAACAAAATATGTGCTTAGTTTATCTTGAGGTATTCAGGTTTATGTAAACGTAGCAGTATTTCAGTCTACTGGTATGTCTCTGCTCTGGAAGTATCACAGATGTCTGTATATTGCCAGCGAATAAATATCATTAATATCTGGACCCAATAGTGTTCTAGGAACTGTGACTATAGCATTGAACTAGCAAAACTCCATTCTATGTACAAAACTGAAATTCACAGGTCTGATAAAAGACCATCAATAGTCCCTGATGAGGGAGCATGGGGCAAGCTGAGCAGAAAGTACCGGCTCATAGCACCCTCCTCTCAGGTGGGATATGTGTGGTAGTCTTGGACAGTCCTGGCTACCTAAGTGCAAAGAAAAGGGATTGAAGTGCTTACCATGGTGATGTGGGAAACTAAGGCAAATGAAAAATTGAATTCCTTTACTGCCTACAGCCCACTGACAAGTCCTTGAAACAGGCAGAGTGACCTCTTCCTCGATAATGACAGTTTGCTAGGGGCAAAGGGAATCTTGACCTAGCATTATCCTGACCCACCCACCAGGATCCTGTAAGTCTACTTTTACATATAAAATTCCTTTGGAAACTTCCTTTATCTCAATTCCCCCAAGATATATGAGGCAATCATATGTCAAGCTTATGGCCCTCTGATATACATCTGAAAGATCTCAAGACCGAGGTTTTACTAAAGGGTAATAAATGGCATTTTCTTAACACCTAACCCCTCAAAGGCCTGGAAACCTTACTTCTAAAATACCTTAGAGACTTACTCTATCCCTAACTCCCTCTCAACTTGAAGGTATATAATCAGAAACCCATCACAACGCTGGTGCAGCTCTTTTTGCCCACAGATCCTGTCTCCGTGCTTTATAAAATCACCTTTTTACATCAAAGATGTCTTCAAGAATTCTTTCTTGGCCATCAGCTCCAAACCCTCCACCATCATCCCAAAGCCACATCAGTCACTACTGATTACGTTTGATTTTTAAAAAAATTTTTTAATATTTATTTTTGACAGAGAGAGAGATAGGAGAGGGAGAAAGGGAGAGAGAGCACCAGTGGGGAAGGGGCAGATAAAGAGGGAGACACAGAATCAGAAACAGGCTCCAGGCTCTGAGCTGTCAGCACAGAGACCAACATGGGGCTCTAACTCACGGACTGAGATCATGACCTGAGCTGAAGTTGGACGCTTAACTGACTGAGCCACCTGGGCACCCCATATATGTTTGATTTGGGATCATTGTCTTGTGCCCTGCCTGGGTGTTACTTCTAGCCTCCCAGTAAATAGCACAAATCTCTTTGCTCTCTTTCCACCACGACTTTACCTCTGAATGTCTCAGATCTTGCTCAGTTGTTGAGGAACAAAGGCCTTGTCTTGCTGTCTGTCTTTGGATTATCACAGTCAAATATCAGTGTGGTTATATGGTCATAAAGACCTCAGACTGAAGAATTTAGTTGAATGAGTCTGCCTCTATTATGCCAAAATTAGATGTGGACAAGTTCCACTCGGATTTAGCTTTATCAATTACTGAATTTCTTGAAGAAAGAAACCAGATTAAATTCTTTGGCAAGAATTACCTGCCTGGTTTTGTTTTAGCTGCTCCAGGATTATTTGGTGGCCCAAATGTATTATTTGTATTCCAAGGACCACCCAAATTAGTATCTGATATCTCACAGTTAGTTTTGATAGTCAACAGCACTCAATACCATATGGGTTGATTTGCCTTAGCCAGAACTAAATACCTGCAAGAACTGGTATAGGGATTTAGGAAGTGGACATCTGGGTCACAATGTGGTAAACAGACTTTCCACTATCTGGAAAAATATATTTTGATCTGCTGTGTGGGAAAATCCCTAACCCTTGGAGAAAACCATTATTATTATTTTTTAATTTTTTAATGTTTATTCATTTTTGAGAGACAGAGCATGAGCAGGGGAGAAGCAGAGAGAGAAGGAGACACAGAACCCAAATCAGGTTTCAGGCTCTGAGCAGTCATCCCAGAGTCTGATGTAGGGCTCAAACTCACTGACTGCAAGATCATGACCTGAGCCAAAGTTGGATACTCAACTGACTGAGCCACCCAGACGTCCTTGGGGAAAGCCATTGTTGAGGCATAAGTAAGTAAGGTCGTGGTGGATGCAAGTCTAGAATTAACAAAAGGCTAGAAATTTTACTACCTTTTCTGGTACAGTTATTGAGGAGCTCAGGACAGAAAAATGGAGCACAAAAGGGGTTCACAACATTCATAGAGCCCCAAGAATCACTGAATATCCTTGAATGCTCCAGAGTTTTTAAATGAGACCCCTGATATCATGTTGATGTGTTGATGTGTTGGTTAAGGGGAATTCCTCCTTTTGAATTTGAGCACACACTAGTACACATTTTCTGGAGTGGTGTTACAGCAATGGGTGCTACTTACCCAGATCAGGGATTAATGATCATTTTATCAAGTACATTCAAATGAAACTTCCATTCAGGAGATTATATAGGAATCCAATCATTATACCTAAATATGAATTATATAGAGTGATTTTTAGAAGGAGGTACCCATAATCTCTCAAAGGATGCCTTAGAAAATGTTTCTATAATGTTAATAATTGACTTTTAATGAGAAATAAAGTGACCACCTATTGACATAGCTGATATATTTTTAACCTTTAGGGACATATTATTGAAGTCAAGGAAAATCAAGAAATAATCTTTAAAAATGTAAGTCTCACAATCATCACTTCAATTAAATGTAAAGTTATGGTCTAGTGTGCTCTATTTTTTATAGCTAAATTGGGATGCATATAGTATTTTGAGAAGTCAGGTTGCAAGCATAGTATGCTGGTGTTTATGAGGCAGTATAGTACATAAAAAGCCTCCATTAGTGCATTGCTTTCACTGCCCTGTAATTATCCATTTAAGTGTTTATCCATTGCCCACTTTTCAACAACTGTAAGACATCTTGCAATGAAGGCACATATTTTAATATCTTACACATTCTATGGACTAACACCAGCTTGGATCTTTTTTATTCACTTTACTTAGTGGGCAATCAGTACATTTTATGAAACGCATCAGAGTATGACTCAGCTAAACCTACTGGTAGACCAACAAATGAAACATCACATGCCAGTAGTCACTCAAACTGTAGAAAAATTCTTGGGTGAAAATAAGCAAGCTCTTCATTCTTAAATTTGAAAAGGCAAACCTATAAACTGAAGGCAAATTTCATATGTCGTTATGTCTTTAACTGTTCTAATAAATGACACAGATGGAAAGATACTAATAGGAGCTACATATTGGAAGTCAAATGAAGTGCAGAGGTGTGAAGGTCATGCCTGGCTAGGACATGATGAGATGTACATATTGTAGAAGGTATGGTTAGATATGTAAATAAAGTGGGTAATGAGTTGATTTAAAAGAGAAGTAATTGGAGAACTGCATATAAGCATTTAATGAGATGCCTAAGCCTTAGAAAGTTAGATTTTAAGAAAGAAAACTGCAGGGAGGCATAAGGAAGCACAGTTTGATCCTTGTCATCTTATGTAACCACTGGAAAGGGCTCTTCCCACCTTCCCAGCCCCAAGCCTGTTCCTTGCTTTGCCTCCAGAAACTCACTTTATGATTTTCTTGCTTTGGAAAATTGCTTATATTTCTGTAATAGCGCCTCTCAGAAGGATAAGGTGATTTGGTCAAGAGGTGGCTGATGTGATTGAATTAATTAAAACTGCACTTTGACTAAGGTTAATTCTGTGTGGAATTTTTCTTTTCTTTTCTTCTTTTTTTTTTTTTTTGCATTTAAATGATACATGGATCCAAATGTCGTGGCCAATAATGGAAAACAAAATAAAAACAGCAAGTTCTTTCTATTGACTCGAATTAATACTGACACTTTTATCTTGACAAAAAGTGCTTTGAAAGATTCCAGTAGCAAAACTTATAATGGGAGACACGAATTAGGTCAATAGAGTAATTAAATCTAATTTATCAACTTTGAAATTGTTTGTAATACTTTTAATTTGGAAGATAAGCAAATTTACAAAGCAAGCATTGTTTCCAATCCTCTTTTTCAGCTAGCTTAAGTAAATAAAAATAACTTATCCTTACATGTATAATATATGCTTAACACTACAGAGGGGTGGCAAAACTCTACCTCTTCCCATCTTAGGTTTCATCTCGGACTTTTATACAAAAAGACAGATTAATAAGAGAAAAACACATTATATGTATATACATATTTTTAAGTTTATTTTATTTATTTTGAGAGAGAGAGAGCAGGAGAGGGGCAGAGACAGAGGGAGAGAAAGAATCCCAAGAAACCTTTGTGCTGACAGTGCAGAGTTAGAGGGGGGGCTTGGTTCCAGGAAACCTGAGATCATGACCTGAACCAAAATGCAGAGTCGGAGGCTTAACTGATTGAGCACCCCCTCATGGCCCAAAACAAATAATTTGTTAATGTGTGCAGTGCACATCACAGGGAGAAACCTAAACCAAAAGTAACTCAAATTGCAGATTAGAATTCCAGCTGGATTTTTCAATAAAGAACAATGCACTTGTAGAGGAATTACAGAACAAAGCAAAGCAATTCTAAACTTCCAGAGGCAGCAAACTATGGGAAGGTAAGTGTCTGGGGGAAAAGTAATGGAGAAATTTGCTTGTAGATTCCCCCGGTTCCATCTCTGGGATGATAAGTCTGTCTCTAGTTAAAGGAAAATTTATATCCTGCCTCTAGGCAGAAAAAGGAGAGCTTTTTCTGGGTTCGCTGTTTCTTAATTGTCCTTAAACTCAGAATGATTTTTATGTCAAAGAGGCATATTTTGGGGTGACGTATTCTGGTTTCTTTCAACTAGAAAAAGGAAAAAAAATGACTAAAAAGAGGGAAATGAAAAACATATTCAATTTCAACAAAGGAAATCTCTGTTAAAATTTTGGCATATATCTTTAGCTTGATACAAGTTCATTTCCTGAATATTTGTAATATTAACTTCATTGCACTGTTCTATTAAATGACTCACATTGAAATGCTTGGAGGCAAAGACTTTGGTGTCAGAATGAAGTTCAAATCTTGAAGTCGTTATATAGCATCAGATTATTCCTGGGTTTTGTGGTTGTTGTCATTTGCATGTTAGTTTATTTCCTGTGAAGCAGAACAAAATGTGTTCTTATTATATATTTGATTTGATATTGTAAGTTTACATTCTAGAGTTTCCACTTGGCACTTTTATCATACTTTCTATTTTTCAACTGAGATTTTCTGTCATTTCATTCTTTATGAGTGTATTTTTTAAATCTAGTTGAGCATAGTGATAAAAAATCTGGGGTTGTCTCCATTAGTTATTTTATATCTTGAGAAGGGGTTATATTTTCTTGGTTGCTTATATGGCAAGTAATTTTGCATTGAACACTAAACATTTCAATGTTCTGTTGTGGAGACTCTGGATCCTGTTATATTATTTTGAAGAATGTTGATTTTTTTTTAAGCAGGAAATAATTTGATTGGATTCAAACTACAAGCTGACTCTTGGGTGGCAGCTTAAATCATAGTTCAGTTTTTCCTTCTCCCCAGGTCATAGCTAGGCTTTTTTTCCCCCAATATGTCCCATGCTTAGGTAATTCAAGGGTTAACCAAACTATAAGAGAGAATTTATACAAAAATTTAAGGGCACCTCCTCCCTGGATTATTTTTTTTCCCCTTAGTTTCCAACAGATGTGATTGTTCTGAAATCTTTCTCTTCAAGCCTGAAAGAATGACTTATCAGAGTTTTAGCCACATCTGAGGCAGTAAAACTCCTGATCCTAAGGCTAAACTTAGAAAACACACATGCGCGCGCGCGCGAGCACACACACACACACACACACACACACACACACACACACACGAGAGAGAGAGAAAACTCACACTTTGTGTTTCTTCTGTTTCCTTCTTCCAAGTGTCAAACCTCCTCTAGAATTCGCTTGATATTTTCAACTCTCCAGAGCCTTCAGTATTTATTTTGATATTTCTTTTTTTTAATCAGAGTTTATAGCTTTTACCTGTGGTAGTGTATTTTGATTAAGAATTTGTTTTCCTGGGGCGCCTGGGTGGCTCAGTCGGTTAAGCATCCGACTTCGGCTCAGGTCATGATCTCATGGTTCGTGGGTTCGAGCCCTGTGCTGACAGCTAGCTGAGAGCCTGGAGACTGTTTCAGATTCTGTATCTCCCTTTCTCTCTGACCCTCCCCTGCACACACTGTGTCTCTCTCTCTCAGAAATAAATTTAAAAAAAAAAATTAAAAATTTTTTAAAAAAGAATTTGCTTTCCTATATATAAAAGATACATATCTTTTATTTCTCAGAGAGAGAGAGAGAGAAGGATTTGGCTAGTTATTATAGACAGTATGTTGTTTAAAGACTGCTTTCCTAGAAAATGTATAATTGAAGATGCTAAGAGGATCTGATACTCAAAATCCATCAAGAAAAATATATGTATTACTAAATTCTCATTGGTGCCTTAGAGATTCCTAATGATAGAGCAAACACTAAAGAGAGAGGGAGAAAAGGAGAGGAAAAATAGTGTTAAGTTGTAGTGAGTGACCACAGTCTGGCTTAAGAATCCGATTCCTTGGGCTTTGGAAAAAGAATTGCTCCAGCAATTGCTGATAACTTGCCCCAAATAGGCCATGTGTCAGATTGCAGCTAGCCTCCAAGACTTTCTGGATGGCCAAGCTTCCTAATGTATTCAGCCTTTATTGTGGATCAGCAAATTCCATATCATTTCAACATGATCCCCAGTTGCACAGACTGTGAAATGGGCCATCAGACCACATTCTGGTCTAACTTCCATTAGAAGAGTCCCTAATTTGGTTTCCTTCTCTCAGAGGCAATTGGCCCAGGGGATCCAGCTGGCCCACGCCCAGTCTGGCTAATTCAGTAACTGAGGAAATCAATGAAGTTGTGCTTTGACTACTCTAAATATTTGACTATCTTAGGGAATAGTCCTATCCTTTCTTCCCTTCTCTTCTACCTTTCTTTCTAAATGACTTCATCCATTCTGACAACCTTATTACCTCTATATGCTAATGCCTACCAAATTTATATCGATAACACTCTTTTCTCACATGAGCTCCAAATTGGAACACCCAACTGCTTAATTTACATATATTTTAAATGTCTCACAGATATTTCAAACTTAACATGTCAAAAATCAAACACTTAATTTCTACCTCCCTCCTCCTCAAACCTTCATCTTCTCCAAACTTTCTCTAGTGAGTTATTCAAGTCAAAGACCTAGGCTAGTCTCATTCCAATTTTAAAAACTTCTAGAAATCTATGGAGAAAAAAGACAACCCACTGGAAAATTAGGCAAAGAATAAGAACAGATAGTTCACTGGACAAATATATAAAAATATATTAAAATTTACTTATTTTAAGAGGAATACACTTATTTTAAAATATCACTTATATATCCAATGAACACATTTTCCAAAACTCTGAAAATTACTATAACTGTGAGGTCATCACACAAACAACAGATCATCTCCTCTGGAGGAAGTAAATATCTGACAATATCTACCCAAAGTACAGATGTGTTTACCCTTTAACCCAGAAACCACATGTCATGTAATCTAAATAACAACTGGGGTCTTTTAATATGTAACCATGGTTGTTATATATTAAACATTTAATATTATATAAAGGTGTAGCTTTCTTCAGAACAGATAATTCGAAATAATCTATTGGGGTGAAGGGCAACCCATGAACTATAGGGTTATTTTAATAGATTTGTTTGTATATGTCCATTCCAGTGTCAACTCCCAGTCTCTGGTGTACCCAATCTTCTTGGTACAAGGAGGGCACTTACTCATTGGAAATTTTATGACCTGCTTTTAGGTAGAAACAGGAAGGTCAGAAAGACCTTCCTGCAGCTGCTGTTTCTCAAGTCCCTACAGCTCAAAATAATCAACATGCCAATGCAGTATATTTTGGGGTGGCATGTTCTCTATCCCTCAATGATAACATTGTATTTTATTTGGATCAGTATGACAGCAGTGTGGAAGATGGATTGCTAAGTTTAAGTCAGAAAAGGCATTTAAAAATCACAAATGATAGACTACACTTGATTATTTTTTGACAAATGTGTCAAGGTAATTTATTATGGAAAAAATTGTCTTTTCAGAAAATAGGGCTAGAACACTTAGATTTCTGTGTGGGAGGGGGTTGTGTGGGAGGGAATGAACCTAGACCCTGACTTAACACTACACACATAAATTAAGTTGAAGTATACCATAAACTTAATATAAGATCCCAAACTAGTAAATTTTTAAAAGAAAACATGTTAGAAAATATTTATGCTATTGAGTAAGGCACAATCTTAAATTGGACATTAAAAAGCATAAATTGTAACAGTTGTAAGAGAAAACATTTGATAAGATGGACTTCATTAAGATTAAAAATTTATACTCTTGAGAAGTTACTGTTAAAAAGTGAAAATGCATGCAAGAAATTACAAAAAAGTACATATAAAAATAAATAAACATAAATATTTGATAGATGTTTATATCTTATCCAGATATATCTTATAAAAATATATCTTATAAAAATCTCATACAGCAAAATGACTCATTTAAAACAGGACAAATTAGGGGAACCTGGGTGCCTCGGTCGGTTGAGTGTCAGACTTGATTTTGGTACAGGTCATGATCTTATGTTTCAAGGGATGGAACCCCAGGTTGGGCTCCTGCTCACTCTTTGGAGCTTGCTAGGCATTCTCTCTTTCTCTCTCTGCCCCCTTCCCCCCACTCACACTCTCTGTATGTCTTTCAAAATAAATAAATACACATATTTAAAAAAAACCAGGACAAATTATTAGAATAAGCATTTTACAAAAGAAAATATCTGAATGGCCAATAAATTCATGAAAAGACACTGAGCATCACTATTCATCAGGGATATGCAAACTGAGACCACAGCGAGATCCTACTCCCCACCCATAAGAATTGCCAAGGTTAAAACAAAAACAAAACCAGTTAACAAGGATATGCTGGAGATAATGAAGAGCACTTACAACTTTTGCATTCTTGGTGAAATACCAAGCATACAGCCACTTTGGAAAAGAATTTGATAGTTTTTTTTAAAGTTAAACATATACTTTTCATAGGACTCAGACACACTTTCAGTATTTTCCCACTAGAAATGAAAACATATGCCCACATAAACGCTTGTTTATGTCCTCCTCCCACAGAGACAGGGAGATTAGAGAGGAGACTTCCGTGTCTAGTTGATACCTCTCAGCAGCATAGCTGAGAGTTTGTAAATCAGTGATCAGTCACCTCTAAATGGCAACAGCAGCTCTGGTTTTTATAACCATAATGCTCTATCTCAGTAACGTTCAGCAGATACTGGGTGTAATTTCTCAAGGTATGTAAAGCAAACAGATCCTAAATTCCTAAAAACCTGTTTGTTTGCCAATTTTTGAAACAAATGGATGTGTAAAAATTTGAGTTTGGTGCCAGCAGGCTACTGAGTTAATGTATTTCAGCATTCTATGAAGAAATGAATTAACTTTGGGGCCGAGAAACTTAGGGCCCATCTTTGGCTCATTTATATAATGGTAACAAAAAGAGAGAAAATAGTAATACATTCAACATCATTCATAAGTCTCAAAAATATTATTATAAGTAAAATAAGTTAAATGCAAAAGAATATGTACTGGTGGATTTTGTTTATGTGAAATACTAGAAAAAAACAAAACTGCAATGGCAGAAACTCAGGGGTGGTGCTCAAGGCCAGAAGCTGAGGACAGACAGCAAAGGAGAAAGAGGAACTTTGGAAAAAGAGGGAACTATTCTTTATGTTGATTGTGGTGGTGATTACACAATTGTACAGACTCACCCAAATTCATAAAACTACGTTTAAGTAGGAGAGTTTTATTGTTTATAAACAAAGAAATAAAGTTAAAGAATTATTAACGATGTCTATTTTAAATAAGAATTATAACTCCAAAAGAAATATTAATTAAAATTCATTAAAAAAATTTTAATGCTTATTCATTTTTTGAGAGACAAGGGAGACAGAGTGTGAGCAGGGGAGGGGCAGAGAGAGCCGGAGACCCAGAATCTGAAGCAGATTTCAGGCTCTCAGCTGTCAGCACAGAGCCCCATGTGGGCTTGAACTCATGAGCTGTGAGATCATGACCTGAACTGAAGTTGGATGCTCAACCAACTGAGCCACTCAGGCTCCCCAAAATTTATTTCTGATCATTTTCCTGCTTTGATCCTTTCCAGTGGCAAGAAGTGCTGGCCATTAGGACAGAGACAGAAATGTGTTTATTGATTAGTGCCACAAAAGAAAGCATGCTCTGCACAATGAGATGTGAGACAGGTACCTTTCGAAAAGATAGACAAGAAAAGTATTTTTATAGGTAATTTATCAGAAAGCTTACTTTGTTCAGGCACGACCACAGGTACTCTAGGTCAGCAGCTAAACTAGTCATTTCTGGGAGGGACATACCTTGGTTTTGACTGATGGATTGCCTCTAAATAAACAGTACAACATACCTCAAATTAAACAATAAATTAAGTGGGAAGCTGTAGAACACCAGAAAGCAAGTTCTTAGTTCACAACCAGACCTGACCTTTATGGTGCTACAATTTACCTGTTCCCCACTGCATTTTGAGATGGCTCAGAGGGTGGATGATGCAGATCACTGACACTTTAAAAATCCTTTTCATTGTTTTTGGAATTCACATTTGAGTCCAATTTGCTTATCTAAGAAATTTGGTTCTACTAAAATTGTGAGGTTACCTTTTTATTTTATTTTTTAAAAAATTTTATGGAATATTATTCAGATAGATTGATTGATTTAGATAGTGTGTGTGAGAGTGAGGAGACGAGGGGCAGAGCAAGGGGGAGATGGAATATTAATCAGGCTCAGTCCCCAGAAGAGCTCTACGTGGGGTTTGATCTCACAACTGTGAGAGAATGACCTGAGCTGAAATCAAGAGTCAGCCGCTCAACAGACTGAGCCACCAAGGCTCCCCTGGCTACATTAAAAAAAAAAAAAAATCAAAAACAGTGGTGACCTTTCTTCCTGTCCAGAAACTTTACCCACGTCCCACTCTATGCACTCACCTCTGCTTTAGCACTGAGTAAGCCTGACTCAGGTCTTCCAAAATTTCTCTGGAGCAGGAACTTACTAGTTTGCGTGGTTTCAAAGAGAATCATCAGAGACAAACAAAATAAAACTTCATATAATCTGAGATATGAACATAACTAGCAATTATATTCCATAGATTTAATGTATTGCTAATCCATTTTAGAAGATATTCTAAAAGAATAGGTAATTGTTAGAATGAAGCAAATATGAAAACTTAAAAAGATTTTTTGAAGGTATATGGTACACAGAGTATTACAATTTTTTTGAAATTTAGTCTTTTGGAAGCTTACTCTTACACTTAAAAAATTGAGTCTTATCTTAGGGACATATTTCATATTATTTTGAATTTCTTCCTTCTCTAATGTGAATTAAAGATCGGTAGTTCACCTTATTTCATATTAGACATCTTATTTTCTCTTTGTCCACAAATGATAGATAATATAAACTATAAGGTCACTTTACAGTTTGCAATTCATGAAATGAGAAGATGTGGGTAGTCTAGTTTTATATCATCTCAAGTTAGTCTCTTTTACTCTGTAGACTAATGCCCTCATATGTAAAATGAGACAAATGATATCAGCCCTGTCGGCTTCATGGTGAGGTTATGAATATCAAGTGCCTTTGAGAGAACTTTAAATACTGTGAAGCCATCTAAAATTAGAAGTGCTTAGCTCCAGAGTGGAATAATAGTAAACATACCATAGCAGGTCATTTTTATTCATTCATGTATTCAATCTTTCTTCTTTTCACTTCTAAATAAATACTGAGTATCTCCTGTTTCCCAGGAATTATCTTATGTGTTGTGGATAAAGAAATGTAAAGGATGCAGAGTTTATCTTTCCAGTACCCAAAGCCCATCTAGGCTCAGAGACAGACACGTAGGCAACTTATCAAAAGACAAACTCATAATTGCCATTCTAGTCATCATAACAGAAAAAAGGAGTCCAATAACTCTGTGCAAAAGAAATGCTTCAGAGCAAGAATAATTACAAGTGAATTTTGGAAGACTGATGCACTTGGAAGTTTGATTTTTGGTAAGAGAGTGGGGTGAAGATTAAGACTTAGATCAGAGTCTGAGGGTAGAAAGACTGGTAAATTATTCTTTGCACCAAGGCTTTGCAGAGAGGTTATGTACTTCAGTCAAGAAGGAGGCAAAGACTCAAAGCTGGGTTGACCAGTAACAGCCATCAATAATAGACCACTGAATGGTTTGGATGAATAAATTCAACCACATAATTTTATGCTTTTAGAAGATAATTGACAGCCAGCCTCACACTATAGACCATAGGAAATAGCACTCTGGGGCTACTGCAATGATAAAAGTATGTGTGGTTCATCAAGAGGGATTTTCATGCTTAATTACAAAGTCTTACAAAAACCCAACCCAATCTGAGAATTGATAGGGAGTAGTAAAGACAAGGCGTAAGCATAAAACTTCCTGAATGATAGAACGGAAGAGATTTAGACCATGCCACCTAAAATATACTTCTTTGGCACTGATTATTTTGAGCTGAAGATGCTTGAGAAACAGCAGGTGCAGGAAGATGTCTCTGAGCTCCCCTTTTCAATCCAATAGCAGGTCATAAAACTTTCCATGAGAAAGGTGCTCTCCCTGTATCAGGAAGAGAAAAATAATCTTATCACTGGAGACGGAGTTGAATGGACCTGTGCAAACAAACTTACTAAAATAACCCTTATCGTTCATTAATTCTTACCCCCACACACACATTGCCTAGTCACTGACCCACAATTTACTACCCCTCACTCAAGCCTTTTTGTCTTGCCACATCCCCATGATTTCTTGTTCTTTGTTTAAAAAGGTACACCAACATTTGAGCTTTTTTGGGTCTTCATTCTCCCTCTGAAGACTCCTATGTACACATAAAATGAATTAAAATGTGTATGTTTCTTTCCTATTAAACTGTCTTATGCTAGTTTAGTTCTTAGGCCAGCCACAGAAGCTAAGAAAATAGAGGGGAGTTTTCCTACCCACAGAGGTAGTGAAATAGTCTACAAATTTCCTTATGTTGTCCAAATTTAGTTAACTCTGAGAAATGTTTGCAGTCTACTCCCTTTCCCAGGCTTAGACCAAAGTGGGGAAATAAGGTTTTATTTTCTGAGATATTAGCATTTCTAGACTCACATGTTCTGACTTCTGAGAAATCTTAACCAAGAAGAGTGATCTGAGCATTAATATTTGATCAAGATCTTAGTTTTTATCTTATAGGCCATGAGGACATTTGCAGGGAAAAAAATGGAAGTTTTGCAAACGGTTATTCTGCCAGCATCAAGTTCAAAAGATAGAAATGGACATGAGGCTGAGGTTGAGAGGGAAAAGGCAGAACAGTTCAGACTGACTTACTGACTTTGATCAAGATCTTAGATTTTATCTTAGAGGCCATGAGGACGTTTGCAGAAAAAAAAAAAGTCACAGCTAAATGAAGTTTTTGCAAATGGTTATTCTGACAGCATCATGTTCAACAGATAGAAATGAGGATGAGCTGAGGCTGACAGGAGAAACGCAGAACAGTTCAGAGTGACTTACTGACTTTGAAGTGAGATCACCCATGGAGAAAAGGGTGGTAATAGAGTGATCATGGGAATCATTTCTATTCCTTAGAAATACTTCCAAAGTAGCCTTGACAGGACGTGATGAGACTGGTCTGGAGAGGGGTGAGGAGGAGGAGTGAAAGATTCTGGTTTTGGAATCTGTGCAGTTAGCAGCACCATTAACTAGGATAGTTATATAAACAGGGTAGGGCTGGCAGAGAAGATAATGAGTGGTTTGAACATATTCATTTTCAAGGTACTTGTGGGATATTCAAGTATCAATGCCAACATGATAGTTATAAATATGATTCTGTTGCCCAAGAGAAATATCTGACTGGAAACAAGTATTTGCAATCATCCACTTGGTTTAGGTCATGAAAGAAAACAGAATGATTTTAACAAGACTATTTTAATTGAAAAGAGCACAGCAATAGCAATTAGCCTGAACGTGACACACCAACAAAGGATTCTGAGGAAGAAACTTATAGAAAAAAAGGAAAGTAGTGAAAGAATTAACAAAAAAAAAAAGGAGTTTTAAGAAGGAGGAGAGGGGGAAATGGGTGCAGATAAAAGATCCGAGTTTTAAGAAGGAGGAGAGGGGGAAATGGGTGCAGATAAAAGATCCGAGTTTTAAGAAGGAGGAGAGGGGGAAATGGGTGCAGATAAAAGATCCAAGTGTTCCAGTGATACCGGTAGATGAAAAAAATGGAAAAGATTTCCAAAAAAAAAAAAAAAAAAAAAAATCAAGGACACTGATAACCTTAACATAATATTTTAGTATTGTAGTTGAAGCAAAATTCAAGTTTTAATTGGTTAAGTAGTAAGTAGATCCTGAGAAAGAGTACAGAAAATGTGCATCCATGTTTCAGAAAGTTTATTTCCAAATTATAGAATAAAAAAACACATAGTAGCTTGAAAATTAACTGGAGTAAAGGGAAAGAGAATTTTCTAATTGATTAATCAATTATGAATTGATTTTATTTGATGGAGGAAGGTATATTGGCAGTAATAGAGGCTATCATGACTGAATTATGGATCTAATTTTTCTACTGCTGAAGGAGGCAGTATATAATGATGGTTAAAGGTATGGTTTTGGCATCAGGCATCTTGTGTTGAGCTATCACTTACCTGCTTTGTACCTCAATTCATTTATATACAGTAAAAAAAATGATTATTTCTGTCTCATAGATTTGTTGTGACTGACACATTTTAAGTACTTAATATGTAGTAATTATTGTGTTATTAGATTATTACCGCAGATTTGTTTCTATGTAAGCATAGAGTACTTTTAAAGCGAGTACATATGTGTTTATTAAGTAAAAATTGGGCTCCAAATCAATTCCTGGTCAAAATGCTATATAAATGCCAATACTGTTCTCTTTCTACATCAGAGGATTGCTTTTTCTAGGATTAGTGAAAGCCTGTTAGAACATGGAGTTGTCAGTCAAGCCTTCTTTAGTGCCAGAAACAAGTTTTGTCCATGTTAATGCCAGAATATCACTAGGGATCAAGGTCTTTTCTCAATGATATAGACATGCTTTTAACATAGGGTGCTTATCCTCAGGAAGAACAACTGTTCTTTCAGTTTGTGGTCTCTGCATGAGTTTGCTCCCCCAAAATCTAGTTCCCTGGATATATTTTCATTTTAAATGGAAAAAGTACATTACATATTCAATTAAAACAAAAGAGTACTGATGGCACAAATCCCAACATCGTTGATCAGGTGCCCATAAAGGAGAGCATCATGGTTAAATATAAGGGTTCTGTAATCAAACTTATTGGTTCAAATTTCGTTCTAAATATGGATACAAAATTGGTGTATGAGAAGAGAGTTGAGTAGATTATTTTTTTCTTGTGTGGTTTCAGGTGATCTCATACATATTTTCTT
This sequence comes from Crocuta crocuta, assembly GCF_008692635.1. Lineage (NCBI taxonomy): Eukaryota > Metazoa > Chordata > Mammalia > Carnivora > Hyaenidae > Crocuta > Crocuta crocuta. The sequence goes on from NW_027531504.1 coordinate 9,950,435, forward strand.
TCCCGGGGGCTTACACTGATCCTACTTAGCAACTTTTTAAAGGCAAGTATATAATTTCAATTAGCAGAGGACACAATTGGCCATGGCAGTTGAAAACAAGGTAAAGTGGAGATAATAAGGCAATGAAGAAAAGATCAATTTCAATGAGAAAGGGAAGGAATAGAAGATGGAGAAGGAGAAGGAACCGAAAAGGAGAAGTGGGAGAGGGGGAGGAGGAGAGGCAAGCAGGGAGGGAGAATGAGAACAGAGAGCAGGGGAGGAGGAGAGCTGTGATGCTGCCATACTACCACCGAATGTGTGAAGAACACATTGTTCAAGCCTACATTCTGAAGAAGATATCCTAGCACCATATTCCAAATAAGTGCACCTAGTGACTCCAGTTTGTTCTTGCCCATACTCGTACCCCTCTTTCTTAGTGGATGAGTGAGGGCCAAGAGAAATCTCAAATAACACACAGCAAGTGTGGCAGCTGTAACTGAAAGGGTAGTTCAGATCAACTAAGTTGAACGTAAAATAGCTACAAACAAGAGATGAAAAACAATAAAGAAAATATGGTGTGTGTGGAGGAATCTGGGAGGAAGAAGGAGATTCCCATCATAGTGAAGAGAACAAAGTCTTTATGTACACATGAGCATTGAAAGAGAGAAGCTGACTTTTGCATGGCTCTGACTATGAAAAGTGTGAGACACCTTTATCCACTCTGAGTGAAAGGGCTTGTGGAGATTCACAACTTTGGCAACAAACCTTGGAGAATCCAGGGGGAGAGTGATGGAAAAAGGTTGCTGACAGCATTGTGAGTGGTGGAGAGAAAGGGGATTACGGGGCTGCTACATTTCTCAGCAGATCTTCATTTTTTCAGAGGTGAGGAGGTGGTCCTCTTATCTTTGGAAATTCAGTGCCTAGCACATTGCACAGCATATTACAGTGATGAAAGTAAAACACATGTGAGAACATTTTGTAACTTATCACATCAGTTTAGTTTCCATATTTTTTAACTACATCTGTATATATATAAACTTTCTCCAATTTCAAAAACTGGGATGAATGAGCAATAAGAATATTTTTAAGAAGAAAAATGGTTGGAAGTAATAAACTATTTTTATCATTACATTTAACTTTATTACAAGTATAAAGTTATTTTTATTAATTTAAAGTATAAGTGATGAATTGACTAACTTCACGTGCTCATAAAATTATCCTATGTGATATATTAAGTGGCATATTATAATATAATGTAATATTATTACAATATGCAATTATAATTTGCATGTTAATAAAAAAATGAAAATTAATAATGGGAAACCTCACTAACATGGAGTTAGGTTTTGGCGGGGGGAGTGCTCATGCCTTCCCACTCCTAGTCACAAGAGATGAACTTGACCTTACACAGAACTGACCTGGTATGGGGAAAATATTCCAGCTAGAGGAAGAGATGCTTTCCTATCTCCCTCTGTAACAGCTGCACCAATAAAAAGCCACCATTCTTTGAATCCCCAATTTACTTCAAAAGACTTTTAGTTTGTAACAGCCTTCCCAACTTACTTCTTTTCTCCTTAAAAAAATGCCTCTCCTTTGTTCCTCAGATTTGCCTATGGTTTTGTGGCAGTGTGTTTGTCCCAGACTGTAATTCTCTTTCATTCTTGAATAAATCCACCTTTTGCTGGTAAAAGAACTAGCAGTTTTTATTTTTAAGGTTAACAATAGAGTTTTTACAAAAAGCATTTGTGTGTTACAATATTTAATACATTATCTTAAATATTTTATTGATGAAGTCATATAATCCTTGTTCCTGTTAGTGTTCTTTATGGTGAGCAGGAGAAGAACTCTAGCTCTCTTGGGCACAAAATTAAGGATTCATTAGAAGAACTGATGGTAGTCTGGGTAGCATAGAAAAATCTAATTAATGGAAAACTATGTGTCAGAAAGATATAAACTAGGGCAGCTCTATGGGCTCAGGTAGTAGGAAACAAGGCGGTGTCTCCTTAAGCAACCACCCTCATCCATATATCACTTTTTCTTTTTCTTTTCTTTTTAATCAAGCCTTTTTTTTTTTGGTTTTGCGTGTGGTTATTTTCTTTTAAAATAGAAGAAAAGGTTGGCGTGGAAAAAAATTTACCCAAACTTTCTCAATTCTTTGGCTAGTCTAACAATCAAATTAACATAAGACAGATTAATAGGAGAAAAATAAATTTAACTTTGTGTGTATGGAAGCCCCACATCCATGAGAGGTTCAAAGGCAGAAAGGTAAAATAAGGTATATGTGCCCTTCTGAGCTAAAGAATGGAATAGGTACCCGAAGCCTCAAAGGAAAAGAGACACATCAAAGGGCCAGAAGAAGAGCAGATGTTTGGTAACTAGATAGATGTTTGCCCAGCCATTCAGATGGGTCGATCAGATAAAGTTTTCTCTGGTAATAACTCTCACTCTGAGAAAATCCCCTAATTTAGATTCTTCCAGGTAGTTAAAGGAAGGGGAGATTTTTCTCTTGAGCTCACAGGCACTTGATTACCTTCAGCTCAAATTAGTTCACATGCCAAATTGGCACATTTTGGGGAGACATTTTTTAAATGTTTTATTTATTTTTGAGAGAGAGAGATTGAGAATGAAAAGGGCAGGGGCAGAAAGAGAGGGAGACATAGATTCCAAAGCAGACTCCAGGCCCTGAACTGTCAGCACAGAGCCCGACATGGGGCTTGAACTCATGAACCGCGAGATCATGACCTGAGCAGAAGTCATATGCTTAACTGTCTGAGCCACCACCTGGGGAGACTTATTCTGAACTCTTTCGATATCAATCAGTAGTTAAAAAAAAAAAAAAAAAGTAATTTTTAAATTTAGCTAAGTTTCAGTTGAAAGCGGTACCTGGGATGGAAGAGCAAAAGGCACAGTGATGCTAGATTGTACTTAGTATAAAAGTGGATGAAAAAAGTATAGAGTAAGAAAAGCAATTTTCCCTCTACTCTTCAAGTTTCCTGCTTGTGACACCCCCTGTAATCTATAAAGACAGATTGACAGGAGAAAAACAAAGAGAAATTTCATAACCTGCATACTTCTATACATATGAGGGAAAAATCCAAAGTGGCCCAAACATCACCTTAAATACCATCTTCATGGCCAAAAGATGAATGAAAAGATGCTCAACATCACTCATCATCAGTGAAATACAAATCAAAACTACAATGAGATATTACCTCACATTAGTCAGAATGGCTAAAACTAACAACATAAGAGACAACAAGTGTTGGTGAGGATGCAGAGAAAGGGGAACACTCTTACACCATTGGTGAGAATGCAAACTGGTGCAGACATCCTGGAGAGCAGTATGGAGGTTCTTCAAAACGTTAAAAATAGAACTACCCTATGACCCAGCAATTAAACTACTAGACATTTACCCAAAGGATACAAAAATGCTAATTAGAAGGGATACATGCACCCCGATGGTGATAGCAGCATTGTCAACAATAGCCAAATTACGGAGAAAGCCCAAATGTCCATTGCCTGATGAATGGATAAAGAGAAGGTGGTACAGACACACACACACACACACACACACACACACACACACACAAACACACACTGGAATATTACTCAGCCTTCAAAAAGAACAAGATCTTGCCGTTTGCAACACGGATAGAGCTAAAGAGTATTACATTAAGTGAAATAAGCCAAAGAAAGACAAATACATATAATTTCACTCATATGTGGAATTTAAGAAACAGAACAAATGAACATGGTGGGGGGGGGTAAGAGAGACAAACCAAGAAACAGACTCTTAACTATAGAGAACAATCTGATGGTTACCAGAAGGGAGGAGGGTGGAAGGATGAGTAGGTAGTAATAGGTAATGGGGATTAGGGAGGGCACTTGGGATGAACACCGGGTATTGTATGTACATGTTGAATTACTAAATTCTACACCTGAAACTCATATTACCCTATATATTAACTAACTAGAATTTAAATAATAAAATTTAGGAAAAATAAATAAATAAATAAATAAATAGCATCTTAAGCTAATGATGAAAGATACTGAGGGTGAGGAGAGTCAGTTATGAGCAGTTATCACCCAAAGCACAGTCCACAAGGGTACGAATGATGTACAGATTTAAGTCCATATCTTCTCCAGTTTAAAAGATTTAATCATCTTTTTTCTGGTACAGGTAGGGAAGCACAAATGTCTCTTGCAAAAAGGTAAGTTCTCCGGTTTCAGAAATTCTCTCATATCTGCTGCCTTTAAATGTATATACAACAATTTCAGAATAATTCTTATACCAAAAAGACCTGTTTGCAGGTAGTATATTCTGTCTCTTTTCTGGAGTAAACACTTCCAATTTTGTCAAGAACAGAGAGCTGCCAAACAGGATTCATCAGGAAAATATGTAAAGAAGCAGAATAACCACCTGTGCATGGGAATTTTTTGAGAGAAATGTTCTGTTTTGCAAAAAGCATTCTTGTATTTAGGTGTGCTACACAGGAGGTGAATGAAAGGCTTCCTCTGACACTCCTGACTCTTCAATATCTGTGATAATAGTATAAACTAAATCCAAATAGGGGAAGGCTGCTTTGTTTGCCATACTCCTATATACCACTTGCAATATAGATGGCTCTAAAATATTTGAAGTTTATTATAAAGATAGAAAATTACATTTTTTCTAATGAAATACAGAAGCTCAAGCAATGTGCATTTTGAAGTGAGTTTCTGTTAGTTAATTTTATTTTCTTTAGCACCTAAGTAGATGTGGCTTCTACCATGAGACTGGTTCTTCTCATAAAAGAGGTAATATGGGAAAGTGAAAAGTGAACACATTTTGGTATTGGGAAATTTGGTTAAAACTTAACTTTGTAATGTTGAGCAATTTAGTCATTGAATCCATATCTTTCTGTCTCCTAAAAATCTGAGTATCTATCTTAATTCTCCATAAGATATAATACACTTCGTGATGGTGTCATACATTCTAGTGGTCACTCTGACAGTTGCACAGTAAAAAGTCCGTTGTGGAATTAAAATGATGGCAACAATTCGAAAGGCATGAGCTAATTTCCACCATAAACTTGAACTTGAAGGAAATTAAACAAGCACCAATTTTCAGTCACTTTGCAAATCTCTTGTGCCTAGGCCCTGTCTTCTTTCTTATTCATAAAGCATTAGCCTGTAGGCCTTAATACATTCATACATGATCATGGTTTTTCTCCTTCCTTAAAGTATTTCTGTTCTGAGAAATATTTCTGGGAATGAATGCTTAACATTTTATGAGATAAGAAACAATTTAAAATAGTAACAATGCTCACAAGAATTATCAAATTAATAATTTCCTCAGTATGTTTGTACTAAGGAGTGATGAACTGAAAAATCAATTATATTTATGTCTATACATGTGTCTCCACACATATGCATAATGAAATGACTTGGAAAAGGAAATAAACCAAATTATTGGGCAAGTGCCAGAATTTGTGCGTTTTGCCTTTCATCTTATGGCCTTTTGCATTTCCTGATTTCCTGTTTTACTTTTATCAGCAGTAAAGACTTCTATTAGACTAGAACTCGATATGGGAAAGAAAAAGTCTGGGTGTTTCTAATGGAATATTTTGATAAGTTAGTAAGTCTAAAAATGCTGCTGAGGGTCTCTTTTTTCCCCATTTCTAATTTTGGAGAGATTAATTTCTAAAGGTGAAGATAGTAAGGGAAATTCTTTCAAGTATAAGCAGATATTAAAAATAAAAATTGGGTGACTAAAAAGCAAAGTTCTCTTTCTGTTATTGTATTTAGAATACATGTTTGCCTTTAGGTAATCTAATATTAGTACCTGTGTCTAGTATTATTTGTTTGGTGATTCAGTTTTATGATTTTTTTCCCCAATTCAGCTTATTTCTCTGTGTAACTTCCTTTAAAGATAGAAAATTGCATTAACATATTTTCAAAATAATGTTAGATTAAAAACAGTAATGGGGTAAGTTTCTCTTTAAAGTACACAGTAATTAACTCTTCCACTGTTCAGGGTTTGAAACAGTCCTTGGAATTAGGCAAAATGGTTTCATTTATCCTGCAAGGATTCATTGTTACTGATTCTTTTTTTTTTTTTTTTTTTTTTTCTAGGAGAGAGAGACAGAGACAGCGTGAGCAGGGGAGGGTGAGAGAGAGAGGGAGTCACAGACTGAAACAGGCTCCAGGCTCTGAGCTGGCAGTCAGCACAGAGCCCGACGCGGGGCTCGAACCCACGAACCGCGAGATCATGACCTAAGCGAAAGTCGGACGCTTAACCGACTAAGCCACCCAGGCGCCCCTCATTGTTACTGATTCTTTAAAATTTCTCTTTAGAGGACAGAATGTGGTTCTTGGACAAATAAAAAGATCAAATGTTCGTAAAGTAACAGCTAGATTTTAGATCGAAGAATGCCAACTAATAAACTTCCAACAACTTTTTTAAAAGACATATTCTAGACAATTGGTTCTTCCCATAGAATCCCTTCCTCCCTCCCTCTATCCCTCCTCCCCTCCTCCCCTCCCTCCCTTCCTTCCTTCCTTCCTTTCAAAATCAAACAAACCAATATTTAAAGCCATTGTGTCTCTATATACAAATGAGAGAAGTGGAATTGCTTGGGTTGGAATGTCTCTTGGTCCCTACTTTTCCTACACATTCTTCAGAATCCTAAGAATTTCTCAATGTCCAATTAGAAAATTCATTTTGTAATCTAAGATTTATCAGGTTCCTATTGTTGACACATATTTTGGGGTTTTATTTGTTTGTTTATATGTTCATTTCTTTGGTGGGCCCTGGTTGGGAGGCAGCATCTGCAAAAGGGAAGTAGCTAGTCCGGCTGTAACATTTACATTCACTCAAATTATTAGTTACTCTAAGTTCTCCACATCCTTCTAAGAGGCCCCCAAAATGCTGCTTTGTAAATTAGCAGTACCTGATAGAATGGGAGCCATGAGCAAAACCTTGTCCTGTTACTCTTACAAGTAGACAAGTTAATAAACAAATTAGTTAATTTAAGTGCAGTTTCTCATTTCAGGACAGGTTTTTGTTGAAATTCTCTTGTTACTTTGGCAATTAACTAACAATGACTTTCAGCTGAAATTCACATGCATTTAACATGTGAGTTTAAATGCATTTAACATGCATTTAACATATTTTTCAAAATGCAAAAGGCATTGGAACAAGCTTTTACCCTGTGGAAGAGAGCTGGGGATGGGGTCGGATGTGCTCAAGTATCACTAAATTAAATATTATTATCACTTAAAATTGGTCCCAAAGTAAACAATTTTTAGAGCCGCCACATAAGTAGGGGCTCAACAGAAATGGGAATAATTAGAGCCACAACCACAATCATAACTAAAACCTATGAGACTAGTACCCTGTATGGACCCACTTATTCTTACTCCTTCCTGAAGACTGCCAGTGTCATTAGGCTTTATGTCTAGAATTATCATGAACTTCACTTAGAAATAAGCTTTTTTTTTACAATGTGAAATTTTAAATATTTAAATGGTATAGAGGGCCAGTATAAAGCTCTTCTCTGGGGAAGCCTCTGTGATTTGTAGGATCTGGGTAAAGGACAATAGTTGTAACAACCATGAGCCCTCATTATTCCATCCTAAGGAACAGATTACAGCAGCACACTCTTATTTATTGGACAACAAAAGTGTATTTGTGTATTTTTTTAACATTGCAGTGAAGGACATGTTTCTTGTTTTAAGAATACTACTGAGAAGAAACTGTATTAAAAGTGGCATTGCTATGAGTACTACTTTTTTTTTTTAATGGATCACTTAGGGGGAAAATAACTATTGATACTTTTGTTTGAACACTATTTTTACAAATGAGGAAAAAAGATCCCTTTTAACGGTATTACTTTAGAAGTTTATTATTCAAGTCCCAAACACCCAAATACATGCTTAGCATCAAGGGAAATGTTTGGTCTGTGTTTTCTGTGCATTCAAGCATCTCAATTATATTCAAAGAGAAAGATAAATGCTCTTACTTTATCCATTTTTACTTAAAACTTCTTTTCATATTTTACATGCAGTAATCAGCATAGCATATGTTCACTGAATATTATAATAAATGATAAATGTCCACATTATATTCATGATTTTTTTTCAGTGAAAGTTGATCTCATTTTTAGTTTTGACTGGTTACATGAGCCTGGTTATTTTTTATACTGATAATAGACTCTTACTGTGACAAATATTAAATCAACCTTTATTCACATGCAATTTTATTTTGCTTCATAAAACCAGTATAAGCATGATTGAGAGACACCTTTAACATTTTTTCACATGAAAAAGTGAGTTTCCTATTTAACATACACGTGCTTACCATTGACAGAAATAATCTCACATTTTTCACCTGAAACAGTGAGTTTACTATTTAACATCCAAGTGCACTTGAGAAAGCTTTTTAAAAGCTCTGGACTTGGAAGCAAAACAATTGACATTGTCCATTACTCTTAGTTAAATGTTTGTGCTTTAGAGCAGTTTCCTAGCATTCTCTTTGCAAACAATGCCTTGTCTCCAGATCAACATTGTACTCAATGATGCTTCTATTTTTGTTTTCCTTGATCAGTACCAGAGGAAGAAGACTGTAACAGGCCCTTCAGAAAGTCTGTTCAGGGTGACACAGAACTCCAGGGAAAGCTAATCATCTAATGATTTCAAGGCAATTTTAATTCTTGCTACCCAGTTCACCTTGGTGAACCATCAGTGCCTGATGATTGCCTGAAGGGCCCAAACACTGACCATACATTTCTGCTATATTTACAAGAAAACAGCTGTCCACATGTATAAAGCATGTGAGTGGAGAATGACCCCATGCCCTTGCCATAGCTCTGCTCAAAAAACAAGACAAATGAAGCAATGTAAAACAAGTTATAAATGAATGCTATAAATGTGCCAGCTTGATTATTTTAATAGGAAATATTCAAAGGAAAACTATGCAATTGTGTTGAATAGGGATATATTTTGGGAAAAAAATGTATACACAGAATGTGAATTTGGAATTATATTCAATTTGAAGGAAATAGATATTAAAATCATTTCATTTTAATGAAATTAAGTAGGAAAGCATTGAAAATAAAACACATTTTTACCTAAAAGCGTGGTAACTTAAAGGCTGAAAATGCCTCAGATAAAAAGTTATTTATGCAAATTTTGTCTATAAAACTTTTATTAACGTTTAAAACTTGCATTTGTTGGGTTTGCACTGATATGACATTTCAAAAGAGAATTACCAGTTTCATAGTTTTTTTTCCTTGGACCAAAATAAAAACCTTTAACAAAAAGTCTTGGTATTGAATCACTAGCAATGAAAGGCTCAAGGCCTTATTTAAAGAACCTCAATAATACCAAAAAGCAAAAGAGGATATGAAAGGAAAGAAAATCTGGACTAAGTATGGTCTAAAAAATTAATTTAAGACATTCTTTTTTCCTCTTGCTTTTTCCAACAAAGTAATAACAGTTGGGAGTCTTTCACACAAAATCAGCCTCAAGCGGTCCATGAAATACAGAGAATGCAGAGACAGAGAATTGAATTTGAAATTGTTTCAAAGACCTCAACCTACACTGTCTTCAGTATGCAATAGAAGACTTTATTTTATTTATTTTTTAAATGTTTTATTTATTTCTAGGAGAGAGAGAGAGACAACGTGAGCAGGGGAGGGTGAGAGAGAGAGGGAGTCACAGACTGAAACAGGCTCCAGGCTCTGAGCTGGCAGTCAGCACAGAGCCCGACGCGGGGCTCGAGCCCACGAACCGAGAGATCATGACCTAAGCGAAAGTCGGACGCTTAACCGACTAAGCCACCCAGGCGCCCCCAATAGAAGACTTTAAATAGGGAATTAGGAAAGTCCCTACTTAGGACCTAAATAGAAATTAGGTTCTTGGGGAGAGATGGACTCCCGTGTAATTTCCCAGACTGAGGACTGAAAACATGCTTTAGAACTATGAAATCTACAATAGTTCACCTTTGAAGCGCCTGGGTAGCTCAGTCACTTAGGTGTCCGACTTCAGCTCAGGTCATGAGTTCTCACGGTTCATGAGTTTGAGCCCTGTGTCAATCCAAGCCTGGAGTCAGCTTCAGATTCTGTGTCTCCCTCTCTGTCTGCTCATCCCCCATTCACACTCTGTCTCTCTCAGACATAAATAAGCATTAAATTTTTTAAATAAATTAATTAATTAAATAGTTCACCTTATATACCAAGGGTAATAGTGAACATATCATTGTGGTAAAAATCATATATCATTAATGAAATGTCTAATAAAGTGACCATGAATAATTGTTATTTTTTTAAATGTATGTTTTCATTTAAAAGAATTACAGTCTTTAAGTTTACCATTTATCTGAACAAAGGAATTATATTAATAGATTGTACTTTATATAGTAAAAAGCTATATACTTTATATATAAATACATAGATATGGGCTATAAAGAAATACAAGCATAATATATTCACTCCAAACCATGTCCTCTGACACCGCACACAATGTATGTGTGTGCGCGTATATGGATGTATTCAGTGGCTCCAATCCACTCAGAATGAAACTAACTCCTTATGATAGCCTCCAATCCCCACCCAATCAGTCCCACTGCTTTCAGCCTGCCTATTGTGCCCTCAGCACATTGACTTCCTTGATAGTCCTTGGACACAGCAGGTCCCCAGTGGCTCAGGCTCTCTTCCTTAGATGGCCTCTGCCCACATTGCTCTTTCCCTAGATGATCGAAAGGCTCACTTTGCTCTATTTGTTTACTCGTATCAGTTCTTGGATTAAATATACCTTCTTAATCAGGTCTTCATGGACTAACCTTTTTAAATTGTAACGCCATAACCTCATGCATCTCCTTCCTAGACCCTGATTAATTTTTTTCGCGATCACTTACCACCATCTTCCATTCTGTGCATTTTAATAACTTATTATTTGCTGTCTCTCTTCCTTTAACAAAATGCACACTCCACAATGAAGGTATTTTTTTGTGCTTAATTTCTCCTTTATCACCAGTGCTTCACAGAGTGACCAGCATATTTTGATCAATAAATATTTTGGAAAATAGTGAATAAAAAATAATTCACTTTACTGCAATAGTAGATATGGGCACCAATTGCTGATTCTTTCATTAGAAAATGTTGAACTAATGGCAGCCATACATACTCACTCAAATAGAATTCTTAAAACACATGAAAATATACCCACACAAATTTTAGGTAAACACTAGCATATGGATTAATTGCATGGATTTTGGATTTTTCAAGCTTGGTTCAAATCCTGGTTCTGACACTTACTAGCTCTGTATAATCTGGCAGTTTATGTAAACTCTCTAAGCCTGTATTTCAACTGCAAAATTGATGTAAAAATCTCGTATGATTTCTGAGAGGGTTAAATGAAGCAGACCATTTGACTGTAATCATCATTTACTATTTAATTATATTATAATTTAGTTTTAGCTTTAATGTTATTATTGTAAGACTTTTATGACTGGTATCTTTCTTCCTAGATGTGACTGAGACTGTGATTACTTCATTTAGAGCAAACTTGGCTGATCCAAGAGAAACTCAAACCTGCACCAACCCAGCAACTTCTCTAACGTTTTGAACAAACATCTTACACTGGAAATAAAAAAACAATGTTACACACTAATTTTAATTCTGTTCCCGCTAAGAGACCATGAGGTGAAGGAGGGTTCAGAAATAAAGGATCATTTCAATTTCATGACTTTTTATTTTTATATTTTTATTTTTTAAAGAGAGAGAGAGCATGTGGGCAAGAGGGACAAGGGGAGAGAGAAAATCTTAAGCAGCCTCCACACTCAGCATGGATCCTGACACGGGCTCAGTCTCACAACCCTGGGATCATGACCTGAGCCAAAAGCAAGAGTCAGGTACTCAACCAACTGAGCCACCTAGGCACGCTGTTGTAATGACTTTTTAAATGAATGCTTCTGAAAACATGATGTTGACCAGTACAGCCCCATAGACACAGACTCTTCATTCATACTAATGTGTAAGAACTACTTAATTACCATGTCATGTTTGAAAAAAAATCTCAAATTTACATTTATTTGTTTTTCCTTTGTACTTGCTTTGTTTGTGCCACTGAGTGACATGGTTCTAAGGTTACCGAATAGATCCTGGGACTCAATTTTTTTAGCTTTATCGATATATAATTGACAAATAAAATTGTAACATATTTAAAGTGTGCAATTTATTTGATACACATACACACTGTGAAAAGCTTTCCCCCCTTGGAGTTAATTCACACATCTATCACCTCACATATTTACTTTGTGCATGTGTGTGTATGTGAGAGAGAACACTTAATTTCTACACTTAGGAAATTTCAATTATACAATACAGTGTTACCAACTATAGTCTCCATGTTATAAATTAGATCATCATCTTATTCATCTTATAACAAGTTTGTACCCTATTGTTGGAGGAGGTCATCAAGAGGATGTTTCAGCTGGTTGACTCAAGAGCTAGAGCCAGGCAACTGGAGGCTGCTTACTCCCTCCTCTGTCCTTGAAATGGACATTCTGCTCACTGTTCCTTCGGTGAAAGCCAATTTCAAGGACGTAGCCTTGAGAGACCAAATTAGTTGTTGAGACTATCTGGACAATACACGTGATTGAATCCAATTAAAGCCTCTATATAGAGGAAAATTCTGGCACGTAGGTGCAGAGATCTTATCCTGAGATCACCCAAGACAAGGCCCAGGTATATATGAGTTCCTCTCTTCTCTAAACTTGCCACCTACCTATTGGGGGAGTTCTGCCTCTTTGATCTCTCCTTGCTTTCTATGTGGGAACCATTTTCAAATTTTGCCTAGAGACCTTCTTGAGGCTACAAACCACCTTTTTCCCAGCTTTTCCCTATTTCTCCAATGTTGCAGCCTTTGGCAAACACTTTTCTATTTTCTGTTTCTATGAGTTCAACTTTTTCTTTTTTTTTCTTTTATTAAGATTTCGTTTATAAGTGATACCATGCATATATCTGTCTTTCTCTGTCTCATTTATTTTTCTTAAAATTCTACCCTCCAGGCTAATCCAGGAATCTCAAATGATAGAATTACCTTCTTTTTCAATATTGAATAATATTTCATATTTTTGATCCATTCACCCATTGATGGGCACTTAAGTTGTTTTCATATGTTGGCTATTGTGAATAATGCTGCAGTGAACATAGGAATACAGGTATCTCTTTGAGATAGATAATAGTTTCTTTTGGATTATATTAAATAAGACTTCCCTACCTTTTGCCTGTGTCTTAAATAATAACCTTAAATTAAGCAGGATGATCACATTTATTAATTTATTTAATCAAGAACATCTGGAAAGAATCAAGGGTTTCTCTGGTTTATATGTTAGATTCAAATGTATTATAGAAAGCCAACATATTTTTCATTTAAATAACTTTCTTACATTTCTGAAAATGTCAACAATAGAAAGATTGAACATAAAAAATTATATGAACAAATATTATATTGACTTGGAATCTTTCTTGACCTACCTGTAGATCCTGAGAGTTGGAGTCACTGAAGCTGGAAGCTCTATTTTCCTCTAATTTTATTTTATCAGTGAGTCATGCCTAAGACAGCATTCATGGCACAAAATCAAACTATTATGAATAAGCAACACATCATCTCTGAGCATATGGAAGAATTCAAAGTCAACAATTTTACCAGAGTATTTTACAGTATAGCAATGCTTAACTCATCTAGTCCTCTAGAATTCACAAATTGATTCACTTTCATTTATCTCCTCCAAAAACATGGGCTTTTCTTTTTTCAACTTTCCTCTACTTCCAAAGCAAGATGTGGCTAACTTGATACATTATTTCCTTCATCTCAGTTCACAATGAGATGGTCTTACTAATAAAATTACTCTTGCTTGCCCTTTTTCACCAGTGGATCATACTTTACTGCAAGGATTTATGGACTGTGGCCCTCGTTTGCTTATTATAGTCTATGAATATGTATTTCTATCACTTCAATTGCTCTTCAATTCTATTTTCAGATATAGAGTCTCTCAGATTAGTTCTATTATAAAAGATTCATTGGTTACTCATGTGCGAGGGTCTGTAGGACATACAGAGACATCAATAAGGAAATCTTATAAATCCCATATACATATGTATAACATCTTCATTGCCCATAGGATCTGAGGTATGCTACAAAGTTTATATATAATATAAAAGGATAAAAGAATCTTTTAAATCCTCTTTGAAGTAATATAAATATAAAAATGATTTTAAAAATTGAGATAGAAAGCAGAAAAATACAGCTAAAAAATTCATAAGGCCCTTAAGATTTTTAAGGATTATAGGTTTTCTAAAATTGGGGCTAAAACTGTGAAAAAGTTCCTTTAGTTATCTGTCTTGATTATAAAAATCAATATATCCATTTTCCTGAATACTTTATTAACATTTGGAATTTTCATACCTACCAGACATTTGAGACTTCTGGTTTGTTTTCAGGGTGAGTGCCTGGAGGGGTAATATTCTGTTCCTTTTTTAAATTATTATTTTTATTCTGTGTTTCTAATTAAGAGCATATCCATGAGCTTTAGTATTTGGTCAGACATTGGGTTATATTAATGGTGTTTGATAAAATAAAGGCATGATTGACGGTCTCACTCATATCTTCATGGAGGTGGGGCCACAAAGATAAACAAGGCCACAGTGAAATGGGAGAAAAAATATAATTCAGTACAAACTATACCTGAAAAGAATACCCCCACACTAGATTCATTTCTTGAATAACCATCATTGAATACCTCCTCTTTATCAGGCAGAGAGGATGCAAAGATGAAATAAAACACTCACTGTTTCCAGCGAACACAGCATTATGGTCCTTCTTGAAAGCCTCTGCTCCCAGCGGCTATCCCAGGAACAAAAGAACAGAGAAGTATGATTCATAACGACTCCCACAGGGGTGATTTTTCTCCAGCAACTTTTACAAAGAAAAGCAAAATCAAGAGTCATGTGGGCTGTCTTTATTCTATTTTAATTAAAGAACAACTGTCATAAACAATTTGTTAAATCATTATTGCTTGTCTACAATATTGACATTATATAAATAGATCTCCTGATCATGAAAGTATATCTCTGGCTTATAAAATCTGAAATTGCAGTGAATTAATGACTTGGAATGCCACTTCCACAAGCTCACTGACTGTTGACTTAATTGTTGAGTGCTAAAAGTAGTAGGTACTATATATGTAATTAAAAAAAAAACCTTTGATAAATGAAACATTTCTTTATTCTTATGAACAAAAAATACCTTCCTCTGTAAGGAAAAATCTCATTAGTACTTCAAAGATAATAAACTAGTAACTTGATCAAACTGTCCCTGGAAGATAAAGTGTCAAACATACAAATGCTATTCATCTGTGAACACCTTTGTTTTCTCCCTTTGAAAAAACAGATTCTCACAACTTTCTCTGAGAGGGGATAAAAACAGAACACCGTGAAAAGTACCATTCTCTTAATGAATTTTTTCTTATTGGAAACCCCAGTGTCTCAGAGTTGTGCTGACGTTTATGTCTTTTGATTTAATGGGGCAGCTTTGTCTTTTGGGCTTCTTGCTCTCACACAGAACCACTTTATATTTGCCTAATTGGAATTCAGAAGGCAACAAGAGGTTGGAGATCCCTTCCGCTGCTTGCCAAAATCCCCCTTTCATGGCTATAATTCAAATTCTTTAATTCAGTGAAGATTTTAGTTAAAAATCTTTCAAATCAGACAAGTCATAGCAACCAAGAGCACAATAGTTTGAAACTCAAAGTGTTGCCCCAAAATATTAAGTTATCACCAGGCAAAATTGGCTCGAGAATAAAAATTTCAAATAGATGTTCACTTGAACCTTTTGTAGAAAGACTATCTGCCATTGCTACTAGAACCTCTGAAGAATCATTAAAGGTAAAAATTGCCTGATCTTTTAAAATAAGTTGTGATAAAAGGCACATCTATTTCAGTATATTCAGGGTCCCTGTTGGATGCCACTTTGTCTAAGGCTTTTATTTTTCTCACCCCTCCACTAGTGCTGTTCCTGGATCACACCCAAGACATCTGCTCAGCTGTGCTCTAGTCTTTAAATCTGATGATGCAGCGATTAGTGGGCCAGAATGCGTAGTGCTGGGACTGGTCTGTATAATACAGTCCAGTGTTGCTTACCCTGGCGCTTCTGCTCGTTTGCTAAGCAGATGGTCAGGGTTGGGGGGCACACCTGTGACCATGAAAGAAATGTGTTTTCAGTGCAACCCCAACTGGTCTAAATAGAGAATGAACTACTGCTTCTCACCCTGTTTAGCTCTTACTTTAACAAAACAAGATAATGGCCCAGGTGCTAAGTCAATAAACTAAGGAAATACTAATTATGACTAAGAAGAAAATAATCAGATCCAGGATGGTATTTTGTTGTGGCAATACTTATTCAGGTCAACATCTTAGAAAGAAAAAGCTAAACATTTCGAAAGTAATGGACAAAAGACAAGTCAGGTCATACAAAAAGTACAGCTGCTTTAGGCAGTTATGTGGAAGAGTGAAGAGAGAAGGAGAGACATTGTTTGGAAGTCTAGCAGAAAGAAGCTCCACATTGAAATATTAAATCGAGATAGTCACCATAACCATAGTGGCGGACATTATCCTAAGTGCACACATACATTATTCAGTTTAACTCTCACAGTATTCTCCAAACTGAGGGATCTGGGATTTGAAAAGGTGACCCTTTCAAAATAACAAGCTATCACCTAAAACCAACATTCTTAAGAACTGAAAAGAGTATGAAAGAAAGAGAGGTAAAGTAAAACCAACAATCTAAGAAGAACTTAGTAGTATTATTAAGTGTTAACATTGTAGAAGAATTAAAAAAGAAAAAGCAGGAAAGTATGAAAGTATATTATAAAAGAAAACCTGCTGAAGGTATGAGGTGAGTTTGGAACAGGTGGGCCTGTTAACATTTACATCTATTTACGTGTCTACACACAAGAGTGACATGTTGGTGTTGAACTCTATGGGTAAAAATGTGCAGAGCACCTTCTGAATGTAGGGAACATATGCTAAAGCAGCAAGTTCTGAAATAAATGGCAGTAAGGTGGTAGTTTAGTTGGTTAATAACAATAAAAGCAACAGGAGCTAAAGTCTTGAGATGTTGGAGAAGAATAACCTGATTAGGAGTCAAACTATTGTTGAAATTTGGACAGTAAATATTTCAATATGGGTAAAAGGTAGAAAATGGATGTTCACACCAAAAATATTTATATACATATAAAGCTAAAGATCCTAATAAATTTCACAATTTAGATGACATTAATGTCATATATGTCCACATAAATAATGCACATACCTATATGTATATGACATCATTTTATCTATTATGTCAGATTATCATACATATACAAGCTATATGTAAAATTAGCTCTGATAAATATAAGCATAGATATAAAATTAACACAGTTATATGTCATTTATATATAATTATTAACCATATTATAGGTATTCATATATATAGTTTTAGATATTGTATATCATATATACTATTTATGATATGATTATCCATTGTAGTTAACAGTTTCTATGCTCTTGTTATCATCTTTTTAGGAGATCAAAGAGGAAAATTATTTTATCACTTGCCTTTAATTACTCAATGAAAATAGGACCATATTATTATGCTATTACTATCTGTCTTTCCTACTAGACAGATCTATATGGTCCGGAACTCCATGTATTTTTATGTCCTGTTGATCTCCCACAGCTAGCACTGAGGTGCAAATATTATTGAATCTGTAATTAAAGAAAAAAAAAGACCAAACTATAAAATACCAAAACCTAAAGATTGGAGAAGCATGATAACAAAATAGTGTCAATTCCCACATAACAGTTATTGAGAACTCACATATTAAGAATTTAGTGGAAGGAACCTAGTATCAGTGAAGGGGGAAAAAAACAAAGATTTGGAATAGCAAGTTGAAAATTTGAAATACAATTTAAAATAACACAGTCTTTTTTATTAAAATAAGGACATCATTTTATAGATGAACTTCTATGTAAAACACATACTATAGATTTTTTTCTGAAATAATGTCATCAATGACTAGTACCAGTTCTGTGGCCCTAAACCCACAGTGTTATTTCATGTTTTTTTCTGCATTCCTAATCCTTAAACAGCATCTTGAACTCTCATGCTCAAAATCACTTCATCTCAAAATACTTTTGGTATTCCCACTAAATGCCAGGGACTGTGACAGGGCCTTGAGAATACCAACTTGAAAAAGTATCCAAATCTCTTCAAGGATTGACACTTTTGTTTCCTCTCCACTCCCCCCCTGCCTTAACCATCTGCCAATTGGCTTCCATCATCACTGCTCTTCTGAAATTATTCTCTCTAAAGTTGCCAATGGTTTCCTTGATCCAAAATCAAGTAGTTTTTTTTTTAATTTAATATTCGGTTTGTTCTCTTGAATGTTGCCAATGATTTCCTTGTTCCAAAATCAGGGTTTTTTTTTAAATTTAATATTCTCTTTTCCCTTGACTTTTCTCCTATTATTGGTCTCATTGAGCATTCACTTGCAACTGCCTCATCTTGTCTCTTACAATGCATTCGTTATACTTCAGCCTCTCCAACCGGTTCATTTTATTTTCTTTGATATTACTTTAATGACCTGCCTAATCAAGTTTGCCTAGTTTAGATCCTGATTTGCTATTTTCACTCTGCAATGCCACCCAAAAACAAACAACAACAACAAATCTAACTTCAAGACTTAAACTAATAAGGACCTACATGTTATTCATCTTGTTTCATTCATTTATTAAGCATCTTTTATTTATCTCTAAATCTGATGTTTTACCTAAGCTTTCTATCTAAAAAGTGAAGAGGTAGATTAAGTCTCTAAATAATGATGAACTTTAAAAATTCAATGACAGTGTAATAGAAATCCAAGTTGTCTTTCAAGTTCCACAATTACATTTATAGTTGCTTACTTAACTTCAGCATTTCTACCTCCACTAAAATGTTCTAGCACAAAATGCTTGTAATGTTAACACATCTATAGAATAGTGAATGGTTTTGCTCCTCTAAGTCTGGCTCTTTTTCATATACCTACATTTTTATTATTAATACCTTGAACATATATCTGAATCAAAAAGAAGATAAATGATAAGTCCAGTCTTTCTTTGAAACAGTTTTAGAATTGAGCAATCCTATTGCTCCAGAATTGAGACCTAGGATCTTGGAATAATTTCTGAGTGTTCTTGTCTTTACACTCTACATAAAAGGAGTTGCCACCTTATCTAGTTCACCTTTAGTAATAAAATTAATCATGAATAAGGGGTGTCTGGGTGGCTCAGTCAGTCAAGTGACCCATTTTTTATCTCAGATCAGGTCTTGATCTCAGTGTTGTGAGTTCAAGCCCCACTTTGGGCTCCACACTAGGTTTGGAGCCTACTTAAAAAAAAAAAAAGGCAATCATGAGTAATACCTGATATTAGAGTATAGCTTGGAAGTTCACACNAAATAATATTATCTCACATAATGAGCTGGGTATAATTGTCCCATTTACCATATGGTATGCTGAGGCTGAGTTAAATGATTCATAATTTAGGATTTATACTAACCCTATTATGCCATATGACACTAGTTCATGATATACAGTGAGTCTCAAGCTTTTTTTTCCCTTCCCATAATATAATTATATTAACTATATATAGTTTAGGTTTTATTATTTCCAGCCTAAATTAGTAGAGGAGTTTATTTTGTATCACTGCAATTTGGCTATTTCTACTATTCATTCTGCTCTTTGTTATTCTTTGTTACATTCACATTCCATTTAAACAAGGTGTTTTTTTTTCTGATTCTAAAACAAATAGATTTTCAAATTTGTTGTCCTCTGGCATTTACTATTGTGGAAAATAAAAAGTTGAGGCCCTTTTAAATTTTGTTTCCTTGAAGGTTCTCTTGATGTTTGTGTGTTTTCTAATTGTATATTTGTAGAGATTCAACCATATTTGCACGTGCCTATGTCTCATCATTGGACTGTTTAGGTTTATGTTTTCAATTACATGTTGTCCTTGTTTATATTTTATTTATCTTCTCTTCTTCTCAAACTCATGTAACAAGTATATTTTCCATTTGTTTCCATTTTGCTAATAATATTTTTTTATTTTAATTTGTGAAAAAGGGGATAAAAAGGAAATGAGGCAAAATAATCTGAAAATTAATCATTTACGATTTCACTTCAGAAAGTCAGAGAAGGGCCGCCCGAGTGGCTCATTTGGATAAGCATTTGGCTCGATATCGGCTCAGGTTGATCTCTCTGTTGTGAGATCTAGCCCCAGGTTGGGCTCCAAGCTGAGCATGCAGCCTCCCTCAGATTCTCTCTCCCCCACTCTCTCTGGCCCTCCCCATATGTGCTTGTTCCCTCTCTCTCTCAAAATAAGTAAATAAACTTAAAAAATTTTAAAAATCAGAAAAAATTACAGTTATCCTAAAGTAAAAGAAATCACATAACATGATTTTGAACAGAATTTCATGAAATAGAAAGAAAAAAAAATAGCTTCAACAAAGCCAAAACTTGTTTCTTTGAAAAGATGAATAAGTCAACAAAACTTTGGTGAAACTAATAAAGACTTAAAGACACCCTAAATTTTAGAAATCTTCAAAGTGATTTAAACACTGCATTGGTTTTTACTAGATAATGTCTAGATTATTTCAGTTCTTAAGATGGAAACATTTAACACCTGTTTCTGCTTAATAAAATGTAAACATACTATGGAGTCTAAATTTTTTCTGCATTTAAGGATATATTTGAGACTAACAATATGGAAGCTAGATAGTTAGAATAAAATTTGCGAAAGAAAGGAAAATCATCTTTCAGTTTCTTCTCTTAAGGCATTTTAAATTTAAAATTGTCTAGAGGAAAATGCACTATTTTATTTAGGAAATACAAAATTTCAGCTCAATAAACCTTTGTTGAGTGTACCAGATATAGTGAAACCCTTGAAAGCCCTCTCTCTCAAGTTCCTGAAGAGAGGTGTCTGGTCAGACTTCAAGAAAGATGTGAAAACACAAGATATATATACAAAAAAGATTCATATGAGAATTCTTGGAGTTAAACAATTAAGAGCAAACTTTAAAGATGTTATGTGTGTGTGTATCCATGTGTGTATATGAGTGTGCACATGTGTGTAGATTAGTGGGATAAAAAATGACCTTATATTAGCACATGAAAAGGATGTTGGCATTTGTAAATTCTCAATTCCCATATCAAAAAATAATTATGTAATATGAGTATGTATATTTGTGTGTGTGTGTGTATGTGTTAGTGGTATATTACTTCTTTATCTCATCAATTGTATGTATGTATATTTATAAAACTATCAACCATTTATTTATATACGATATCATATGTATATAGATAGATATATCACTAGTTGTCCCTTTTTTCTGTGATGTCTCTGGCATACTTCCAAATAGATTTCATTTAATTAAATTTGGAATTTTCATGGGGAAACTTTCTAATAATTTTCTTATTTTCACTGCTGACAGTGGTGAAAATAGTCTTTTGTATGTTTACTACTCATCACAACACATGACATGTCATTTGCATTCACCATGAAAGAAGTTAAGTGTGGGTGCTTGGGTGGCTCAGTCGGTTAAGTGCCCAACTGTGGCTCAGGTCATGATTTTGTGGTTCATAAATTCAAGCCCCATGTTGGGCTCTGTGCTCACAGCTCAGAGTCTGAAGCCTGTTTCGGATTCTGTGTCTCACCTCTCTCCGCTCAACCCCGGCTCACACTCTGTCTCTGTCTCTCTCCCTCTCTCTCAAAAATCAATAAACATTAAAAAAAAAAAAGAAGTTAAGTGAAAAATGTCTCAGATTTATGAGCACTGAGAGCACAGCTTTCAATTGTCCTAGCACTAATGAAATTTGTGGCTTTAGAGCAATACCACCTTCTGTCCTGGTGTGGGGAGATATGCTACTTATATGAAGACTGCTACTCTACAAAAACAACATTGCATGTTTATTTTACTGAGGTTTTATTACTATCTTTTAATACTAACAAAGGGTGATTAGATCCTGTATGAGGAAACTGGCTTTTGCTAAAGCTGATATCTTTATCACACGCATGTGTGTATTTGTGTGTCACAGAGGGAGAAAGAGACAGAAAGAGACTGAAAGAGACATGGTTGTAAAATGTGTTCTCCTCATTTATTAACATTGCAGAGCTTGGGTATGAATTTAAACGATATTTCAATGCTATTGAAGCATGATCTTCTTTACTACTAATTTTCTTTGAAAGTTATACTTTTGCCATATTGGGTCAGAAATTGCTAATTCCATGAAAAGAAGAAAAGGAAAAAAAGAGGCTTTGGGATGATATATTCAAGGAATCCTAAACATATGATGGTCCACCATTCCCTTTATTTCATAAACCATATGGTTTGCTTCCCATGGAGGGGAGATATAACACAGATGACATCTGGAAGGCTTTTACTGTCCTTAGTTTGTTTTTTTTTTTTTTTAAGTCCCTGTCCTAAGTAAAGCTGCAGCATTAGACGTAGTATAGAAATATACAAACATGCTTTGTGACTTCCAGCAGTCCTAATATTTCAATGTAAAATACATTGGTTTTACATTTTATATCCAATTTACTCAGCATGACTGAGTTTTGGAACCTGAGTATTATGCAGAGCTCAATTAAATAAACTAGCAAATATAGACACTCATTTTTTAAATCAAGACATTTCTTATTTGTAAAAAAATAAAATAAAGGTAAAACTCATTTTAATACCCTCAAATCAGAAGTAAAACATTAACAGGAATTTGGAAACATGAAAATGTGTTTGAGAGCTAATACTGTTATAAATCTTGCTTACTTGTTTAATGAAGACTTACTTCAATCAGAAAGCACATTGGATATCATGACCTAACCATGACCCAGATATGTGAGGTTGACTTCTAAATGCCTCCAGTTATCTCTAATTAATACACATCCTTCACCTTGAAATTGAAAATAAGTATAGCATCAAGAGATTTCATTAGTGTTAAGAAGTTTAAACATAGCACCATTAAATGGGAAAATCTAGTCTGAATGGCATTTACTTTAAAACACTAGGAAAACCAAATAGTTCTATATATTTCATTTCATCAAGAAGACATCAAGTGCCATATATGAGGAACATCCCAGAAGTTTTTACAATACAGAAATAAAGATTCTTAATGTCAGCTTCCTCTATAAACAAAGGGACTTTTATAAAGCTAATTAGTGTTCTAACATCAATTTTATATTTAAAGTCAAATTTAAGACAATCCAAATTCAACATTTGCTGTAAATAAGGTGTTGGAACATTTTCCCCCAGAAACTTTAAAAATAATATCCTATTTCATATTTAATATGGGTCACCAACTAGTAAGTAAAATGTGCTTCTGCCTCAGAGTATATGGAATATTCCACAGCTTCCAAAAGAATTGTGCAATTTCAGTAGCCACCAACCTAACATATGGATATTTATTTATTCATTTAAAAAAATTTTAAGTCTATTTATTTATTTTGAGAGAGAGACATAGTGAGCAAGTGGGTAAGGGGCAGAGGGGAGAGAGAGAGAGAGAGAGAGAGAGAGAATCCCAAGCAGGCTTCTCACTGTCAGTGCAGAGCCAGACATGGGGCTTAAACTCACAAACTATGAGATCATGACCTGAGCTGAAGTCAAGAGTCAGATGCTTAATCAACTGAGGGACCCAAAGGCCCGACCACATGTGGATATTTAAATTTTATTTTAATTGAAATTAAATAAAATTTGGGGCACCTTGGTGGCTCAGTCAGTTAAGCATTCAACTTCGGCTCAGGTCATGATCTTGCGATTCATGAGTTCAAGCCCCATGTTGGGTTCTGTGCTGACAGCTCAGAGCCTGGAGCCTGCTTCACATTCTGTGTCCCTAGTCATGCTCTGTCTCTGTCTCTGTCTTTCTCTCAAAAATAAATAAACACTTAAAAATTAAAAATAAATAAATTAATTAAATTGAATAAAAATTTAAAATTGAGTCCCTTAGTTCCTCTCATTTCAAGTGCTCATTACACACATATGGCTAGGGGTTGCTATACTGGACAGCACACATACAGAACATTGGCATATGGCAAAATGTTCTACTGGAAAAGGATACAAATAGAGTAGAAAGAAAGATTTCAAGAGTAGGCATACAGAACTTTAGGAAGTGTTAAAAATGGTAGCATTTTTTTCCTTAAATAGTTTACTGTCAAGTTGGTTTCCATATAATAACCAGTGCTCATCCCCACAAGTGCCCTCTCCCATGCCCAACACCCCCCTTCCCTTCTCCCCCACCCCTATCTGCCCTCAGTTTGTTCTCAGCATTCAAGAGTCTCTCATGATTTGCCTCCCTCCCTCTCCCCCACTATTTTTCCCCTTCTTCTCCCCCATGGTCCTCCATTAAGCTCCTCCTAATCCACCCATACGTTCAAACATATGGTATCTGTCCTTCTCTGCCTGACTTATTTTGCTCAGTATAACACCCTCAAGTTTCATCCGTGTTGTTACACATGGCCAGATTTCATTCTTTCTCATTGCCATATAGTATTCCATCATATAGATAGACCACATCTTCTTGTTCCATTTGTCAATTGATGGCCACTTAGGCTCTTCCCATGTTTTGACTATTGTTGAGAGTGCTGCTATGAACATTGGGGTGCATGTGCCCCTATGCATCAGCACTCCTGTATCCCTTGGGTAAATTCCTAGCAGTGTTATTGCTGGGTCATAGGGGAGTTCTATTGCTAATTTTTTGAGGAACCTCCACAGTGTTTTCCAGAGGGGTAGCATTTTTTTAATGGAAGATTATTTAGTTTGGAAAGTGGAAAGAGGTTTGATCTTATGATGGTCTTTGAATGATGGAAAGGTACAAAGAGAGGTAGCCAGCTGTTTTTGATATACTGGGTTGAGACAGGGGAACTGATTTAGACTATAGTGAAGGAATTTAAGTAAAACAGAAAAAGTGAGGGGTATTTAAAAAGTGAATGACTTACAGGGATCCTCCCCATTTGTGGCTTTCTATGGAAAAGATTTCACATAGCTAGTGAAATCTGTGAATATTTATCATCGGTAATTAAGTCAAATGCCTAGGTCTCCTTTCTAAACTCAGAGAGGAGTCAAAAAATCAATCAATCAATCAAATAATATTTACTGGACAGATACTATGTATGGGGCACTGTACAAGAGATAAAGCATACAACAGGAGCACTGAACACAATTTACCTAATCCCTCCCCTTATAATATTACATTCCAGGAATGAGAAAGATAAGGAATATATAAACAACAATATAAAATAGTTTCAGGTAATAAAAGTGTCATGAAAAAGATAACATAGCATAAAATGGAGGATATGATGGTGGGTAGTACATGAATTTGAGAAGTCAAGGAAGGTCCCTCTGAAGAGTTGATATTTGTGTTGAGATTTCCATAGGGAGGAAGAGATAATCAGATAATCTGGAGGAAGACTACTTCAAGTACAAAAAAGATGGGAAGTACCAAACTCTCAAACCTCACATATTAAGTGGGGAGGGGGAAAGCCACCATGTCTGGAGAATAATGAAGGACGGGAAGAGTATTGAGTATTGGAGAAATATTCAGGGGCAGCTCATATAGGTTCTGTGGACCATGATATGGAATTTATGTTAATCTGGTTGCAATAGGAAGACAATGGAGGATTTAACAAGATCACCCTGGCTCCTTTTGATTTGAAAAAACTTAAAAAAGGATTTTAAAGAATAGAAGTAAAGCTTTATTCTTTGTGTTTGATGTGAGCAAAAGACAAAGAGATGAATAATGATGGACCTTACTGAATTAGTGGAGACTTGGTGTGGGGACATATTTGGGCAAAGCTCCCTGAGAAGTATCTTTTAGACATTAAAGTTGACATGTGTAACAGAGATTTGGATATAGGAATCTGTAAATCTGGGGAAGGTTCACTAGGAAAAAAATAAGAATTTAGAAAATCTGAACCGTTTTGTTAAATATCTTGATCTGATATTATTAGAATGTGACTGCAAAATACATAAACTTTGAATGTGCATGTTCCCCATGGTAAACTATCTGCTTGTCTATAAAGTAAGTCTAACTCAAGATTAAAATCTTATTATTTCTGATCTAAAAGTATCATAGAATTGATTTTGAATTAATGACAGTAAAACATCTAGGAAATATGTAAATATTTGGAGATTAAATACATTCTTGTAAGTGAATCAAGAATTTTTAAAGAATCACCAAAATGTACGAAAATATTTTCACCAAATAATAATGAAAATGAGCACATTAAAGTTTAGTGGATACAGCAAATCGTTTCTTAGAAGTTAATAGTTTTAAATGCCTATATGAAGAAAAGAAAATAACAAAAGAAATAATTCTTAGTTTTTAAAAAGCACAGATAGGAAGAGCAAATTAATTCCAGAATAAAAGTTATTAAAAATAGTATAAAAGCAGAAAGCAATGAACTAAATAACAGCAGACAAAAATTTTAAAAGCCAAAATTTGGTTCCATTTAAAGGTTAATAAATTTGCCAGATTTACCTACAAAAAATAAGAAGATACAAATTACAAAACTGGAATAAAGATTGAAATAAAGTAACTAAACCTATCTTTATTCATAGTTAATATAACTGTTTCCAAAGAAACTCTTAGGATATCTATAAAAATAGTACTAGAACTAATAAGAAAACTTGGAAAGTCCATTGTGTACAAGGTAATATATAGAAATTAATTGTATTTCTACATACTAATCAGAAACTATTTAAAATTAAACTAGAAATATTTATTCGCTGTTCATCGACAGAAGAATGGGTAAAGAAGATGTGGAATATATATATAATGGAGTAGTACTTGGTGAGTCAAAAAGAATGAAATCTTGCCACTTGCAATTATGTGGATGGATGGAACTAGAGTGTATTATGCTAAGAGAAATTAGTCAGAGAAAGACAATTATCATACGACTTCCCTCATATGAAGATTTTAAGATACAAAACCGATGAACATAAGGGAAGGGAAGCAAAAATAATATAAAAACAGGGAGGGGGACAAAACATAAGAGACTCTTAAATGTAGAGAACAGAGGGTTACTGGAGGGGTTGTGGGAGGGGGGATGGGCTAAATGGGTAAGGGGCACTAAGGAATCTACTCCTGAAATCATTGTTGCACATATGCTAACTAACTTGGATATAAATTTTAAAATAAATTATTAATTAAAAAAATAAATAATAAAAAGCAATTTTGGAGTGAATAAAATAAGAGAACAATCTAAAAAAAAGAAACAATGATTTGCAATAACATCAAGAAAACCTAAGATGATGGGGAATAAGTTCAACAAGTTAAATGACATGAAAGACCTCTACACTGAAAACTGCAACATATTGCAAAGACAAATTGATACTAAAATTTTCCTTAGCCTTAAACTGATTTGTAAACTCAATGTACTCTTGATCCAAATTTCATCAGTTTTTGTTATACATATTAACAAACTGATCCTAAAACTTGTATGAGAATGCAAATGATTGGCAATAAACAAAACAATCATGTAAGGTAACAAATTTGGAGGAATTATACTTTCTGATTTTAAGTCTTACTTTAATATTAAGCTTATCAAAACAGGATAGCTAAAGCTAGAAATATAGATAAGTGGACCAGAATGGAGAATTCTAAGATATATTGATACTCATACGGTCAATTGATTTTCATCCAAAGCAATAAACAAGTAAATAAATCCTTTGAACAAATGGTGCACCAAACTGACTTTCTAGATAAAAAAAATATGTTTAAACTCATACCTCATATCACAGACTACCACTAACTGCAGATGGTTCATAGATTTAAACATAAAAGTTAAAGCTACTAAATTTCTAGAAGAAATAACAGGAGAAGACCTTCAAAAACTTGGGGTAGGCAAATAATTTTTTAGGAAGAATCATAAAGCACTAGCCACATACACAACAAAGAAAAGTTGAGTAGATCATAATTTAAAACTTTTTATGGAAAATTTACCTCAAAGAAAGAAGGAGGCAAGTTATATACAGGGAAGAGAAATATATATATATATATTTTTTTTCTTGGTCTCTGTGTCTCTCTATATAAATATATATAATAAATACATAAAATATATGTTTATATATAAAGATTAACCAAAGATTTATAACAGAGGATGTAAAATAATTTGCTATATAAAAAAATTAAAAAAGACTAATTAAATATGTTCCAACTTGAACACACATTTCTTAGAGAAATGAAAACATATGTTCACAAAAACTTCTTAGAGAATATTAATAGTATCTTTATTCATAGTAGCCAAACATTAGAAACAACCCAAATGTCTAACAACAGGAAAATGTATATACAAATTATAGTGTATTCAAAACCTGGAATACTTAATATAAAAAGAATAAACTATTGAAACAACAGAGTAATAGACTTCAAACTTCTTTTGTTAGGCAAAAGGAAAGAAACCAGACATAAAAGCAGATACTGGATGAGTCCATTTACTTGAAGTTTAGTAACAAGTACTACTAACTAACCTATTATAGTAACAAAAGAAAGGCTGCTTATGAAGCTTTGGGATTGACTAGAATGGAGCACAGCTGTAAGTTTCTGCTGGTAACCAAGGCTAACAGGACTATGAGACATGATAGGACTCGTTGTAGAAGGCATGTCACTCGATGATTATATATCCAAGCACAGCCACTGTGTCCTGTGATGGAGAGACTGATATGTGAGCAGCAATAGAGGACTGCAATGGGG